>NC_056729.1:1611665127-1611977627 GCF_019279795.1 Protopterus annectens | reverse complement strand
ATTCAGTTTCCACTCTTACTCCTCCATCTTCCCCTTTCATCCCATTAGCCCTTCTAGCTTGTTCCACCTTTGTGTATATCTGCTTGGTTTTAGTGCAATATTTGTATATAAGATTTAGGTATATGAGTTTAGAACAGTATCCGTTTCAGCTTAGTACTATACGTAATTACAGCCTACCTTTATTCCTAGCCTCTAGCTGGATATTGGTATATCTGTTCATTACTATGCTTCATATTGTATGTATAAAATGGGCATTTTGTTTTTTACCGCTTATATAATTCCCTGCCATAAAGGAGGAAATAATACTAGCATTACCAACTTCCGCCCCATTGCTATCCTCTCTCCTATTTCAAAAATTCTAGAGAAATGTATTCACCTTCAACTCCTCCCCTACTTAATAGACAACAATCTACTAACTTCTACTCAACATGGCTTCCATCCCAATCACAGCACTATGACAGCCCTCCTATCATTCCTCGAAAATGTGAACAAGGCTAGAGACTCTGGCCTCACTGTATCTACCATTCTACTTGATCTCTCCAAAGCTTTTGACACTATGTCCCATAACTTACTTCTAACTAAACTCTCCAAGCTAAACCTTTCACCTTCTGCTCTTAACTGGTTCACCAGCTATCTCTCAGACAGGCATCAAGCTGTTAAGTGGAAAAAATCCATCTCCTCTTTCCTTAATAGCCCCACAGGTGTTCCACAAGGTTCCATATTAGGATCCCTTCTCTTTAATATCTTTGTAAATGACTACTATCACTCTATCCCCTATGCTAACATCATCCAATATGCAGATGATTCTACAATCATCTGTGCTTCATCTTCCATTCCAACTCTCCAAAAGCTGAATCAAGATGCCTTCTTCACCACAGAACAGTGGATGAAAGACAACCATCTTGCACTTAATGCAGCTAAATCAAAACTAATGATATTCACCCCCTCTAAAACCAACACACTGGATCAACAACCATTCTCCATCACCAGTCAAAATAATAACCCACTTGAACTGGTAACTGAAGCCAAGCTTCTAGGAGTCCAAATTGATAATAACCTTACTTTCAAGTCCCATCTACTACAAAACATTAAAAAACCCACCAAAAACAAGGCCTGCTGTATCGTCACAAACAATTCCTCTCACCTACTACCAAACTCACTCTCTACCACATTTCTCTTACCCTCCTTTATGGTGCCCCTCTTTTAACTAATCTACAATCATCTCTCAAAACAAAACTTTCAACCTGTTACAATAAAATAGCCAAATTTGCCACTAGCAATAAATCTTCAGCCCATCACTGTGTACCACTCCACAAACTAAATTGGCTTGAACTTCCCAACTACCTCTCCTACACTCAACTAACATATGCACACAAACTCATTTTTCAACCATCCCTCTGTCCCTCCCTGTCCACTACCTTTAAAATTCACCATACTCAAAGACTTCTTAGATCTACTAATCAAAACCTAATAGAAGTCTATAGACCCCATCACCCCCCAGGACAAAACCTCCTCTCCTTTTCACTAGCACGCCTATGGAACTCCCTCCCACCCTCCATCTGTATTACCATCACTAGCCTTCCTACCTTTAAAAAATCACTCCACTCCTACCTATCATCCACATGGGAATGCTCCTGCTCCTACTCCACATAATCTTTCTATACTCTCTACTGTATTCCACCTTTTACTCTCTGCCTCAGACAGTAATCTATTCCTTAATAGTTCCTATCCTCCTGAAAGCCTTATGCACCTATCTACTCACTTCCTTATCCTTGTGCCTATGATATAATTTGATTTCAACTTTAATATGTTTGATTATTTGATTGTATTAATGCTTAACTTTACTCATTGTAATCACTGTTCCTCGTGATGTCATGTACAATAATTTGGATGTAAATCTCTATAATATGTAATCTGCATATAACTCTCTATAATATGTAATCTGTAATGGAGCTTTTCTCCCCAGGACTCCATTGAAAACGGGTTCTCTTGGCCCAGTGGACTATCCTGGTTAACCAACAGCAAATAAATAAATAAATAAATAAATAAATAAATAAATAATGTTTGTTGCAGTATGTATTATTTGCTATTGCAGGTATATTCAATTGTTCTTCATGTACTCTGCTGCTCATTTATTGTTCTGTGGAGCTTTTCTCCCCAGCCTCCACTGAAAAAAGACCTGTGTCCAGATGGAATTTCCCAGTAAACAAATGTAAATAAAATAAAGAAATAATAAATAAAATGGGCATTTTGTTTTTTACCGCTTTGGTAATATCCTTACTAAATTGGAGGTCGAGGCATGAGATGCTACCAGCCAAAATATTGAGGTTAGTATTACACAGGGTGATCAACAAGGAGAACTGATGGTATGTGGTTATGATTCATACATGGAAAAAGTGTATGTGCATTTGAATAAGATTAATTTTATTTTAAACTATGGGCAGGATTCACGAAGCCTCCGTGTAAGAGTTATAACTCATACACGGAGGCTGCAGTTAAACGGAGTGATGTCAGCATGCTCTGCATATTCATGAGAGCATGCTGAATCACACTTAAGGCCAATACGGTCCGTGTAAGACAGTAGGGGGCGTGTCCATAGGCCGAGCCCTGTAAGCGGACAAGCCCCCAGAAGAGGAAAAGTACCCAAAGTAAACACCCACGACAGAGTCCACGGAAATGTGAATAAACAGAACACAACACAAAACATATAAATAAAAACGTTTTATATATTTTTTTAAATTGTAAAAATGTTTAACCGTGAGTGCGCTCGTTTGCGCGGGCGTGCCCGTAGCGCAGCTACAGTTAGCAGTCAGTGGGAAAGCATATAAGAACTAAATATGCAAAATAAGCCAGGAAGCAATAGCGTAGCGGTAGAGATGTTGGCTGAAGAGCAGGCATTCATGGTTCGAGCCCCCACAACACCAATTTTTTTTTAGCAAAATAAGCAGGAAACAAGTCCCTGACAAATATGTACACATAAAACCACAATTTATGTTAAATGTAATGAAATAGCCCATTTATATTGAAGAAATGTGAGGTAACAAAAGAATAAAAAATGCCAGATGTGCTCATAGCTGAGCTACAGTTTAACAGAGTGAGTGCATCTGCCCGTAGATGAGCAGTGGTTTAACTGGTGCAAAATGAGTGCCTGTAGCTGAGCAGTGGTCTAACACACTAAATCTATGTGCCCCTAACTGAGCTGAGCGTAATATGCGTGCCGATAGCCAAATGAGGCTTAAACCAGTGTACTCCATTTGCATGGAGCTGCGCACCGCGCAAACAAGCTAACCGACGGGCAACGTTGAGCAAGCCGTATCAAAACTGCCTTTACACAGACACACCCCTCAGCATGTCTAGACAGTCATGAAAAATAAAAAGCAGTGGCCAGGTTCGAACCCAGGATACTATACACCATAGTCAAGGTACAGAATCACTAAGCCATGACAGCAGTACCTAGAAATGCAATAATAGCTAATATATAGGAATGAATACAAACTAGAGCATGACAATGCATGTTTACTGAAGTTGATACAATTCCAAAATGGCCAATCACAGATATGTGGGAAAACGGACTATATAAGCCCCATAGGTGGGAATACACAACATAAACGATTGTAGAACTGACCTGCAGGCAGAATGACAGGAGTAGGAGAGGGTAGTTGCTTTCAAGCACAGAGGTGGGGTGTTGAGGAGTCCAGGTACATGGTCTGGCTCCTAGTCCATAATCATGAGGCCCAACTCATGCAGGGCCAGGTCCTCTGGGGAGCATACAGGGCCGAGGCATGGGACCGTTGGCTCATGATCTCACCAGTGCCACAGGGATTCCAAGGACTGGTGAGCAGGTCCGTCACCACCATGCGAACCTGAAGAGATGCAAGCAGGACCAACTGAACCTTTGGATCTAGGAGGCCCGGCAAACACCCAACGCCCCACTACTGAGTAAGTAACATTTAATTATGTATGTAAGAAATTAAACTAGCTGATATTATGGAGATGTGTATTCCAATATTACTTTATTTATATTACAGCTGCAGGTGTCCGTTCTGCGAACCGCAGAGCCTATGGCGATAGGCTGGTGCGGTTGCGCCACCAGGCAGGTCAGTAATCCACTACCAGTAACTGTAAAGAAATATAAAAGTATGACAGTCAGCAAAAGAGTGCAGTGTAGTCAGTAAGGAATAAAATCTGCAAGTAACAGTGTGAAAGTGTCTGCAAGTATTGCTTGATTACAAAAGTGTGTTTCAGCCTGTAAGTTAAACCGAAAAATGAAACTGTCTGACACATATTCTGAAATAAAAATGCCCTACCTGTAAGAAAATAGTACACAACCTGCAGCAGGCTGAAAAGTATAGCTGCAGAAGATGATGAAATCACATGTGTGAAATATATCCCTGTGGAAATACTGAAGCATGACAGAAGTGAGACTGCTGGAAAGGATTGTAATAACTACAGGTAAAACATGTCAATAAAGCCTAGAAGTAAGTACCATCCTGAATAGTAAAATGAAAGCAAGTGAGAGAGTGTGAGAAAGTGTCATGAATCCAGCAATACAGTAGTAATAACCCCTGAATAAAGTATACTGCAGTCAAGACAGAATGAAATGCATGTGAGATTCAAAACCAAACAGCGAAATCTGTTCAAAGTGTTGCTGCATCTGGAATGTGTATCCCAAAATCTGGATATGTTGCTCTCAGTCTGCAATATGCAGATAGGATGATTGTCTGATATACCAAACATCCACACTTGTCTACAGCTATATAAAGCAAATGTAGCAGGATGATGTAGCTGAACAAAGCTAGATATGAATGCGTATGAAGAACAATAAAATGTATATTGATGTTGCATTAACAGTCCTATCACCAAGTTGAAGTAGTTATCATATAGGAAACTGTAGTTAGAACAGTAGTGTGTATATAACTGTAGCTATTAGAAATGTACAGCATATGTATTGTTATTCGAAGGTGTTAATATTACTTTCTTTACCCCACCCTATAACCACATATAACCCATTCCACGTGAAAATGGTATGTGCAATCACAATTAACACCCCTGGACGTTTGTCCTGTTGGGTCATATATATTTGCATGTCCGTTGATGCATCTGCCCTGTTCATACATCCACACCTGATGGCCTGTTGCCATCAATTAACCCTGCATGTTGTTGGACTGTGTATTGCTGTTCAAATTATGCATGTGTTATGCACGCTGTTCAATGGTGTGAATATCTGGGTGTTTGGTTAATGGGAATACTAATGCATGCTGTTACAACTAATTGTGAATGGTATTATATGTCACTAACCCAAACTGTCATGACATAATGCAAAACATAGGACAACAGGGAAGGCGGGTTCCAGCGGACCCACCTCTCCCACCTCAGCTGGCGAGTGCACCTGGCACTAGTGCCGAGTCCGGACCCTCCTCCGGTGGCCCTGTGCCACCTGCGGGTGGAAGCCCTGCAGGGGATGGGGCTCACCCCCCCCTCTGCAAGTGTGGCCGGAGGAGAACCACCACTCACCATCCGTAGCGTCCGGACTGTGGTGCATAGGGAGATTCGGGACTCTGTTCTCAAGCCCCTACGCCAGCTCGAGGCACAGGTGGCGCAACTAATGGGCATGCCTGTTGCCCGGCCTACACAGCCCCCAGCACAGCCCCCTCCTGGGCAGTGAAGGAACAGTGGCAACTGCCTATGGGTGGGGATATCAGTTTCACTGTTGCCATCTGTGGGCTCATGGGCTCTGGATATCCAAACCTCCGTCCCCGTCAATTGTGTAACCCCCCCACATGTGTCATACACCGCCCCTGTATGCATCATGTTTGTCTAGTCTGTTTACCTACCCAACCTACCTCCCCAGCTGTACCAACTTCCTTCACTGACATACCACTCTCACCTGAAAAAAAAAAAAAAAAAAAAGGGCACTCTGTACCCACAAAAATTACGCCATACATAGCTGCCCATTCCGCACACATGTCTGCTGGACATGGAACCTATCAATTACAATTGGCTGTACAACAAGTATTATTGTTGTCCTGACACCTCTCTCAGGGGTGGAAGGTTTCAAATGTCACACCAAATTACATACATATGCACAGCTGTTGCTGATGAAGAAATGGGCAGCTATGGGCCTTACCTACATCCCTCCTGCACATCCCAAGCTTGTTTCCCTACTGTCTTACCCTCTTTGTGACCCCTTTTTCACCACTTTCCTGTCTCCCCATTTTCTTTTCTTTCAAAGAAAATAGCGCAGGTGTGCGCCAGAGTAAGCGTTGTAAGCGGATGTGCGCTTGTGTGTGGGAGCTAACCGCCAGTGCACATGTGTGAGCTCCATGCAAACCAGCGCTAACCCGGTTACAACTGCTTAAAAGTGCCTTAGTCACTTTGATTGACAGGTCCTGTACTCAGTTCAAAAGCAAAATAAAATCCCACTGTCAGTACCGAACCCAGGACCTTGGAAACACTAGTCTGTACGACCTACCACTAAGCCATGACTCTTATACAAAAACATTGTGCTAAAATAAATATAACATGTAATAGTAGGGATGAATGTAAAGGGAATATAGGATGTGTAGTACACAAAGCATGTCATTTAAAATTACTGTCAAAACTACTGGATTTCCATAATAGTAGTGTGTGAACAGAAACAGCCATGCTAGTTGGCAGCTTGTAGATAATAACAGTTGACAAAAAAGTATAAGTACATTAATATTAAATTAACTAAATGTTTGGGGTCTGTATCCTTTTAAAAGGGCATGGAAGGTGGAAAAAAGTTTAAAAACCAAAAGGGGTTTAAATTTTTACATAAAAAATGCCCACAGCTACCCAGGGTCCCCCAAAATCTGGGGGCCCCCCAATCCCTTTTATGACTGCCTGAAATCACAGTAAATCAATCAGCCAAAACCCAAAGCAAATGCTGGACAAGGGTGCAGACCATCACGGGATATGCAATCCCTAAAAAAATCCATGCTAACACCCCCAATGAAATTTTTTGATTTTTGTAACCAGGGGGGGCAAAGGGGGAAGGGGGGGAAAAAAAAAAAAAAACCACTGTGCTGTACCCAAAACTGTCAACATACGTAGCACGCAAGAAATTTGGTAACCCCAGTGCACAAACCAAGGAATAAAAAGAGGGTTAATATGCTTGTGCCCCCCTGTGAAGGTCTTACCGGACCATGTGAATGTTGGGAGGTTCCACCAAAAGGGATAAAAATTACTGTAAAAGGGGTCTTGCCATGCCCGGGCAATTGTTTTTCCCGTGGTTGTGATGTTTAAAGGTAGGGTTGTGGATACCCCCCCAAAGGGCAATCTGGGAAAAATTTTGGGTCCTTATGTTGTAACCCATAACCGAAAAAGGGCCCCTTTGCATATAGGGGTTTGGGTCCATCCCCAGTGGGGGGGCCCGTTGTTATGCCACGTAGGAAATACCGTGGGGCCAAGATCTTCTTTATGGGTTGATGTCCTCTTTGCGGTAGCCCTCCAGGGAAAAATACAATCGGGGCCTCTGCTGGGCCCCCCCACCGGACAGGAAATGTAATTCATAGCTGGTAAAAAATGGGGGGGGAAAGGGGGGGGAAACTGAAAATGTCTGAAGATTTTCCCAAAGGGGGTAATTTTGTGGTGTTTCACGGCATTCGGGGCATGGGTCCATTTGGTCAAATGAAAACCTTGTTATCCATATTTTGTGCCCATTTCCTGGGGGGGGTTTGGGAAGTATACCAGGCGAAAATCCTTCCCTTAAGTAATGGCCGGTGTCCCAATAAAATTCCCTTGGGGGTACCCCGGGAGTAATTTGCATGGGGTTAGTGTGTGTGCAAGCCATGCAATTGTTGTGGGAAGTTTGAAAAGGGGTCACAGGGGGTTGGGTTTACCCCCACGGGAAAATCTGCCAAAATGAAAAACTTTTAAATCACAAAAAAATGCACTTTGGGGTGGTGGTATTTTATACCGGGGGAGAAATTCTGTATATAGGGGTGTGCCCAAAAAGTCCCTTGGGTAAACCCCCCGGTTTGTGTTCCCTTCAGGGTGCTGCCCAGGGGAGCTACTTTTTGGGGAAGTGGGGGTTCACAGGTGGGGCGGAGTTTTGGCCTTTCCTGTTTCCACCACAACACAAAGCAACTTGGGGAAGATTTCCAAAAGGTAATGATATTGGGCCATAAGGACATGGCGTGAATCCTGGTGTTTTTCCGGGGAGGGGCCAGCGCCCCCCGTACCCCCGGGAAAAGGTCCACAGGGGTGGGTTTGCACCTTTTTTCCCCCTAAAACAGCGGGGGGGCACTTAAGTTGTGTGGGTGGGGCCCGAAAAAACAAAGCAGTACACCTGCATTTTAATTAAATGGAGGGCTGTTCCACAAAACGGGGCCCACAGGAGGGGGGTGGCCAATTCCCCGACTGGGGGTACCGTTTTGGGGCTCCACCCCAAACCCAACGCATAACCTCATTTTGGGGAGGCTGGTTCCACAAGCAGCACCATGGGGAGGTTTCCAAAACCCTTTATTTTGTCCTGATAATGCATAAAAATTTGTGACTCAAAATCTCTTTTCTGCGGGGGTTTGAAAGGGTCCATGGGGTGAGTGTGTTTCCCATTGTCCTGTTGCAGTCATGTGTCCAGTGTGCCTGTTTTTCTGTGTGCATGTGTGCGGTTTTGTCCCTGTGCCCATGGGGCATGTGTGCAGGTGTGTTTTCCCGGTGTGCATGTGTGGGGCCATGTGCATGGGGCGTGTCCCTGTGTCGTGTGCATGTGTGCATGTGTATGTGTGTGCCCCGGCGTGTGCATGTGCATGTCCCCATGTGTGCATGTCCAGTGTCATGTGTGCATGTGCATGTGCCCATGTGCATGTGTCCATGTCCATGTTGCATGTGTGCCATGTGTGCATGTGTGCCTGGGGCATGTGTGCATGGGGCCTGTGTGCATGTTCCGTGTATTTTGCATGGGGCCTGTGTCCCATGTGTGTTTTCCATGGGGCATGGGGCATGTGTCCAGGGGCATGTGTGCATGTGTGTATAAGTGCATCACTGGTAACAATGTCTGGAGACTGTAAACTGTGTTTCCTGTCTTCCTCCCACACGTTAAGGGGCTGCTCTGGTGACCTGCAGCAGGGAACCTGAACCCTGTGCCACTACTGGTAATGATGATATTTGTGTAATGGTACAGGAAGGTGTGTCAGGGTCTGCCATTGGTCAGCCAATTGACAGTACACAGCTGTCAACCCCATCAGCAAGTCATCCTGTTACATCCTTTGTCACCATTGTCCCTAGGTGATGGACAGGATACAGTGGGCATAGACCAGGGTAATGTGGTACCTGTGGCACATGCCCCCACACAGCAGCCATGGGCAGGGTCCTCCCATGGTACCACACAGACAGTTGCCCATGGGTTTCGTGGGAGCATCCTGGGCGTTGCCTCTGGCCGGGGGCCCCAAAAAGGTCTGTCAACCTCAGCTATGTTTGGGCTGTCATGCAGGCACAGTCACGTATGGAAAGGTAAACCCGACAGGGTCTGAGGGGGCTGAGAGCATGTCCACAGCCATGACAGACAGTATGCGTGACCGGATGCTATCCGTTTTTACCGATGTCATAGACAGCGGGGGACATATTACAGCAGTTCCACAACCAGATGTCCATGAGCCAGGGCAATGGTTTTTCCCCGTGGCCCATGCGGCAGCAGCAGCAGCTGGCAGTGGGCGACAACAGGCTGCGGCCCCCTAGTGAGCAGCAGCCCCAGCAATGCTGGGTCTGTGCTGTCATCAACGCCCCAGGAGACCACGTGCCGGGGTCTGGACAGTCCCAACAGGGACTTTTGTCCAGTCAAACACTCCGCTTCTGATGACAGTACCCAGTCTGGCTTTGTACTGGATACGGTCCGTAGCACCCCGCCAGGCACAGGTACCGTGTCCGTGCCCCAGACACTGATCTGTATGGCCTGCCAGGTGCAGTCTGTGGCTGTCCACAAACCCTTTTATGGCAGCCATGAGGTGGAACTTTTCGTGCATACACACATGGAAATGTTAACACCTAGGGCACCACAAAAACACACCAAAAACTGCCCCCCCCTGTACTGCTGCCCCCACCAACACACAAAAACACATGTCAATTGGTGGTATCTGGCTGACTCAGGCATACCTAATCCCCACCCTGTGCATATGATGACACTGTGCCACCTCCTGCAATCTCCAACATCGCGGAACAGGTAAACCTTGCTGATGCACGGGGGACTACATAAAATGTATTAGTAGTATCAAAAAGTACAGTGTGTGCTATGACTGTGTGTTTATCCCAGCATGCCTGCTGCAGTAACTGTATGAATGTCCTGAATTGTTATCTGCACCCATAGTACATACCAAAGTTTAAAAGCTGCACATAATTGCATGCCGGTGGTAATTTTCCCGATGCATACATGGGGAGCACAGGGGAAAGCTAAGCAAGTAGTGATATGCAATGGTGGACATGTACAGTAATGGTGTCAAGTTGCCCCAAAACTATGCCATGTGGATGTTCCCTGTAGATATGTGTGCAGTACCAATGTAATAAATCACAAATAATATGACATAATATCAGTTCTACCATGGGCATCTGCCTTTTCCCGGGTACATGTTGATAGTGCCTACATATTTGCATTGTTACTTACTGTTATTTTTACCCTTCTTTTTTGTAAATGCACTACTTCCAGCCCTGTTTACTGTAGCTTTGTTTGCATGCATGTTTGGGGGTTCCTAACACCTTACACCTGCAATGCAGAGTTACAGTGCCAGACTTTTAGTGACATCTGCATAGCGCATATATGTCAACTTTACACATGACAGAACGCACTGTCTGTCCTGTCATGGTTTTGTGACACATTGCACGTCTTACCTGGCATTTACCCAGTGCAGTCATATATGCAGTGCTATGAAACAGTAGCGTACCCCACATACACACCTTCAGTATGTTGTTCCCCATTGGCCCTATGTGTTGGTACTCACCATGGCAATCACACTACTAGGGTAGCATGTGCAAAGGTAACCTGTGAATCCCCTATGGTCCAGTTGTGGTTTATGTGAGTCATGTGTCATTGTCACAGCTGCCACATGTATGCAGTCAGCCATCACCCTTGGCCAGGACGACAACACATGTGTGGGGTGCCACCACACAGCCAATCTGGGGGCTGGTCTCTGAACCCAGTAATGCCATACCCTGTCAGGTGGCATGTTTTTACTACATCCTGGACAAAACAACCCCCAAACCCTGCTGCTACTATTGATAATACCCTGAAGATGTTCCTGATAGTTTTGACCAGTTCTTTACTGAGACATTTCAGGCCCTAGCTAGCCATCTACCTCCTAGCTCCCTGGTCCTGAAAGTAGCACCCTAGAAACTACCGTCCAGCTGCCAACCAGTCCACTTCACCTCCGTCCCTTTATTGAAACAGTGAAACCCACTACACTTTCTGCTGATCAACTCCCGAGTACCTATCAAAACCAGATGATGCTATTGCTTACCCCCTCTCAAAGGTAATCAAAGGAACCATGTTTGAATCTAACTTTCCACCATCTGGAAAATGTCATATGTAATCCCACTTCACAAAAGGGGGCAGCTCTACTGAAGTTCCCAAATTTTAGGCCAATAGCTATACTCTCCACTTGCAAAGATTATGGAAACTTTTCATAGACAATTCATGCACCACCTAATCCAAACGCATTATGGCAGACACTCAGCATGGCTTCTCCTCATCCCGCCACCAGGCCTCCCAGCCTTTACTAACACCATAAGCCATACTTGCAACAATAATTTATATACAGCCCCTTTTGGAATTTTAAGGCATACATATGGTTGATCACCAACTTTTACCCCCACCCTGCAAAGACTGTCTAGATACTGGAGCCCCCAAAGGTTTCAATCCTACCTGCATGGTCGACAGCAGGTCCCTGGCAGAACAAACCCCTAACCTTCTACCCACCCTCAGAGTACCCGGCTTATACTAGGGCCTTTCTGTTTTCCATCTTCATTAACGACCTTTATACTGTCATCCCAAAAGTCAGCTGTATCCAATATGCTGAAGACACTCTGATCTGCTCAGCCCCATCTCCAGTAAGTTATGGTCAGCTACCCAGACCACCTTTAATACAATAAAACTGGCTTTTTAACATTGATCCTAAATCCCAATCAAACTAAACTGCTGTTATTTCACCAACACGGGTCTACCACTTTCACCTTACCATAACATCAACTGATGGCACAAAAACTCCCCGACCCATCTCAAACTATTAGGTGTCATCATAGACAATAATCTCAAATGTGACCTACATGTTAAAAATTTTCAAAGCCATCAATAGAAAACTAGGGGCCCTTTTCAGAATTAAAGCCTTCCTAGCCCCCCCACTAAAGGTGCCATAGCTCACACCTGTTTCAACCCTTCTGTATGCATCCCTCTACTCTTTTATGAACAAGACTGTCCAACAAAAACTCAATTTGCTACAACCACATTGGGTTTGCCACTGGGCTGCCTTTAGGACATATCATTGCATCAATCTAAATCAGCTTGGTTGGCTTGCAATACCCCGCCTAATACAGTATAACCAACTGATTATGGCCTATAAAATCCTCTATAATCCAGCCAATACCCTGCACTTCAAATATTATCACCCCCATAACAATCCTAGACCGCTTTATCCTCTAACAAATTACTACTTCAGACTAGCGTTTAATAACACAGCGGTGATTTCTCTTTGCAAACCCAAGTAGATCCTGGAACTCACTTCCAGCTGAATTTTACTGTCCACCTTAGGTCAATTTAACAGTAGACTCAAACAACATTTGTCACTTAACTGGCTATGTCAATGTATCAAGCCTCTCGAATGTGTAAAATCTGTGAACCACTTTTCTGTGTAATTTAATTTAATCCTGACTTGTGCTCAGGTCTAACATTAACCTGTGGAACATGTTTGACTTTTATGTAATTTTTAAATAATCTGTTTGTAATATGTAATGCTAGTTTTTGTAATGCTGTATCTGCTACCCGTAGCTTGTCTCCCGGGGCCCCCTGGAAATGGACATGCATCCAGTTGGACTATCCCAGTCAACAAATGTAGGATAAAAAAAAAATCAATAAAAAATATTACAGTGACTACAATACCAGTCAGACATTGAACACGCAGCCTGCTGAACACACTGGGGGAATGGGGGCTCAGAAAAAGCCTGCCTGGGGATCACACACTAGCTGGCACAGGCAAAGTTCCTTTGGAAACACACATGCCCACATGGCACATCCCTGTGCCCACACCACAGCCTGTGGGCTACACAACACACCTGCTACATGTCAGGTACCTGTCTTTTGGTACTGGGGTCCCCAAAAGGCTGTATCTGGAATCACAGTGATATTTAGGGGGACTATGGTCCACCACACACATGCATACAGGTCAGTCAGAGGCATGGACAGATATGACTCACTCATTTTTCCATGCCAGTTGGCTGCCTGAGACATACCTCCCTGGACTAATGATAGGGAACATAGAATGGATTTTCAGCATGTGGCACAGGCCAGTATGAGCCTGATGTTGGTTGCCAACATACCCTCACCAGGTATTCTACCACTATATGTGGGAAGGGGTTTTATGTCACATTATGCTCAGTCTCCACTGTCATTCATAGGGTATCCACTGGCTGTCAATGTGTGCTTACATTAGGGGAAACCACAAAGATGTGCAGGGTCATCTTGCATGAAAACCCCTGGCCCATGTATAATGGCAAAGCTCCTTGGTACACACATACTGCCTTATGCTGCAGGACATGGTTTTCATAGCCACCTTCATAGGTATCCCCAGGTTAGGACACTAACAGTGTGCTAAAAACAACAGCAGTGTACACAAGATGCATGCACCAGACACTGCCCCCCCGGTGAACTGCAATGTCTGTAGTACCAGAAAGATTCATGGCTCACAGGTGTTACCCCACTGACAGGTTATGCCCCATACCATGCCTGTCCCCCTAAAATGTAACACACATGGATAGGGGGGTATCCCAAGGTAAAACCCGATACACACACCTCCCGGTTGTTGGCACAGCACAAACCATCAGGGCCTACTCATGTGCAGCTAACAGTGTGGACTGCCATCTGGTTCATATGGCACACACAACCCTCCCATAAAAGGAAGACCACCTATCCTCCATAACAACACTGGCAATATGACAGTCTCAAGAACTGTGTTTATATGGCGGACTGCATCCAGCCAAACATTGTGTGGCATTACTGTAGCTACAACACACTAGTTGAAGGGGTTTACAGCATGTGGTCACTGAATTGCAGTGGAATGACATGTTACCACTCCCCAACAGGTGGGGAAAATGCAGCACCTGTACATCACTACATGTACACTATTGGCCCAGACCAGATGTGTATCCCCTGTGGGTCTTTTAGACACCCCACTGTATAGAGACATACCCCGGATGCACAGTAAGACACAGTTTTTGGTATACATTGCAAATACCATTTATCCCCCACATGTGTCAGACATGGTAACACTGCAGGTCACAGGTATTTATGTGTATTTTCCCCACACATCTTTTGAATGCCATTGTGGTTTGGCAATGGCATGCATTGTTATTTCAAACACCCACACAAGGCATCTGTGTGACACAACCCCCGGATTTGGGTTCCAAAAAATACCTATTGTTTGACAATGGTAATAGACACATAGCAGAGCACTATTGGGATTTACAACTAGCCCTGTTTGGTTTATAGGTGGTGACATCCTGTGTTTACTGGGGATATGGGATCTGGGTATTGTAGTTTTTCCAAAAGGATCTGTTCCTTACACTTGCAACACCCCCTCCCCCCACAACGCCATTTGCAGGATTCACCCTACCTAACTGTATGACACTGAGAGGCCATTAGCAAAGCGCCCATTCTTTTCTGAAGTTCCTCTTTTCCCGGGTTACTTATAGGGTGCTGACAACATCGTTTTTGAAAGGGAATTTCATCGGGAGTGTGTTCCCGTTGCCAAAAAACATTTTTCATCAAAAAGCACACACAAACCCCCCCCTCCAAACACACACCCATTTGGGTTTTAAACCCTACCTAACTAATTAGAAAGAGAAACCCTTAGCAGAGTGCTATTCACATTACTGGGAGGCTTTCCCTTTTCCTGCTGTACTTATAGGGTGCTGACATCATCTGTGTTTAGAAAGGGAGTGCATCCTTGTGTGTTCTCCCAGTTGGGGGCATTTCTCACACAATTTTCCCCCACACTAACCCCATCCAAAAACACACTTGCCATTTGCAGGATTCAAACCACTACCCTATGTTATGACACTCGAGGGTGCATTAGCAGAGCGCTATTCGCATTACTGGGAGGCCCCCTTTCCCGTGTACTTATAGGGTGCTGACATCATCTGTGTTTAGAAAGGGTGTGCATCCTGTAGGGGTTTTTCCCCGTTGCCAAAGGGACATTTCCCCCCCTTTTTACACAAATAAAAATGGCATTTGCAGGATTCAAAACCCCCACCTAACTATTTATGACACTTTAGAGGCATTAGCAGAGCCTATCCATTACTGGGATCTTTCTGCCCCGTAAATTTTTGGGTGCTGACATCTTTTTTTAAAGGGAATGTGATCCTGTAGTGGGGTCATTAAGCATTTCCCCTCCATCAAACACACCACTCAACAAAGCTTTGGGCCCCGGATTCAAACCCTCCAAAACCAACCCCTCCCGGCCACAATTCCCCGGGCAGGGGTTTCAAAATTACACCCTTCCTTTTAAATCTACAGGTATGTGTGTAGTACTACCTTCCCCTTTATAAACCCCTAAATTTTGGGCCCTTTGCAGCCCCCCCCAACCCAGGGTAATATGCCATCGCAAATGGGTTATGTTCAACCAGGGGACCACCCGTTTTACACCAACCCACCTTTCCCCACACCACCCCCCACCCCAGGCAATTGTCCTGAACTGGGTTTTTGCAGGGTCTACACTTGTGTAACTGGGGGGGACCAAAGGCCCATGTGGAGGACTATCGGCCCTACATAACCTTACAAGCCCTAAATGTGTCATTTGCTTGGCAGACCCACAAACCCATGGTAAACAAGCACCTGTCACTGCACCCCCCTATACCGTTCAAAAACAGAGTGACCAAACATTGAACTGTACCCACCTTTGGACATTTCCCCCCATTTTTCCCCCCCAACAAGGTTGCATGGAATTGTAGAAAGCAGAACTCCCCCCATTGTTAGACGGAATACTTCAGAGACCCAGCAACCCCCTTACGCCACCCACAAATCTTGGACAATTCAAACCCTGAGCCCTTTCCCCCCTTGCAAGGGCAAGCTATCCCACATTTCCTTCTGTCCACACAGGGCACGTAGCCTACACCGGGGGGGGAATGCAACAACCGGTGACTTCATTTGGGGGAAAAACCCGTAGCCCCACCCAAGAAGGGAGACAAAATTTTTTGGCGTTCCGGCGGCTTTATTCCATACATTCCCGTTTTGACCAATTTTGGATTGTAGAGGCAATAGGGTCCCCCTTAGTTTTGTTATTTACGGGCACCTTCTTTTTTGGGGGTTTCCCAGCAACTCCAAAGGGGGCCCAAACCAACAAATGGCCCGTGGTAGCATCCCCTTAGCCTTTTCCCCTGGTCCTTTTCCCCTTTTTTTAAAAGGGCACAGCCCATTAGCTTTTAATGTTGCCTCTGGGACCTATTTTTGGGGGGGCCCCCATACCACTTTTTTTTGGGGGTGCAGTTTTTCAAGGCCCAAATCTTGGCTGAAAAAAGGGTTATTTCCTGGGGCAAACGCAGAATTCTCAAAACCCATAAAGTAAATGTGTCCATATTTGGGTTGCTTTCACTGTTGGCAAGGGCTTTATCCATAGCTTCTTTCTATGACCAACCTGTGTACCTTTTGAAATGTTTGCATATGCGAAAACTATACACCATGTCCCTTGTGGTATTAAAAATGGGGGGTTGGCCCCTGGGCCCGGATTTCTGTGTTGGGGGGTTTTTTTCCCCTTTTAATGGGGCCCTACAATTCAGGGGGTATGTGTTTTCCCCTGCTAACGGATACCCAGGGTGTACCCCTTCCCCCATTCAGGGCCTTTATGCATTTGTCTGGCTATGCCATTTATAAAGTGGGGGGCCCCGGATGGCATTTTTAAACTTTCCTATGTTGATCTGGGGGAGGTTTTCCCCCCATATTGTTTTGGGGAACTTTTACATTATTCAGGTTTAAAAGGGTTTTGTGTGGGGGTGGGTTTTGGGGCTGCTTTGTTTCTGGGAAAACAGGATTTTCTGCCTGCAGGTGGGGTACTTTTGGCACAGTTGTATTCTCTAATCCCAACATTTTAGTAGTATGTGTAGGTTCAGACCCTTTCCCCCTTTTACAGAACCTTTGTTTGGGGTTTTATGGTACATTTTCTGTGAACACACAGAAAAATGTTTTTAGGGGAAATTTCACCTTTTTTCCAGGGTTCCCTTAAAGTTAGGATATGGGTTTAAAACCGGTGGGAATTTTGGGCCTTTTGTATTCCACGGTGGTTGCAAACACTGCAAATTGCCCTAGGCCATTTCTGTTTTTAGGGGGCCCGGGGTTTTTTGTCCTTCAATGGGGGGCTGTTTGCCCCTTTCATACATGTTAGTACGTCCTTCCTGTTCCTTTCCTTGGGGCATTTAAAGGGGTACCCCAGGGTAGCCACCATTCCCTTTTTTCACTATCAGATTCTGAATGTCGTTTGTCCCTTTGGCTGGTTTTAAACCCCTTACTGAATGGGGTGTTTTTCTGGGGAAAAATCCCTCTGAAAAGGGTTTTTCTAGAAGCATTTGGTCCCGCTTTGTGGCCCCTTGCCCCCACTGCCTTAAGATGTTCAAAGGGGCAGCATGTTTCATTCATTCCAGGTTGGGGGACATGGCCCATTTCCTTTTGGCACAGCCCTTTTCCTAGCTGGGAAAAATTTTCAGGTTGGGGTGGAGTTTGGGGTTATTTAGGCAACACCATGGCCCCTTTGTTTCATGCTCTTTGGGCTACCTTTGGGAAAGGTACTTGGGGGTGGATTTACCCTTATTTTGGGGTTTTTGGCCCCGAGGACACCCACAACCCTTTTTGCGTTGTTTTTTTGCGATGAGGTGACCCCAGAGCAACAGGGGGCCTCCTTTATTTTCCCCGGGGGGGGTTTTTACCACCTCATTTTATTTTAGGTGGGTTTTATGGTTTGTTTCTTTTGACACTACAGCCCAAAATGGGTTTCCAATTTGCCGGATTTTCCTTTTTCCTTTTTTTTTCCAAAGGTTTTTTCAATTAAAATGGTTAGTAACCTAAATGGGTTTTCCCCCTTTTTGTTAATTTGGCCCTTTTTGATTTTCACGGTTGCTTACACAGTCCCCAATTTCTGCGACCCTCCCCTTTGGGAATTTCCCGTTTGTAGGGGGGCCCCTTTTGGGATCCTGTTTCTGGGGTGGGGGGTATGGGTTTTTTTGTCCCTCCGCCCCTTTTTTTCAATTTTTAGGTTCACGTCTTCCAGTTGGCTTTTTTTCCTTGGGACATTATTACCCGGTTGGGCAGGCCTTGTACCAAAATCAAATTTTGGTTTGGGGGTTGACTGATGCGGGGTGTCTACAGCCCGGCGCTTGCTTTTCACCCTTTACCCCTTTTTGGGGTTTTATTTAAGCGGTGCAATTTTACACCCTAGGTATTGTCTAGAAGGGGTGAAAGGGCAGTACGGGCACATGCCTCTTTGATTTATTTAATTTTCAAAGGGTCCAAAACATTTTAGCCCCGGATTTGGGGTCACAGACAGTTTGTGCCGTGTCCCTAGGTCCCATTACCCTTTCTTGGGTTTTAACCATGTGGATTTTTCCCTTTCTTTTTTGGGGGGACCAAGCCTTTTCAGGATTCTGGATGCATATTGCAGTTTACACATCTGGCATTGGTCAGCATTACCCTTATGTATCCTACCACTTATGTTTTCTAGGGTGGTGGGTAGTCTTTTTGGCCTTACCTACATACAGCTCTATGGAGGCGGCAAAGGCCTTATCCAGTATCCAGACGCACACGGGTAACAGCTGACAGCCATCCCTGTAACAGCAGCATGGCTTGTCATGCTTGACATCTCAAGCAGACACACATTACACCCTCTTGGACTGACAGCTGTAACTGTGCCAGCTGTTAAACATGAGCATTCTGTGTTTGTACTGTGGCATCATTCTTGGTGAGAGTTGGATGCTGCACACAGCCAGTGTCATCCCACCCTGGGGTACATACTCGGAGGGACCATCCATGTCTCATTTGATGTTGACCAGGGAGGTACATCTCAGGTAATTCACACCAGCATGGACATTGAGTGCATCATATTTCTGCTTGCTTTGGGGTGACCTGCGTACTTGTGTTAAGTGGCATTTTGTGGCAACCTACAAGCAGCTTACTCTACCCTTTCCCTTGTTCAGTCTGGTGAGTGGGACAGCTGTGTGTCTGCCTATACAGACACCTATTACAACTGTATCAGGCATGTTGTTTCTCCTTCGGGCCTGTGACTGTTTGGCACACCAGCTTTGCGTACTATTCGTTGCATGTGCTATGTTTGAAGGTTGTGGTTGCTTGTGATCTACTTTGGAGGCTTCTGTTGGTGTGGTGTGTTTGTAATTAAGGCCTCCGGAATATTTGTCTGTGTTTATGTGTTTGGTTTACAGTTGTGGTAGGTCTATGTGGGACTGGGTTTGTGGTGTATGTGGTTACCTTCTCCTCCTGACTAGTGTTGACAGTACTGAGTTGTTGGAGCTCAACCTCTGGTTTGGATACATGGATGCATCTATCACATATGTTTGTATTTATTGGGGTGTTGTGGTTGTCTGTGTACTTGGTACTGGCATCACATTGCCTCTGGATTCATAGATTATACTTGTTGTGGCTGGACTTAGTGGATTGTATGTGTGGACATATGTTGTTGCCATACTATTGGTCAGTGATTACTTCCCTTTTTTGTTTGCTCTATCATGTGGTAACTTCCTCATTCTCTTGCATGGTTTGGTAATGGCTGGAGGCCAGCATGCCAGATGCCTGCGTGTATGGCATTGTGTGTTGTTGTTATTTGTGATTGCATACTCCAAGTATTCCTGGCTGTGTTCATGGAATGCCTGTATAACATGTTCTGTGGTGTGTCCCATATTCTGCACTTGCACAGGGCCTTTTGTGGATTCAACATCAGTTTTGAGGGCTGCAACCTATACTTTACACATGTTTTCACTGTGGTATTCTGGCCAGGGACTGGGGTCAGGGTGTGTATATCCAGTGTGATTACTCTATGGTCTGGTCTTACCAGTGAGGGGTACACTTCTCATCTTGCCATCCAGTACACATGTTGCTGATTATCACATCCAGTATGCTTATCCCTCTTGTGGGAGTAGTACATTGTTCCTGGGCATTTTGGTTTATGGAATCTGGGTAATTTTCTCCTACTGTGTTGGTGCTAGTACAATGCTACCGGTGTATGTCTGGGTATTTTCAGTCGAGCAATATAATGTGGTTTGGGGGGCTTGATATATTCATGTATTCTGACATAGGCCAGGTGCTGTTCCTGGTATTAGGACAGTGGTCTGCAGCAGGCTATATACTGCGAGGCAGTTTTAGCCATTGGTATTTGACCATGGATATTCCATGCTGCTTCTTGTTGTGGTACCAACATGGGGTGTGGTTATCCTTGCCATTTCTTGCTAGTCACCCTCCTTTTGTAGCTTGTTCCATGTTTTGCGGCTGTACAGCACAGTATGAGGTGTGACCTGGTAGTGTTAGGGTGCTGATGTGAGCCTTGCCCAGTTCTCTATTACAGGACTGGTATCTACATTCTCCTTACTGTGTGCGTTTACACTGCACACATCTTGCTGTTTATACATCTCTCATGGGGTAGTATTACATCTAGGTTCCTATCCCTTGTAGAACCTATGAGGTTGGGTTTGTGTTTTGAGACTTACCTATTCAGGGCATGCTGTGGGTACTGACAGCCTTTGCCAGTATCCATGGGGCATGGCATGATAGGTGCACGCCACCCCTAGCAGGTGGTGCATCATGTCAAACTCAGCATATCTTCCCAGCCTGTAACACATTGGCTCCCCTTTGACTGACTGCATGACTTCAGCCAATTATTGTACTTGATCTTCTTGTCTTCATAGTGTGGCATCATGCTTGGTGAGGGTGAGATGTTAGGCAGGGTCTTCATGTTTGCATATACTAGATGGTGTTACATTGCTTAACACATGGCAATCATGCCTCAGGTGGTGCTGCAGGGCTGCCTCTGTCGGATGCACATACTACACTCCCTGTACATGTTTGAGAGCAGGTTGTGTCATGTTAGGCATCCCTGTTACTATATGAGTGAGTCAGAGGGGGTATCATTCCCAGGGTTCCTACTGAGCCAGTGTATGTGCTATGCGTTGCCTCTTTGCCAAGGCCAGGGCATACTGGGCACGCCTCCTTCTGCCTACTGGGCAGGCTCAGGTTGTTCCTCCTCCGAGTCACGCTCTGCCTGTGATGGCCTTGGCAATGGTGGGGGGCTGTTTGGCCCGGCCCTATGCTGGTCCTGCTGCAGCTGTTTTCGCAAGATCATATTATGTAGCATAGCACATACCATGACAATTTGGGTACATGTAGTTGGTGTGTACTGCAAGGCTCCACCAGATGTGTCCAGACACCGAACCGTGACTTGAGCAGCCCAAACACATGCTCTATTACATTACATGTTTTTGCATGTGCCTCATTATGGCATTCCTGTTCAGGTGTGTGTGCGTTTCTGATGGGTGTCATCAGCCACGGCTCTAGTGCATAACCTGCATCCCCACTAGGTGTCCGTGTGGGATGTCCCCATTGGCAAATGTCTGGTACAGCTGCGTCAAATGCCAGATGTGGGAATCGTGATAACTCCCGGGCAGCCAGCACACATTCATTATTATGCCCTGGGCATCACACATGACCTGGCAGTTGATGGAGGAAGCCCTTGCGGTTAATGTAGGCCCTACCCGCTCACCGGCTGGTGCTTTGATGCATATGTGCATGCAGTTTATTGCACCCAGTACCTCAGGGTTTTCCGCTATTTGCTGGAAGAGATGCATATTGCTGGCCAATACCTCACGGGCATTGGGGAAATATACATGATCACCGACATGTGCTGACATGGCATCCAGGAACTGGTGTAGTACCCTGGTGGCTGATGCCTGTGATATCCCCATCATATCGCCAGTTGGTCTCTGGAAGGTACCTGTTGCTAGTATTCTTAGGCCAACACATACCTTGGTTTCCACTGGGATGGGTTCCCCTCTGTTGGTTCTGTGTGTAGGCGTGGCCTGCACAGCTCAACAATTTGCTGCAGGAGCTCTCTGTCCACTCTATAGCGCTCTACTATCTCCAGCTCATGTAACCCATGGTAGGTGACCCTGGGCCTGTACACTCTTCTCCGTCTCCTCACTGTGGGTTGTCTGGCACCATCTGCATTGTCACCACCCTCAGCAAGTCGCCTATGTCTCATTATGACAGCTATGGCAGCCCCTAACATTTCTGCTCTGAGTGAAGCTTTTTCAGTTTTCACTTCTATTAGCTTACTCCTGTCTTGCAGTGTCTCTTAATGGAAACATCCTGCACTGCTGTTTGCAGAGTTTTAAGTGCTGGGCTGGGCTACTATTCTGCCTGTGTAATTGCCTGCTTCTAATTATTTTCACCTGCTAGCTTCAGCAGTTATCCCTGCTAGCTTCCTATTAATTCTGTTGCTTCCTTTTTCCTCTCTGTTTCCTCAGGGGGGAGCAACGTGCATACTATCTGAAACACGCTCACAGTGGCTTACACGCACGCACACATGCTTACACGGTTCAGAATCTGCTTATTCGGGTTTACACACTCGTACACCCACGCAAACACTGTTACACGTCTGCCAACAGCCTCCAACATACTCAGACTGCCTTACACACGCGCACACCCACGCAAACAGTGTTAAACATCTCCCAACACGCTCCCACATGCTCACACTGCCTTACACGCGCACACTGTCCTACTCGCGCTTCATGGCGTGCACATGTGCGCATGCACGGCCAGCAAGAAACTTTGGTGTAGGTAACAGTGTACACCTTCCATTTCTTGACTTTCCATGACTTATCTAGTGGCACACCTCTTTCCATGATCTGTGCCTGTCATCTGTCATGTTACACTGGCCTCCAATGAACTGCATTTCTTTCTACCATTCCCCCCTGTGATGTCACCTATCTCCTACTCTATTCCTCCCCCTTTTGTATCTCTTACACTACTCAGACTGTGCTCATTTGGTATGTGACTGTGAGATTCAGTATCCGAACCCTCATTTGCATCAGATTGCCTACTAATGCTTAGTTACATGTCTTAGACTCAGCTTCCCCCCTTAGCAACCACTACACGGTGGCCATGTTGGTTTTGGTCTGCTGGTCCCTGCATTGTCATTCCATGTATTGCATGAAACCCACATTTGTGGGTTTATAACCTTCTTTTTTATGGTTTTATACAGCGCAGCCCGTTTGCGCGGGGCTGCGCTGGGTTTAAACATCGGCGATCGCCGAAAAAAAAATTATATTTTTAATATTTTTGCATCGGGTTATCTTGCCAATGGCCACATATTTGGCCATTGGCATGCTGCCTGAGTCATATGCAACCTTTATTTGGAGCTGACATCGCTCTGTTGTGGAATTTGCAAAAATGTACTCAGTTGTCAGCTGAGTACATTTCTGCAGCTAAAACGTCTCCTACACGGACTGGTTTCTGCTTCGTGGATCGCTAATATACCTCATTTGCATACCTTTCGGATGCAAGTGAGGCATTTAGCATGTCCACGCCCAGTCCGTGTAAGAGACGTTTTAGCTGGTCTCTTACACGGAGCTTAGGGCTGTTCCTGGATCGCGAGGCTTGCATGGAGTGTTGCACGTCTCTTACACTCCGTGCAAGCCTTCATGAATCCTGCCCAGTATGATTCAGTTAGTCATTTGAAAACCTAGCTGAATGAATTTTTAAATAAATTAGAAATATGGATTTTAACTCTTAAAAAGTTATTTATTGAGGTGGTATTGTCACAACCTAAAATGCATCTTTTCCATGCCTCCTCCTGTACGTCACTGTATGCTTTGGTTGGTAGTTCTTCTTTAACTGTCAATGCTCTACTTTTTTGAAGTTTGTTTAAAACCATTCTTATATTTTATTTCAGCTCATGAGGAAGGTTGAAATATAACCGCACTGGTGCAGGCCCAAATTTGATGTACTAGCTTTGTATATATATATAACCAATTTGGGGCCACATGCCTTTTAACATCGGCTTGAATTTTTTTGACCTTTATGATGCTGAGCTTAATGTCTTTTTTGTTAAATGCTTTGATCATTTTCTTAGCAAACTTTTTTGTGTCATTCAAAGTTTTTCTGAATGGGAATATCATGGAGGTAAATTTGCCTCCAATTTATGCAGATTTATTTTTTTTGAGAAGCAGTTTATAGTCCAGCCATTAGTTATTAAAATTTGATCTTTTCAGAACATAATTTTGGATGTAATCCAACTAAATTAAGTGGCATTATAACTATGTCAATCTAATGTTGTCAATTTTCATTCTGTCCTCGCTGTTACTTTAGTTTGTGGCCATAAAAAACTCTCAAGCTTCCCCCTTACCCACAATGCACCAACACCTAACATACCTCAGATCTCGTTTGCATCTTTTCCTCAAAAAGATGTAGTCAGTCTGAGCTCTCGAGTCTTCTAACAATGTGTTTTTCTATTCATAGTTTTTCTCTCTTAAACTTTATTATTGTATTACTCCCTTACCTTTTACATTTAGTGTAAGACTTTGCCACCATCATTAGTAAATATTCTTACTTTTCTGTTGTTTGTTACACTTTAATGTAATCTTTGATCCCATTGCTGGTATTCTTTTTTCCTTTTTTCCTTTATTCTCTCATCTTAAAAAAAATATTTTCTTTCTCTTGTTGCCAGAATGTATGATAACGGGCCTTCTGGTTTTAAAAAAAATGCCAAAAGTGCAGACACAAATTGCCCCTTTCAGATGCCCATGCTTTATGTTTTTACTGCCTGGGTCCTGATCATCTCCAAGAGGATTGTTCAATATGCAAAAACTTCAGTGCTTGAGCTGTAGTGGATAGAAAAAAGAAATTGATATTAAAAGGATTGCTTCCTTCATCTTTTGGTTAAGCCGCTTCTGGGGCTCAATCCTCCAAGACTAAATCTAAGGAGTCTTTGACTAAGTCTATGAGACCTTTTTCTTTGTCGACTCCATCTTCAGAACTGCCTAGAAATAAAGCCAAAACCGGTTCCAAAACCAGTTCCAATCCACTTTCCTTCAGATCCGACCAAAAAGCATACAGATCCAAGTTCTTCATATCCAAAGAGCCTACCTAGAACAAGGTATTCAATGTAACTGGACCTGGTACCTTCCAGGGTTCCCTCTTATTTTTTTATAGAGACACAATTCCAGGTCACCTTCCCTGGTATCATCTCATTCTTCCAGGAATTTGACTGAAGAAGACGTAGACAGAATGATGAGGAGATTCCTCTCAGTGCAGATACAGATGGGTGTTCTTCCTGCTCCTACCTCTTCAGGTCAGGAAGCCCGTGCATCTACCACACCATCTTTAGCTGTTCCTTCTCTGATCTGACCAGCTGTTTCAGAGTCCCTGGATCCAAGCTTTCCAGATCCATCTGGCTTGGATTTGAAGATACTTTTATCTTTGGATCTGAAACTTTCTCTGAGGGTACCAGCTCTGAGTTCTTCTGATCTGGATGATTCTTGGAGTCAAATGAAGTTGTTGGACCCAAGTCATTGGAGTAGACTCTGAAGTTTTTGGAGTGCCTCTGCCTCTTGGAGCTGCAGCATTGAACAGCTCACCTCTGACTTCCACCTCGGTGAGATTGCTCTTGGGGCAGAAGGAAGCAATGGTCCAGTAGTCTGCCTTCTTGGATCTGTTGTCTTCCTTCTCCCTGCAGCAATCTGCCTTTGAGCTAGTGAAAAGAGTGCTCTCTGCTCTGTTAGGTCAGATGTATCCAATCCCTTTGGATCTTCCATCTGGTTGCCAGATGTCTCTCCACTTAGAACCACATCATTGTATGCCACAGGGACAGCCAGCTCAAGGCCCCCAGACCACCTGGCAGGGTTTTATAATCTCTTCCAATACTTCACCAGAACATCCCACTGAGGAACTCCCTCAGAAGAGAAAGTGCAAGGGGAGGCACTTGGACTCCCTGCAAGAGTCAATCATTGAGGATACTGATTTTGATGAAGGGTAATGGTCCCCATGGTCACATCCTGAAGACGTCTCATTTGGTGATATTCTTGAGATCCTTAAACAGAGAGGAGGTTGGTCTTCAAACAACACTTCACCAGAGGAATAAATGTTTCTGGAAGCCTTTGGAGCTGGCCCGTCTACCTCCTGGGTTGTTTAACTCACCAATGAGTGCATTGATTTGGTCCATAGGCGAGTGTGGAAGAATCTGATTCAGTTGAGCAAATCCCTAAGAGGTGAGACTGGATTCTGGCTCCACCTGTCGAGAAGGAATTGTGGAATAAGGGGGTTCCTGTGGATGCTATGGTCATGACGGTGGCCATTAAGAAGGAACTTGTTGTGCAAAGGTCCTCTGTTCATCCCCCTAACAGGGAGTCTAGGATGATGGACAAATTTGGGAAGTGTGTATATACTTCAGCAATCTTTGCCCTTGGGTCACTGAACTAGTTGGCACATTTTGCCAGACTACAAAGGGACTTGATCAAGGAACCTACAGAATCTCTTACTGGACCACTACTGCTGAGGCACAGTAATATGTGGCCTCTCAGTTGCCTATCTTTCAATCTATATCAAATTCATCTATGAGACTTATTTTGTATGAAGCTGAAGGTGTCTCAAGGGCAGCAGGTTCAGGCATTTTCATTAGAATGCATGCCTAGATGTGCTTATGTGATTTTGTGGACACTTTCAAGTCCTCGTTCGTCAATGCAGTCTTTGACGGCAGTTCATTGTTTGGCCCAAAAGTGAAGGACATGCTGTCCAGGTGTGAAAAAGATGGAAATACCCTCTCTGAGGTGGGTGTACATTTTTCAGCCCAAAAAAGAATCTTTTCTAGGAATCAATGGGGAGGATGAAAAATGTGGTTCAGGAAGTCCCAGAGTCCTTTCCAGGATACATGTGGAGACAGTTACCCTGGGAAAAGAGTGGAGGAATCAAATGAATGTTGACACTCATGAGGCAGAGGAGGCCCGCAGAACCAAGGGTCCAGAGATTCTTTCTCTCATAGACCCTACCAACGCTCCTGAAAGGAGGCCAAATTATTGCCCTCTGGAAGCAAGATAGATATAACAAAAAAATGATAGGGTGTAGAGGATTATTTCCAGAGGTTAAAAAATTCCCTTTTCCTTTCTACCTCCATCTGTGAACAAATTCTCCAGGGTTCCACCCAGTCAGAAGAAAACAGCATCATTAGAAATACAAAAGCTGCTAGAAAAAAGAGTCATCAAAGAAGTCCCACCAGACCAGACAGAATTCAGAACTTACTCAAGATTCTTTTTGGTGCCAATGAAAATAGGGGAGTGGAAAGTGATTTGGGATCTCAGTGACTTAAACAAGTCAGTTCAACACACAAAGTTTCAGATGGTCACATTTCAGTCCATTTTGCCCTTTTTGGGAAAAGATGACTGAATGTGCTTGACAGACCTTCAGGATGCATACTGTCACATAAAAATGAACAGACAATCCAGAAGGTATTTACACTTTTGGCTGGGAGCCAGTCATTATCAGTTCAGAGCTCTGCCATTTGGTCTCACCACAACCCCTCAGTGTTAACCAAGTGCCTGGCAATGGTAGCAGCTCACTTGAGACTGCAGGGATTCCGAGTGTTTCCATATTTAGATGGCTGGCTCATTACTGCCCCCACCAGGTATCTACTAATAACAGCAAGAGATTACATACTCCAAACTTGTTCTCATCTGGGGATATTTATAAATTACAACAAATATCAGGTACTACCGATTCAAACATTGGAATTAATAGGGGATTAGGGCCAATTAGCTAGTTGTCTTTACATACTTTAAAATCTCATCTGACAACATTGTTACTAATATTATGAATGACAAGAAACTATCTTAACTTGCAACATTTACTGTATATACTGTTGATAATCAATATCTTGTTATTGTATTAAAGCCAACAACCTGTAATGTTTACTATTGCTGCAACTTTGTATCTCTATTTATCATGTACATGATGTGGAGCTTTTCTCCCAGGGCATCCACTGAAAAAGGACCTGTGTCCAGTCGGAATTTCCCGGTAAACAAATGTAAATAAATAAAATAAATAAATAAATAAATAAATAAATAAATAAATATAGGGGTGATGTTCAACATGGTATCAGTAACAGCTTCTCTTCCTCTAGCAAGAGTGCAAACTATCAGATTCCAGGTCAGGAAAATAGTTCACAGTACCAACATTTCAGCCCTGCTGATTCGTCAAGTCTTGGGGTCAATGTCAGCTGCTATAGTTTTAGTTCCGCTAGCAAGGTTTCATATGAGAATTTTTTAATGGATGCTAATGACACAATAGTGGATTCTTTATCATCGAATGTCAGCCCAAATAAGCATCATTCAGGCATGCAAGAAATACCTTTGTTGGTGGATCCAATCAGATCAGGTTATATAAGGCCATCCTTTCATTCTCCCTCAGCCCAAGGCCATAGTGACTACAGACACATCCTAGATCAGGTGGCAGGGGGGCACTTTCTGAGGAAACAGTCCAGGACACTTGGCCCCCCAAAGAGGCCAACATGCATATCAATGTCCTGGAAATGAGAGCAGGGCTGTTAACATTGCAGGCCTTCCAAGACTCTTTCCCTTTTGGGACAATTGCAATTCAAACAGACAATATAGCACTGGTTTGGTACATCAACAAACAAGGAGGAACGGGGTCTTACACCTTCTGTTGAGAAGCCCTCAGAGTATGGCAATGGATGACCTCATACAACTGCTTTCTGATAGCAATGTACATTCCATGGAAGTCTAACGTGATAGCAGACAGATTGAGCATGTCCATTCTACTACCTCATGAGTGGCCTCTCAACATTAGAGTGACAGAAATTATTTTTCTTTGATGAGACCAACCTTGCTGCAATCTATTTGCTTCTCCCTTAAACAACAAGTGCAGCAGCTTCTTTGCCCTGTGCCCCCGTCTGGAGGAATCACTGAGGGACACTCTACACCACAATTGGACCTTCAGTCTGCTCTGTGCTTATCCTGTGACTCCCTTGATCCCAAATTTCTGTAGAAAGCTGCCAGGTTGAAAGGCAGAATACTCATTGTACCTTACTGGACTTGACAGATTTGGTTCCCCTTCCTGTGGCCTCATCTGGGTTCTGGCATGTAGCCCACAAGACAATTCCCTGCGAGCTACATCGCCGAACCCAAATGGCTGCAGCGGCACTTTGCCATAGTGCAATATGGCTGAAAAGCCTAGCCGCTGCAGCTGTAATCTATGTACAGGCAAAGGCAACCGTACCGGATGTGTAACATTCCTTATTTACATTCAAGGAATGCATTTATTTACTTATTTATTTATTTTGTTGTTAGTCTGACAACATAATAAATAAATACTTCAATAAATGCATTCCTTGAATGTAAATAAGGAATGTGTTACACATCCAGTACAGTTGCCTTTGCCCGTACATAGATTACAGATTGCACTACGGCAAAGTGCCGCTGCAGCCATTTGGGTTCAGCGATGTAGCTCGCAGGGAATTGTCTTGCGGGCTACATGCCGGAACCCACCTCATCTACTTTACCCACCTTGGATTCTGGATCCAATTCTAGATCTTCTGTTTCACCTGACTGGAATGATTCATCTGAATATGTTAAACCTCAAGCAAACAGCATGGTTTCTCCAATTCCTTTAATAGCCGACAACCTATGCTCTCTTCTTCTGTCTGTCACATACTTTTATCTTCCCATAAGGCTACTACAAGAAAACTTTACAGAAGTAAATGGAAAAGCGTGACACTGTCAGTGCAGCTATCTGGAATTTTGTGGATAATTCTATTTCATTTGTGAACATTAATATGATTCATATGCTTGTCTTACAAATGTAAGAGAACTGTATGTTATGTACTGAGCTTCAAGAATGTAACCACAGTGTACCCTACTGAAAAAGAACAGAAATGTATATAAACTGTATACCTATGCAAATGTATGTTTTAATATCAGAAGCTGGAACATACAGAATTAGCTTGCAAAACTTCAAGAAAATAAGTTGAAAAGTACATTGTTTTGCGATTATGTTATCTGTCATTTTCAGCTCAGTGTGACACAATGTCTAGAGCTAGAAGTATTTATATTGTCTTGAAACAGAAATAATTACTAGGTTTTAAATGTAAAAGTGTTTTTATTGCTCCATGACTTCTTAGCAGCTGCACACTTCTGAGAGGTATGTATTTTTGACACAGAGGTGCTAAATTCTAAGTGTCTGTTTAGCCTTGGAACTGAAGGCAGGTGTCAAAGAGTGACGTAATCTGAGCTGACCCAGCAGTAATGTTTGATAGTAATTTAAGAACTCTCTCAGAGACAGATTTTGCATTTTGTATCTTCTCTTGGACCTATTAAGAACATGCACTCATCTGCATTTGCCTTGCTCGGTAAGTAAGACTTAGATCATAATATCACTCTTAGAAACAGACAGGTAGATAGTATAGATTAGTTTAGATGTTTTTCTGTATTTATTTGAGAATGTCCTGCAATATTGCTTTAAAATATTTCCTGTGATTCTGAACTCTGTAGTCACTGTGTTGGATTATTGAATATTGAGTTGTCCTTTTATTATTTATTATTTAATATTTTTAAACCTTTTAATTGTGGCTGGTTTGTTTACAGATATTTAAGCTCTTAGAGTACTTGCATATGTATCTGGTGACACTGTACAGGCCACTCCTAAATAGCCTTGAAAGTCTTTGTCACACTTGCCATTTGGATAATAGTAACATTACACAGTAGGAATGGACACCTTTTGGTAAGTGTGTGTGTGTGTGTGTGTGTGTGTGTGTGTGTGTGTGTGTGTGTGTGTGTGTGTGTGTGTGTGTGTGTGTGTGTGTCTGTCAGCTACTTGGGCAGGGACACAAAGCACTGGTTGGACAGAGAGGGTGCTGGAGGTCTTAGCTTGGCTACTTGGCTGAGATCTTAACCCTATAGCTGTGCCAGTGGGGGTCTTATTGGGGATCTGGAGAAGGAGGGAGAAACCAGCCCAGACTGACTGTGATCTCTGTGTGCTCTTAAGGGAAATTGTACTTTACTGTGTGTGTACTTGTCATCCTCCCAATATGTATGTCCCTCACTGGTGTTAGTGGTGAGGATTGAGGCTCCTTGATCACTGGGCCAGTGCAGGGATATCACATATTAATTGGTTGGCAGTGGTGGGATATCCACATCACATATTAATTGGTTAGCAGTGGTGGGATACGCACATCACATATTAATTGGTTGACAGTGGTGAGTTAACCACATCACATATTAATTGACTTGTAGTGGTGTGGATATTGAACTCCTGTAACATGTGTACAGTGGTCACTGAATGTGTTTGTACTCTCAATCAGCCATGCAGTGAACATCCAGAGTTCATATCATAATTGTTTTATATTTTTGTTAGTTTAGTTAGTCAGGGAGAGCAGGCAGGATGTTAGCAGAGGAGTATGGAAAGCTGACAAGGAGCCAGTTGGCTGAAATGTGCCAGGCTAAATGACTGGTGCATGCCAATCTGACTAAAGCAGACATGATTGCAACTTTAGTCTTAACTGTATCACAGAATAGCATCCAGGAGGAGATTGGCCGTGGAGATGTACAACACTCAGAAAATGGACAGCTCAACCTTTCCACAGAGGACTTAAAAATCCATCTGGAGTTAAAGATACTTGTGCTAGAGGCCAAGTGTTTGGAAACAGAAGCAGCAGAGAGAATGAGACTTTTTGAAGGCTGAGGAAAATGAGAAACTACAATGCCTGGAAGCTGAGGAGAAGGAGAGGCAGAGGCAATATGAAAAGGAGATGCTGACTCTTCACCATGGAGGTAATGGGGAAGGGAGTAACTGAACCCCAGAAGCAACAAAGGTCAGTACATTTCTTTCACAATTTACAGCGGGGGATAATTTTGATAGGTTCATTCATATGTTTGTAAGGGTATGTTAACAGTATAATGTTGACCAAGGGCTCTGGGTACGGTTCCTGACCTCCTTACTCCATAGTAAAGCTGTAACTGTTCTTTCCAAACTATCTGATATTGATTGTTTAAATTATAATATTGTAAAAAACTGTTTTCTAGAATGTTTTAAATTAACATCTGAAGCTTATTTGAAAATGTTTTGTGAGCATAGATGCAAGGGAGATGAAAGTGTGTGTGAGTATGTTACTGAACTAAGCACTTATTTTCATAGGTGGGTGAGTGGATGTCAGGTCACCACTTTTGAAGGGCTGGCAGACCTTTTGGTGAGGGAACAAGCCCTTAGCACTTTGCCTGAGGATGTGAGAATCTGGTTAGCTGATAGACAATGCACTACTGCAGATGAGTTGGGGAAGAAGGGAGACCTATTCCTAGCAAGCAGGGCATCACTGCACAGGAAAGGGACACCCAGTGTTGCTTATGGGTCTAAGGTAACCCATGGCTGGCAGCCCAGACTGCCCCAACAGAGTCCGCCAGTAGCAGGGGAAGCCACTAGTCCAGGTACATGCCCAGGATCAGGGTTGAATGTTTTAAATGCAACCAGTGGGGCCATGTAGCATATAGATGTCCACGGAGGCAAGATGAAGAACAAAAGGTGGGAGAGCCAATAAGTGGGAATGACAAATGCCAACAGTAGGTTGTCTTGAGACAACAAGGGTACCAAACTACCACAAGAGGTTATATCCTATCTTAGTGAATGGGAAAGAGGCCATGACTGAGAGAGACACAGACTCTGACCTAACCATTGTGAAGCCTGCAATGGTTACAGAGGATTACTGCTTGCTTGGGCAGTCTACACAACCCAGAACTTTAGGAGGGACCCCATTCCAAATACTTTTGGATATGGTCCACCTTGACTGGGAGGGTGGAAAAGGAAGCCAGCAAGTAGGTGTGTTTGATGATATCCCTGCAGATGTCCCGATAGGGAATGATTTTGATAATGCAATACTGTGTGTGCATGCAGTTACACACAGTCAGGGCTGGAGAAAAGCATGTGGGTCTGGTAGCCTAGGTGAGACCCAGACAGATCACACACTTGCAGCCAGGACTGGTGAGTGTGGTTATTTCAGGGACTGAAGGTGAGCCACAGCTGCTTGTGGGTACTGATGTTCCCTTGGACAAAGTGACTTTAAGGGCAGAGGTGAGCAGTAGTACCCAGGCTGACAGTGAAGCACCGCTGTCAGAGGATACTAGACTTCCTGAGGAAGGGGAGGCGCTGGGAAGGATTACAAAGAGAGACGTGAGACAGGCTCAGCTCTCAGACCCTACATTACAAGATCTGAGGAAGGTAGCTAGTGAGGCACCTGATTCTCAAGGGAAGGGGGAATCTGTATACTGGGACAAAGGGTTACTCTATAGAAAGTGGACCCCTGAGGGAGAGCTAGAGAGTGAGAAACTACAGCAGTTGGTAGTGTCCAGACCCTAACGTCTGGCACTTCTAGCCATAGCCCATGATATTCCCTTTGCAGGTCATATTGGCATAAAACATACAAAGAGATGTATTATGCAGAACTTCTACTGGCCTGGGATTTCCAGAGATGTAACAGGGTACAGCAGGACCTGTCAGGAGTGCCAAAAGGTAGGCAAGGCAGGAGACAAGGTGAAAGCTCCTTTGATGCCTTTGCCTGTGATTGAGGAGCCATTTCAGAGGGTAGCTATGGATATTGTGGGGCCTCTGAGTACCCCAAGTTCCACAGGGAAAAAGTATATCCTAGTAGTAGTAGATTATGCTACCAGATACCCTGAGGCAGTGGCACTTTCCTCCATTGAGGCAGAAAAGGTGGCAACTGCTTTGTTAGAGATTTTCAGCAGGGTAGGTTTTCCAAAAGAAATACTGACTGACAGAGGTGCTAATTTCATGTCAGACCTGCTGGCTAGTCTGTGGAAGCACTGTGGGGTGAAGCACCTAAAGACCACCCCCTACTATCCCCAGACTAATGGTCTTGTTGTGAAGTTAAATTCTACACTCAAGTCCATGTAACAGGCATTTGCAGACCAATTTAAGAGGGACTGGGACAAATATTTGAGCCATCTGTTGTTTGCTTACAGAGAAGTTCCCCAGGAATCCACAGGTTTTTCACCCTTTGAGTTGCTGTATGGACATAGGGTGAGGGGACCTCTAGATCTGATTCAAGATGAGTGGGAGGATGAGTGTGAATCCCACAAGGAATCTGTTGTGGCATATGTCTTAAACCTCAGGACAAGGATCAGGGAACTCATGGGCTTGACCCAGGAGAACTTGGCAGAATCCCAAAGCAGAAAAAGGTCTGGTATGACAGGAATGCTCAAGCTAGAGAGTATGCTGTAGGGCAGCAAGTAATGGTTTTTATTCCTGTCAGACACAACAAGCTGCAGGCAGCCTGGGAGTGACCCTACAAGGTGGTAAGGAAGGTCAGTGATGTTAACTACATGATAGAACTGCTAGGCAGGAGGCAGGAGCACAAATTGTACCATGTTAACATGATGAAACCTTACCATGATAGGGAGGCCCTTGTGCTGAGTATTTGCAGTGGATTGCAGGAGGAGTCTGAGGGGGATCTGGTGACTGATCTCCTCAGTGAGGTTCGGACTGACACCTCAGTGGAAGGAGTAGCAATGTCTCAGCAGCTATCCCCTACCCAGGTTCGAGAAATCCAAGCAGTGTTACAGGAGACTGGGGACATGTTCACTGGGAAACGAGCAGCACTATGTGGATACAGGACCCCAAAGGCCTATTAAGCAGGCCCCTTATAGGGAGCCTGATAGAGTCAAACAGAATGTGAGGGAGGGGATATAGGAAATGTTGAAACTAGGGGTAATTCAGGAGTCCAGCTATCCCTGGGCATCCCTAGTGGTGCTGGTACCAAAGAAGGATGGCAGGACCGGGTTCTATGTGGACTAAAGGAAATTAAATAGTCACACAGATGTTTACCCCATGCCTAGGACAGATGAGGCCCTAGAGCAGCTGGGTGGGGCTAAATATCTTACCACCACTGATCTTACCAAGGGTTACTGGCAGGTGCCCTTGACTCCCAGTGCTAGAGAGAGGTCAGCCTTTGTGACTTCTTTTGGCTTGTATGAATTCACAGTGATGCCCTTTGGGATGAAAAGTGCCCCAGCAACTTTCCAGAGGCTGGTAGATCATATCATACCAGGAGCAGGAGAGTTTTCCCTTGCTTACCTAGATGATATTGCCATCTACAGCCATTCCTGGCAAGAGCACCTTCAGCATGTCAGGGAGGTGCTGGGCAGACTACAGAGGGCAGGGTTGATCATTAAACACAGCAAATGTCAGGTGGGTATGGCAGAGGTCTCCTACAGAGTGGGGAGTGGAAAGATCAGGCCAGAGCCTGCCAAAGTGGAAGCCATTCAGGCATGACCTGCACCTGTTACCAAAATGCAGGTGAGGGCATTCTTAGGGACAGGGCACTACAGAAAGTTTGTCTGTAGTTACATTACCATAGCTGCTCCCCTCACATTCTCTTCAACCTTCATCTTGTAGAGTCAGAAACCATGACCATTCTGTTCCTACACTACAACCCCTCCAAGCTAAACTCCATTGTACAAATCACTGTTTCTCTGTAGTAGATCTAAAATAAATAAGACTCCTCATCTTAGGACTCAGCTAAAGGCCCAGCTTCTGTTATTGCCTCTCATCTAGACATATACCTCTCAACTATCCAGATTTTTGCCTAATACGTTTTGGTCTGTTCCTCATAACTGAGGATTGAAGTCACTGAATAATGACATACATATGTGCTTCAGATTTCATATCCTTCAGAAAATGCATACTCTCACAAATCCTGCTATTCTAGTAATTTTCTAAGTTTATAACAGCAATATTTAAAATCTGTCTCTATTTTTGTGTCTTTGCCCCCGCTTTATTTTAGGCTTTGCCCAGTTTTCTTGCACAAGGAGGTTGAGAGGTATACATCATTTTCTTTCTCTTACTAGTAACACTCTTGTTACCCATTATATGGTAGGTTCTATTGTACCAGTCTTCACTTCTCAGTCACATAATTTGTTGCTTAATATAACTTCTGGTACTTACATATTATCGCAACCAAAGTCTCAGTGACTTGATTCACCGCTGATATTTCCTGGCAGCCCTTCAATCTATCATTTTGTTTGGGAAGGAAATTTAACTTTTTTACGATGTAATGGCTATAACAGAAATTATATGGATATTGATAACATAATCATGTTTTAAAATGTGGTTACTGACCATGCAGGTCGCACTGTATGATCATTATTTGTCCTACTGAAAACCCTGTTCATATTCAGCTTTCCTTTCAGTTTAGTTACTGTTCCACGTGTTCTGTGATATCCGTTGATCACAGCAATCTTGGTGTACTTAATTGTTGTTTATAACTAAATAAAAAAGGTATTTCTTAAAAAAAGAACGAAAGATGCTGGTAGATCCCCTAATAGTAATGCCATCAGGGGCTACAACTTCAACGAGCTACACTTCAAATATTTCCTGTTTTTTCTGAACAACAGTATATTTCATAAGAGTGGTACACATACCTCAAAACCTCTGACTTCAAGAAATATGGAGAAAAATATAAATAATGGTGAGAGATAGGGTAGATAATCAAACATCAATGACAGATGTACTTACTTACAACCAAAAAACAAAACCCCCCCCTAAAAAACAGGACGAAGAAGAAGCATACAGTTTAAAATGTGTTTTCAGAAGCCTGTTGGTTTCCCAAACAAAATGATAGGTGTTGTGGCTGCAGTGTGATTCTCAAACAATCTGGAAATATATTGCTGATTGATAAGTATATTTCTTGGCATTTTAACCTTTCAGAGTTCTGCATTGTCTTAATTTTGCCTGACTGAATTATTTTATATATTTTCTGGCATTGTTTTCTGTTTCTCATCTGTCCTGAAACTGCATTGTTTTCTATTTCTCATCTGTCCTGAAACTGCTTCCCCCCTATTCCTGTGGTGAAGTTTATAAAACTGGTCTAACAGCTTTTGTGTTATCTGATTGCTTCAAGGCTTGCTGATTTAAAAATAGTTTCTGTTTGTAAATTCCTGCATACACTGTTGGAAACTCATGGTGTTCTGGCTGCAGTGTGATTCTCAAACAATCTGGAAATATATTGCTGATTGATAAGTATATTTCTTGGCATTTTAATCTTTCAGAGTTCTGCATTGCCTTAATTTTGCCTGATTGCATTATTTTATATATTTTCTGGCATTGTTTTCTGTTTCTCATCTGTCCTGAAACTGTTTTTCCCCCTCCCTCACACTCTGTTTTTGTGGTGGTGTTATAGTTGGTGGCTTTGCAGTTGCCCACCCATACTGTAAATTTGATCTGGGACACCCCTCCCAGTCTGGTGCTCACTCTACTTAATACAGAGAGAACATTTGAGAAGGCCAACCCACTTAGGTTCTTAACCTTGAAATTTTCTTCTGTTCCTCCTTCCTCTCTCCATGCACTTTATTAAAAAAATGCACTTTATTTTGCTTTCACCTCTTCTTAAAAGTACTCAGTTATATTTATTCTGCTCCATTTATTACTGCTTGGTAGTAGCCTGATTAAGTTGTAACTGTTACTCTAACCCTTTTGGTTTAAGCACTTGGGCTCCAGACCAGTTATTTTACATTAAGAAGTTTTGTGGTCTGCACTGTTGTGGCAGGACAGGTAGCTTACAGCCTTCTAAGTTGGGAATTGCTGAATGAAAGCTCAGTGTCTGTTATTCTAAAAGTGTATTAGTTGTGGTTAAAGCACTTGGGCTTCAGGCCAGTTATTTTTCATTAAGAAGGTTTGTGGCCTGCACTCTTGTGGGAGGAGAGGCTAGATTCTGCCCATCTGAGCTGGGAATTTCTGGTTAAAGGCTTATTGTGTCTGCTTATTTGAACTGTTTTTTTTTTCTAAATTGGTGTGCCTTGGTTGCTGTAGCATAGACTAGATTCAGGCATTCTGAATCTGGTTTTGTTTGTATAACTTGAGCACTAATCCAGGCCATCTCTTTTGGAGAAGGTTCCCCTGCACCCTAGTGGCAGGAGTGTGCAGTTAGAACTTCTCCAATTGAAGACTGCTGGAACAGGGCTCAGTTTTGAGGTTTTTTAGTGGTTAATTGGGTAATTTGTTTAAATCAGTTTGCTCGTTTTCTATTGTTATATAAAATTGCACTTTATTCATCTGCTTTTACTATATTTGCGTTTCTTCCTACTTTATTAATTTATTTTACTTTTGCTGCTTGTTCTTAAAAGTACTTAATTGCATTTATTCTGCTGCATTTATTACTGCTTGTTAGTAGCCTGATTAAATTGTAACTGTTATTCTAAGCCTTTGTTTGAAGCACTTGGGCTTCAGACCAGTTGTTTTACATTAAGAAGGTTTGTGGTCTGCGCTGTTGTGGCAGGACAGGTAGCTTACATCCTTCTAAGTTGGGAGTTGCTGATTGAAGGCTTATATATTTTCTGTTATTCTAAAAGTGTATTAGTTCTGGTTTAAGCACTTTGGCTTTGGGCCAGTAATTTTACATTAAGAAGGTGTGGTCTGCACTCTTGTGGGAAGAGAGGGTAGATTCTGCCCTTCTGAGTTGGGAGTTTCTGGTTAAAGGCTTAGCGTGCCTGCTTATTTGAACTGTTTCTTTCTGAAATTGGTACACCTTAAATTCAGATCTGCTGAATCTAGCTTTGTCTTTTTTTGGAGAAGGTTCCCTTGGACCCTAATAGCAGGAGCGTGCAGTTAGAACATATCTAATCAAAGACTGCTGGAACGGAGCTCAGTTTTTAGCTTTTTATTGGTTAATTGGTTAATTTGTTTAAATCAGTTTGCTCATTTGCTACTGTTATATTAAACAAAAAAAATACACTTTATACATTACCGCTTAGCTAGGGTTAAACTATTCCCGGTGCCATAAAGTCTGCTCTTCAAATTTTCCCTTAAAACGAGCCAGTTTTTTAGTTTTAGCACTAAAATCTGTTTCTTTGAGCTCAGCACGTGTACAGAACTTGTTGTAAGCACTAAATAAGCTACAAATTACTACAGCACTCAACTTTCTTCACTTGTCTAGAGGAAAACAGTTTTTAGTACTTAATAAATAAGTACCTATCCAGGCATATCTAAGGGTCAGCTCCCGGTGTTTTCTCCTGTCTACCTGATGAATCTGGGCATCTTGGGGCAATGCAGCAATTGCCTCATGTACACAGACAAACCTCTCCTCCTACCACCCAACACTACAATCTGTGAGAGATGCACTTATATAGCCAAACTGGAAGCAAAGCTCTCTTCAACCAAGACTGGACTAGACAGTGAAGAGGAGAAGGTAAACACTTGCACCACACCACACTCATCACATAGTCCCTCAAAACCTACACCACCAAAACACACACATAGAAACACGAAACACACACCTACATTCATGGAGGCTCTCAATAAAAATATGCTCAAGCAACAGAGACCTCCAAAGCAGAAAAGCAAGCAGCCTCCACCCTCCAACACAACACAAATGACACAGAGCCCACAAACTCCATGTGCCACTCAACCACAGCCCATAAGGCATAACAATGTACCCAACACTCTAGTCATAGGTGACTCTATAGTCAGGCACACTGATGTTCCACTCACCAGGCTAAACAAGGAGACAGTTACTGTCAGCTGCCTGTCGGGTGCCAGGATCCACCACATAATGCTTGCACTCAGGTCACTCCACAAGTACAAATATGACTCTGTCATTGTCCATGTTGGTGTGAATGACCTGAGACGTACCTCCCTGGACTACATGAAAAGAGACATGGAGGAGCTCTTGATCTTGTAGCCCAGGCAGGTATGACCCTAGCCCTGAGTAGCATCCTGCCATCACTCAGAATTATACCACAGTACAAGGTCAAAATGATTGACTTCAACAATTGGCTAAGCTTTTGGTGTCATTCTAAGAGGATCCAGTATCTGTCTGCCTGGGATGATATGATCGACAGACAACGATGCTTTGCCAGAGATGGCCTGCACCTGTCGCCCTTGAGATTCCGGATACCAGCTAAGGCTCTTGTCACCCCTATAGTGCCTTTTCAGGCAAAGTTCAAATGACAAATTCACCACCTTAACAGGAACAAGCAAGCAAAATCTGAGGGTACTGCTACTCAATGCTAGAAGTCTAAACCTCAAAATGCATTCACTTGAGGCACTCCTTAAAATGGAGAACATCGACATCTGTGCAGTGACAGAGACCCGCTTCAAGGCTCCAGATAGTACCCCTGCATTACCTGGCTATAATTCATACCACACCTTTCAGCCACCTAACCTGGACCGAAACACTAAAGGCAGAGGCATGTCCATATTCATTAAGGATATCCACACCTCCAGGCGAGTTGCTCAGCATAATGCAGCCGAGATTACCCAAGTGCAACTAACTCTGGGCAAGACCACAATCCAAATTGTAACTTGCTACAGATTCCCCACCATGCCTCAGGATTCCCACTCATTTCTTGATACAATGGAAAATATTAGGGTACAACCCAACACCTTAATAATGGGCAATTTCAACTACCCCACCATTAAATGGGAAAACTACTCATGTACCAACTCTTTTGCTCAACGTTTTCTGGAATTCATAAATTCCAATGCCTTGGATCAACTTATCCATACCCCCAACAGGGGCAACAATATCCTAGATCTGGTCATTGCCAACATGGGCAACCGGTGTTCCACACCAGAGATTAATTCCTCGTTGGTCAGATCTGACCACAAGCTAATCACCCTAGACATCCACATCCTGCCCCACCCCCCATTAGGGAAACCACTGTAAAGAATTTCTCCAAAGCGAACTTCACACTTCTTAAGACAGAAGTGGCAAACTTCACGACACCCAAGCAGACGGACAGTAGAGGTACGACTGCTGAATCCTACACAAATGCACTTTATAAGCACTTAAACAAGTGCATGGATCATGCTATCCCTAACAGAACCAAGATGCTATCCTCCAAAAACAGGAAGCCAATCTGGTGGTCCCTTGCCATAAACAAACTCTACAACAGAAGAAAGAAACTGTTGCAAAAAAGAGTAAAAACCCATGATTGGAGAAACTCCCAGGTCAGCCTCAGTAAGAATTTGAGATCCCTCATAAAATCCTCCAAAGCTAGTTACGAAAACAAAATTGCCACCGATTCTAAAGACAACCACAAAGCATTCTATAGCTATGTCAAGAATCTCAATGGCAACACTCAGATCTGCTCTGAGTTACAGCACAATGGCACTAAATATACAGAACCAACTGATATTGCCAACATCCTGACAGATAGGTGCAGTGCTAATTTTACCCCCCTCTCACCCCCTAAAGGGCCCATCTCTATACCAGAAGAATGCAAAGTTCTTGTAATCATGGCTGCACAGGTAAAAAACACACTCTCCAAAGGAAAGAACTGGCTAGGCTTATAAATGCCTTTGGGCAGATAGCCTACTACCTATGTACCTATGAACAAGCTGTTAATTGAGTCCAGGCAGAAGGTAAATTTGACATTTTAGGCAGATGCCTAGTATTCAGTGTCCTAGGACTTTTTGTTAAAGATTTTTTAATGGCATCAGCATAAGATAGCATAGGACAGCTTAAGGATGTGTACTGTGTGGCTGTTACATAGGTGTTAGTGGGGGAAAGACAGCATTAATCTCACTGCATATAGCTGCACAGTGACTGATGCCTCCATTTGAGTTAAGTATTTACATCTCTCACATATAGAGTTCTATGACTTTTGTCAAGCTCCACGTGGGTTTACAGAGTGGTCCTAGCAGCAAGGAACTCGAAAAAGCGACTACCTTCTGGATTTAAGTATCTTTGCTTTTTTTTCACTGAAAATAGCTTCTGCTGCTTACTTTGAACTAGCCTGAACTGTTTTTTTTACTGATTACTGCATTTATTTTAAAATCTGCACTTAAAGTTACATTTAGTCGAATTTAGTCAAAAGTTTGCTTGTTTGTTTGTTTAATTGAACTGTGGAGGCTGCCCACTAAAGTGTGCTAGCCTGTGTAACTAATTTATCACTGTCTCTGCATTTTCTGTGTATTTCTGCAAAAAAAAAAACAAAAAATAATCCTTGTTTCCCGCCTTTCTCGACTAGTTTAGACCAGTATACAGGCATTGCTGTATTCTGGGCTGTGGTGTAGTTCCTGTGTTGTCCATTACCTTACTTGGATAGAAGGAAGTTTCTTTGCTCACCAGTGGGAGTGGGGAGCCTTGAGCAGCCTACCTATCCTTGGGAGAAGTGACCTCAGCACAAGAAGCTGTTAGTAATTGGTTGTTTGGGACCATTCCTAGCTCTTTTGTAGTTCACTGCTTAAAATCCGCCTCTGGGCGTTTTTTTCTGGCTATACTGCTCAGACAAGCTCCACGTGGGTTTACAGAGTGGTCCTAGCAGCAAGGAACTCGAAAAAGCGACTACCTTCTGGATTTAAGTATCTTTGCTTTTTTTTCACTGAAAATAGCTTCTGCTGCTTACTTTGAACTAGCCTGAACTGTTTTTTACTGATTACTGCATTTATTTTAAAATCTGCACTTAAAGTTACATTTAGTCGAATTTAGTCGAAAGTTTGCTTGTTTGTTTGTTTAATTGAACTGTGGAGGCTGCCCACTAAAGTGTGCTAGCCTGTGTAACTAATTTATCACTGTCTCTGCATTTTCTGTGTATTTCTGCAAAAAAAACAAAAAAACAAAAAATAATCCTTGTTTTCCTGCCTTTCTCGACTAGTTTAGACCAGTATACAGGCATTGCTGTATTCTGGGCTGTGGTGTAGTTCCTGTGTTGTCCATTACCTTACTTGGATAGAAGGAAGTTTCTTTGCTCACCAGTGGGAGTGGGGAGCCTTGAGCAGCCTACCTATCCTTGGGGAAGTGACCTCAGCACAAGAAGCTGTTAGTAATTGGTTGTTTGGGACCATTCCTAGCTCTTTTGTAGTTCACTGCTTAAAATCCGCGTTTGCACGGCTTTGCGTGATCGTGCGCATAGCGCCGGTTAAACAAGGTTAAACTTGATTAAACAAGGTTAAACTTTTTCTGGCTCCGCCAAGTCTGCTCTTCAATTTTTCCCTTAGAACTGTTCTACTTGCAATCTAAACAGCCTATACTCTATCTGAAAAGCTCAGCACTTGCTCCTAAAGCATTTTGTATACAGGTAAAGCACTCTTAAACAAACGAAAAGTACTTCATTCACCTAAATTCTGTTGAGTACCCATTTCCCTATAGGTCCTTTCTGACTCAGTTACACAGCAATCTTTTTCACTATTTCTAGCATGTCGAAGTGTCAGTTGCTGGCGTCCTCTCCTGTTCAGCTGGTGAATCTGGGAATCTTGAGGCAATGTTACAATTGCCTCATGTACACAGACAACCCTCTCCTCCTCCCAACAAATACAAATATATGCGAGAGATGCAACTATATAGCCAAACTGGAGGCTGAGCTCTCTCAATTCAGTACTGGCAAGACCAGTCAGGAGGAGAAGGTAACCACGCACACCACAAACCCAGTCTCACATAGAACTATCACAACTGCAAACCAAACACATAAACACACAAAAACATACTCTGAGGCGCTGATTAAAAATCTACCAAAACAACAGAGGCCTCCAAAGCAGACACCCAAGCAACCACCACCTCAAGACATAGCACATGCAACACATAGTTCACAAAGTCAGTGTGCTAAACAGTCACAGCCCTTAAGGCCAAACAACATGCCAGACACACTTGTAATAGGTGACTGCATAGTCAGGCACACTGACATCCCGCTCACCAGACTGAACAAGGAAAGGGTCACAGTAAGCTGCCTGTCGGGAGCTAGAATCCACCACATAACACAAGCACTCAGGTCACTCCACAGCAAGTACAAATATGACTCAGTCATTGTACATGCCGGTGTGAACGACCTGAGATGTACCTCCCTGGACTACATGAAAAGAGACATAGAGGAGCTCTCTGATTATGTAGCCCAGGCCGGTATGACCCTGACCCTGAGCAGCATCTTACCCTCACCAAGAATGATGCCACAGTACAAAGACAAAATGATCAGTTTTAACAATTGGCTTAATTACTGGTGTCATTCTAAGGGGATCCAGTGTCTGTCTGCTTGGGATGACATGCTTGACAAGCCACGCTGCTTGCAAGGGATGGCTTGCACCTGTCACCCTGGGCTTCCGGATATTGACCAAGGCTCTTGCCACCCCATAGTGCCTTTTTAGGCAAGGCTCAAATGACAAACCTACCTCCCTAGAAAACACAAGTGGAAAGAACTAAGGGTAATGCTGCTCAATGCCAGAAGTCTAAACCTCAAGATGCATGCCCTCTAAGCCCTCCTCAGTATGGAGAACATCGATGTCTGTGCAGTGACTGAAACCTGGTTCAAGGCTCCTGAGAGCACCCCAGCACTATCAGGTTTTACCTCATATCATGCTTTCCGGCCCCAAAACTTGGACCGAACCACAAAAGGAGGGGGAGTATCCATTTTCATCAAAGATACCCACACCTCCAGGTTAGTGGCAACGCACGAAGCATCGGAGACTATCCAGGTGCAACTAACCATAGGCAAAACTGCCTTACAGTTTGTAGCATGCTACAGACCACCCTCTCAAACTCAGGAACCCCACACAGCCTTCCTGAAGACACTGGAGAGTATGAATGTCTCTCCAAATACCATCATTTTGGGAGACTTCAACTACCCAAACATAGACTGGGAACATTACTCAAGCCCCAACACCCTAGCCCAAAGGTTCCTAGAATTCATAAACTCAAATGCAATGGAACAGCTAGTCACCATTCCCACAAGAGGAGACAATATACTAGACCTGATCATCACAAACATGGGGACAAAATGCTCCACACCGAAGTACATCCCTCTTTGGTAAGATCAGACCATAAATTAATCTCACTGGAAATCCACATCCCGCCCCCACCCCCTGCACAAAAGACCACAGTGAAGAACTTCTCAAAAGCAAACTTCACACTTCTTAAGACTGAAGTGGTATCTTTCAAGGCCCCTGGGCCAGTGGAAACCACAACCCACACTGCTGAATCCTTTGCAAATGCCTTCTACGGGCACCTTCAAGAATGCATGGATCATGCAATCCCAAATAAAACCAAGACCCATTCCCCAAAGACAGGCCCAGTCTGGTGGACCCCAGCCATAAACAAACTTTACAACAGGAGGAGGAAGCTACTACATGACAGAGCAAAATCCCTAAAAGGGAAGGCATCTCTGATCAGTACTAGCAAAAAACTACGATCACTCATAAAATCATCCAAGGCCAACTTTGAGAGAAAAATCGCAAAAGACACAAAAGACAATCACAAGGCCTTCTTTAGCTATGTTAGAAACCTGGGTGGAAACTCCCAGATATGCTCAGTTAGTCCAAAATGACACAAAATACACTGAACCCACTGACATTGCCAACATTCTGGCAGACAGGTTCAGTACAAATTTCTCCTCCCCCTCCCCCCCAAAAGGAGAAATAACTATGCCAGCAGAGTGTAGCCTCCCTAACATCTCAGATGCCCAGGTGAGAGCCACCCTCTCTAAAGCTAAAAACACAGCATCAATGGGACCGGATGGTGTCCCGGGCTGTGTGCTACATGAACTCCAAGAGGAACTAAACCCACACATAAGGCTGCTGTTTAATCTTAGCCTTACTACAGGATACGTACCCAAAGAGTGGCGTACGGCAACAGTGGTCCCACTTCACAAAGGCGGTGCTTCTACGGACCCTGGAAATTACCGCCCCATAAGCTTGACGAGCCTGGTCTGCAAAGCTATGGAGAGGATCATTATGGAACTCATAAACAAAGACATTGGGGACCTACAGACATTGGATCCTACCCAATTTGGCTTTGTCAAGGGCAGATCCTGCCTTTTGAACTTGGTCGACTTTTTTGAAACAGTCACTAAGGCCATTGATGAGGGTAAGGCAGTTCACACAGCCTACCTTGACCTTGCAAAAGCCTTTGACACAATACCCCACTCGGGCATCATAGACAAACTCACCAGCTTAAATGTAAACCCATATGTCACAAGATGGGTTGCAAACTGGCTCAAGGACAGAACCCACAGGGTCAGAGTTGCTGGAGCTATGTCAGACTCTAAGCCAGTCACAAGCGGTGTCCCACAGGGCTCAGTCCTGGGAACCCTCTTGTTCGGCATTTATTTTTCCGAGGTACAGGCAAACATAGGAGGATTGTGGCTGACAAAGTTTGCAGATGACTGCAAACTGGGCCATAATTGATACTCCAGCGGACACAAACATCCTTCAGAGAGGCCTCATAGAAATGGATAATTGGTGCCAGAGCCATGGCCTTAAGCTGAACGCCAAAAAATGTATAGTCATACCCTTTGGGAAAAACAAGGTACCGACAAATTACCACATAGGCTGTAATCCATTAAGTACGGAAGAGGTAATCAGGGACCTAGGGACCCAGGTTGACAGTAACCTCTCATTTGACACTCACATTGCCAAAGTGGTTAGGAAGACCTTCTATATTTCCCACCTTATCATGAAGGGTTTCACATCTAGATCAAGAGAGGTCATTGTGCCCCTGTACTCTTCTCTTATCAGGCCAATGATTGAGTACAATGCCCCATTTGGGATGTATCTCACCCGACACCTGCAGCAGTTGGAAAGACCCCAAAAGTTCCTCACCAAGAGGATAAAGGGTCTTAAACATATGTCATATGCTGCCCGACTGAAAAACTCCAGCTCTATTCAGTCGCATACTGCCTACTCAGAGGTGATCTGTGCCTGACGTACAAGGCCATGTCCAATCCTGAATTAATGGACATGCCCCACCTCAGAAAATCCAAATCCATCAGAGCCACGAGAACAAGTGACTTAAACCTCAACACAGAAATAAATAGAACATGCTGGAGGGACAGATTCATAACCCAGAGGCTCCCTACACTCTGGAACAGACTCCCAGTCCATGTTAGGCAGAGCCCCTCACTGACTCTATTCAAGAGAAATCTCGACGAGTGGATGGGAGATCATAGGTTTACCCCAGGGGTCATCTCTGTGTCACTACTAGACAGAGGCATAGTAAACTAAACCCTAAAAGGGCATAGTATTCTCATCCTAAGGGGTGGTGTAAGCCACATACACTCTGGCCAGGCTTATAAATGCCCTAGGGCAGATAGCCTAGTATGAACCTATGAACCTATGAACCTATTATCAGTGAGCAAGAGACAGGTCATACATTGCCTCAGAATTCCATGTGCTATAAGGCTGGCAATAGATGGGGAGAGGGTGTTTGTGTTGACTCCTCATGATGATTAGTGCTGCTATATATAACGTAAGTAAGGATCTAAAGTGGGGCTGGGGAAATGTTACAGCTACAGAAGTTAGTTGGACTGGTTTTATGTTCATCATACTGCTTTGTGGAACTGGTACTCAGGCTGTACAGATTAGCACAACTAAGAGAAAGCCTGTACAACTCACAACAAGCAAATTAGATAAAACAGAAATGGATAAGTAGCTTACCGATGTTATAAGAAGGGAGCCTTCCTGTAATATAAAAAAGGAAGAATTTTACTTGCATGCATACCTCTCAACTTCTTAATGCAAAAAATCTGGACAACGCTTGACAAAATGGGGGACAAAGGCCCAAAAATAGGGACATATTTTAAATATTGCTCTTATAAACTTAGAAAGTTGCTAGAGTAACAAGGTTTGTTTTAACATACATTTTGTGAGGGATTTGAAGACTGAAACTCAAATAGATGTCATTATTTAGTGACTTCATTCCTGAGATCATCCCAGTGATTTTCCAGAAAAACAGACATTTTATGAGGAACATGCCAAAAATATGAGCCAAAAATCTGGACATTCTGTGGAAATCTGTACAGTTAAGAAGTATACTTGTATGTACTACCAGCTATTTAAATATAACTTCACAGCATTTCACTCGGAGCAGTTAGTGAAGTAAATATAACAGACTAAATCAAAAGAACCAAAGGGAACTGGGTGAAATCTAAAGCCCAGGACCTATAGCAATTAGTCTAACTCTCACATAGATAAAACCACAAGTGATTCTTAGATGGTTTCCACCCCTGGACAAGCCAAACAGATTTACTCAAGGCAGTGATTTAAATATAACAAAATATTATTAAACAAAATAAAACACTCAAAATAGTTCATAGGTATGTATTTCATTAACTGCCACATGGGTTTTTTAAATATAACCATGCATCCCAAATCTCTGACAAGTTCTGGTACTCTTAATAAGTCTAAGCAAGGACTTGTGAGATGAAACATTTACAAGCAGTGGCCTGGGAGATGAAAGATTTAAAGGGTGCCTGTGTGTATTAGAGACATAGGTGCCAAACCAGGGATAAATTACCTGTTCCCCATCCAACTGCCCAAGTTATACTTGAATTGGTTTAGAAAGGAGCTCTGCTTCACATGGATGGACAGCCCGTTCCAGAGAAGGGGTAGTCTCTGAGATGAATACATGTCTCTCCAGCAGGTCCTATTTATGTCACAGGCAAAGTCTGAATCTTTAGAACATGTATCCTGGTGCTGTTTGTTTTGTGGATATGAAGGAGGTCCATCAGGGTGGGCTCTGATAATGCCTTGTGTGCCAGGCATATATCTCCCCTCAACAGCCTGTAGAAGACAGAATAAAGGGAATAGAGCCTTGAGACATGTTACTTACTCCCTCTATTCTTTTAGTGAGGAACCTCTGTGGATGTTCCAATTGTTGGATATGTCTGGTTACGTACATACCCTCAGTGTTATGAATGACAAATGCAGTGGAACCATGACCTTGTTGGACTTAGATGCCATACCTCTGTTCATAAGTTGCACAACATAGAATAATTTCCTCACTACCATAGACACTTGATGTTCCAGGCTATATTACTGTCTATGTGTGTTTTCAGGTCCCTGATTGCTGGGTCAGCTATTAGGAGTGTGTTGTCAATATGATAGTTACCAGGAGTGGGTTCCTTCTGGAAGAATGGTATTATGCATTTCTTGGCATTTAGTTCTAGTCCATGGCTCTGGCACAAGTTATTTGTCTGTCAGCCGCTCTTCCCAGAGAACGCTTGTGTCAATGGGGGATTCTATCCAACCATCCATCCATAACTTCTTTTTTCCATTTTTACATGAGGTCGGGGTATCACTTCAACAGTGACAATCATCTAGAGGCAAGGTTTACAGCACTGGGTGGCTAGCCATGCCACGGTAGTTCTTCCAAACCACACGTTCATAATCACACTCACACCTATGGCCAATTTAGAGTGTCAAGTCCACCTACTGAATGTCTTTGGAATGTGGGAGAAAACTAGAGTACCCAGAGGAAACCTATGTGAACACAGGGAGGACATGCAGACTTCACATAGAAGGCACCTCAGCTGAGAAATGAACCAGGAAACCTTTTGCTGTGAGGAAAAAACTGCTATTTGCTGTGCCACTGTGCCACCTTTTGGTGGGGGATTTTATGACAGCTCCTAATTAGTAATCATCTGAAAATTTAGTCAGCCAGAGGCCATTGACATTGGCCTTGATTTCAGAGAAGTAAATGCCAAAAGGAAGCTGTCCTCGGACCAATTACTCAGGGGCAATGCTTGTGATTGGCCTCTTTGTAGATATGGACTCTCCAGTTTTAACTTCCTGGGTCCTGACTGTAGTTGGTCAACAATGCCCAGGTGAGGTATTGTATCAAATGCCTTGACCAGGTCAAGGTAGTCAGTGTGAACCATTGTGCCCTCATCCATTGTTTTGTTGACTAACTCAAAAACGTCCACCAGGTTGAGTAGGCTGAAAAGATGTCAAGCCTGCTTAAATTAAAGCACTGCTGGTGATTTCCTGCTGGGTTAGGAAAGTAAACTTTTATTTTTGTCTGTGACTGCTAAAGCTGCTTTCTGTTTTACCTACTCCATTTTGTTTTGTTTTAAGAAATCTTCGTGGCTTGGTGTTTTTGTTCTATGTGATAAGTAGACACTTAAATTAACTAGGCTGCACATTTCACATGTTGTTTCATTGGTTAATTGCCTTTTGAGTGATATTTAAATACACAGTGAATTTCTGGCCCTTTTTCTTTTGCTGAAAAGATTTCAAGTCTGCATAAAGTAAAGCACTGCTGGTGATTCCCTGCTGGGTGAGGAAAGTAAACCTATATTTTTTGTCTGTTTATGTGATAGAGCTGCTTTCTGTTTTATGTACTCCATTTTGTTTTCTGTTTTAAGAAATGTGCTTGGCCTGGTGTTTTTATTCTATGTGAGAGGTAGACAAATTATCTGGGCCAAACATTTTACATGTTTTTCATGGGCTAATCATCTCTTTTGTGATACTTAAATACACAGTGAATTTTTGGCCCTTTGTCTTTTGCTGAGAAGGTTGCAAGCCTGCATAAACTAAAGCACTGCTGGTGATTCCCTGCTTGGTGAGGAAAGTAAACCTGTATTTCTTTTCTGTGACTGATAGAGCTACTTTCAGTTTTACCTACTCCATTTTGCTTTCTGTTTTAAGAAATATGCTTGGCCTGGTGATTTTGTTCTATGTGAGAGGCAGATACTTAAATTATTTAGGCTGCACATTTCACATGTTTTTATAATTGGTTATTTGTCTCCTGAGTAATACTTAAATACTCAGTGAATTTCTGTCCCTTTATCTTTTGGTGAAAAGATTTCAAGCCTGCATAAGCTAAATCACTGCTGGTGATTCCCTGCCATTGTTTCCACTCACCCTATCCTTTGTTGATGTGTTTTTTAACCTGGGGATTTTAAGCTGCCCACCTAACATAATAAGCTACACTGCTGTTGATAATGTTGAAATATTAACTTGCCTTTCCTTGTACTTGTATTGATAATGTGTATTTTGCCACTCATTGTCTGTTCTACTGATTTACTTGATCTGAATTTCATTTTCTAGCTAAACATTGGATAAAGTAGTGTATTCTTACACTCTAGCAAGCAGTTGTTTTTACATCAAGTGGCTGGTGTATTTTCAGTTTAGTGCACTGGGAGGTAGGCTGGTCTGTTTAGGTTTGGGAAAGACCTGAGATTTCTGCATCAAGAAAATAAGTATATTTTTTGATTTTGTTGCACGTTTTAAATTCCATTGTATCTGGTCACTGCAATTTTTCTGCTTTTTTACTCTTATGACTGCGTATTTCCTGCACTTGTTTTTAATGGTATTCTTAGCCTATACAACATAGTCTGTATTCAGACCTGCTGAATCTAGCCTGCTTTTGTTACACTTGAGCAATAAACCAGCCACCTTACATTAGAAGAGCTCCCCTGCACCTTTGTGGCAAAAGAGTGTGGATTCAGCCTTGTCTGAGCTGGGGATTGCTGGAGGAAGGTTCACTGTTTACTTTCCTATTGGTAGATTAGCTTAAGACAGTTTAATTTTGTCTGTATTTAAGCCTCACATTTTCTCATCACTGAGCATTGTGCAATGGGGGTTAGTGGTCTCCTGTGTAGATGGACAGGTTAGCAGTCTCCTGTGTAGATGCACAGGTTAGTGGTCCACTTTGTAGATGCACGCACCTTGAAACAGAATTTTTCCCTAGACAACTGTCAGTGGAACCCTCATAAGCTTCTCTGTTGCACCAAAGGCAACTTAGTTGTGTGCTGAGCAACACTGCCACACCTATCATCCGCAACATCATTTTAACAGCCCTTGATAATCCTTGCCCAAAAACTGGTCAATCTAGTCTACTCATTTCCCTAATAGGTCACATGGTAAAAACCTGCTAAAATGGACAGTTTCCCATAATTTCTCCAGCCAGCCTGAATGTCATGGTAATACTGAGGCAATGAAGTAAGTGCCTCATGTATACTGACAAATATTTATTCCTACAGCAAGCAAATACCCTATGTGAGAGAGGAAATTATACCATTTAATTGGAACCACTTCTTTCATGTAACAACAACCAGATTTCAGACAGGTTGTCAGTACACGCTCTTAACCTCTCACACAAAATAAAGACATAGGTTCATAGGTTGGTACTAGGCTATCGGCCCTATGGCCTATACAAGCCCAGCCATAACAATTGCCTGGCTATTTCTTCCCACAGTATTTACTTCCCTGGACCCCTGTCTAGCAGGCCGACTGACGTGATCCCCGGGGTGAATTTCCTATCTCCCATTCAGTCATCAAGGTTCCTTTTGAAGAGGTCCAAAAAGGCGCTCTACTTGACATGTATGAGCAGTCTATTCCAGAGTTTGGGAGTCTCTGGGTCAGGAACCTATCCCTTGAGCATGTTTTTTTCACTGTAATGACAAGGTTTAGATCCCTGGAGCATGTGTCTCTGAGGTATTGGGATTTCTTTAAGTGTAGCATGTCCAACAACTCTGGGTTTGACACGGCATTGTATGTTAAGCAGAGATCGCCTCTGAGTAGACGATATGCGACAGAGTATAGATGGAGTTTTTTTAGATGGTCAGCATAGGGCATTTGCTTTAGGCCTGTGATTCTTTTAGTGAGCTATTTCTGCGGCCTTTCCAGTTGTTGCAGATGTCTTGAGAGGTACATACCAAACGGGGCATTGTATTCTATAATGGGTCTAATGAGGGATGAGTACAGTGGGAGAATGACCTCCTTTTTTCTGGATGAAAAGTCCTTAGTGATGAGGTGTGCCACATAGAAGGATTTCCTGACTGTTGTGGTGATGTGGTTATCGAAAGGTGAGACCACTGTCCACCTGTGCTCCTAAGTCTCTTATCATACTTTCGGTGTTTAGTGTACTGTCACCTATGTGGTAATTCAGCGGTACATGCTTTTTCCCAAAGGGGATAACTATACATTTCTTGGCATTGAGCTTGAGCCCATGGCTCTGGCACCAAGCATCTGTTTCTGTAAGGCCCTTTTGTAGAATATCTATATCATTTGGGGATTCAATAATGGCTCCCAGTTTGCAGTCATCTGCGAACTTTGTTAGCCAGAGTCCCTTAGTGTTGGCCTGTACTTCACAGAAGTAGATGCCAAACAAGAGCGGTCCCAGGACTGAATTCTGAGGTACTCCACTTGTCACTTGTCTGGAGCTGCATTTGGAGTCAGCTACTTTTACAGTGTGGGTTCTGTCAGCAAGCCAGTTGGCAACCCATTGAGTGATGTAGGGATTAATGCCCAGCTTAGTAAGTTTATCTATGATTCCAGAGTGGGAGATAGTGTCAAAGTCCTTGGTGAGGTCCAGATAGGCTGTGTGGATCACCTTACCCTTGTCCACAGCTCTGGCAACTGATTTGAAGAAGTCAATTAGGTTCGGGAGACAAAATCGGTCCTTCACAAACCCAAACTGCGTGGGGTCCAGTGTTTGAAGGTTGCCAATGTCTTTGTTTATAAGTTCCATGACAATACGTTCCTTGGCCTTGCAGATCAGGCTCATCAGACTGATGGGGCGATAGTTCCTGGGATCCAAGGTGGATGCCCCCTTGTGGTCACACATAGATCCACATACGTGAAGATACTCACTAGAAATCTACCAAAAATTCACAGACCTCCCAAATGTAAATGAAGTGCACACACTGTTAAGCAAATAGAAACCATTACACATAATAATACATACAAATGTGCCTCAAGAAATAAGACCATAATGCAAAACACATCTAAACCAAATGTCCTGGTCATAGACGTCTCATAGTGAGACACATAAATGATCCCCTCACCAGGCTGTACGAGGAACGGGTCATGGTCAGCTGGCTGTCAAGTACCAGGATCTGTCAGATCATGTGTGCATGCAAGTCACTCAACAAGTGCCACTATGACTTGGTCATAGTTCATTTTGGGCTGAATGACTTGAGATGTACCTCTCTGGACTATATGAAGAGAGACATGACTGAACTCTCAGACTATCTTTCCCAGGCAGGTATGACCCTAGCCTTAAGTAGCTTTCTACCTTCTCCCAGGATGATGCCATAATATAAACAAAAAATGACTGACTGACTGCAACAATTGGCTTAGTTTTTGGTGTCAGTCCAGGGGGATCGAGTACGTGGGATGACATGGTCGACAGACCACGCTGCTTTGTCAGAGATGGTTGGCAGCTGTCTCATCTAGGCTTTTGAGTACTGGCAAAGTCACTTGAGTCCTCCTTAATACCTTTTTTAGGCAATGTCAAAACAACAAAATTTCCAAAGTAACAAAATTCATCTGAGTTAAACTCAAGGTTTTCCTGCTAAATGCTAGAAGTCGAAACATGATGCTGCACTCCCTGGAAGCACTCCTCACCTTGGAAAATGTTGACGGCTGTGCAGTCACTGAGACATGGTTCAAGGCCATAGAGAGCACCCTGACCATGCAAGGCTACAATGCCTTCCAAATGTCCAGACCTCAAAATGAATGTGAAAGAACCAACGCTGGAGGGGTACGCATTTTCATTAAACCCAAGTACTCCTTGAGACTGGTCAAACAGTATGACTGTCTTGAACTACTCCATGTCAAATTAACTCTAGGCAAAATACCCCACCACATCATTACTAGCTATAGGTCTCCCACCATGAACAAAGAAAAGCACACTGGCTACCTGTACTTACTGTACTCACTCTCCATACAGCACAACAGCTTAGTCATGGGTGATTTCAACTATTCTTCCATCAACTGTGTGACATTTACAAGTGCAGATACACTTGCCCAGAGGTTCCTGGACTTTAATTCAAATGCTGTGGAACAGCTAGTCTGCACCCCCATAATGGGCCCATGATGTACATGGATAGACTAAAAGCCCTGTCACTGTATTCTGTATCATATAGGCTGCTGAGAGAATTGTGCCTGCCCTACAGGGTAGGCTCCGACCCTGCCCTGATGAATATGCTTCACATGCACAAATCTAATGACACAAGAGTCACTCACTGTAAGGGACGTTAACCTAGCCTGTGACATTTTATTGCAGGGATCTTAACCTATCTTGTGACATTAACAGAACATGTTGGAGAGACAAATATGTCTCCCAGAGACTGCTCCTCCTCTGGAACAAGCTTCCAATTCATGTGAAGCAGAGCTCCTCACTGACTCTATTCAAGTGCAACCTGGACAAATGGATAGGAAATCGCAAATTCACCCTGGGGGTGGTACCTATGTCCCTCATGGACAGGGGGAGTCAGTGTTGACCATAGACTAGCTCTGAAAAATGTGTTCACTTAATAAGGACAGATGGGGGAACTTGGGATTAACATGCCTAGGCTTGTAAGGGCTCTAGGACTGCTAGCCTAGTAACCTCCTATGAACCTATGAACCTATAACCTGCCCTTGATGAAAACAAATTGAGCTGGGTCCAGTGTTTGGAGGTTTTCTTTGTCATTATTGATCATTTCTATGATATTCCTTTCCATGGGTTTGCATAGGAGACTAGTGAAACTTGGGGGTCTGTACTTTCCAGGGTCTGCAGATTGCCCACCTTTGTGCTGAGGGATAACTGTTGCTGTTCTCTATTTGTGAGGCTACAGTTAAACAGCAATTTAAGAGGTCCTGATAGATCATGTTTCATGCTATTTAGAAGGTGTTCTAGGATATTATCTGGGTCCATTGATACAGTGTTCTTGGCCTTAGAGAGAGCATTGAGGACCTGTTTCCTAGTGACAGTAGGGGGGAGATTGAAGGGGAGAAAGGAATAAAGTTAGAGCTGAATTTGTTGGCCAGTAGGTTTGCTGTATCTTCTGGCTTTTTTAATTTCTGTAAGCCTTTTGAGTTTCTAATACCATGATGGGAATGGACCTCATTCCTAAGTCGAAGTATGATTAAAGTTCATGAAATTAGTATTGTTTCAGTCTTTGATATTAGCCAGAAGTGCTCTTTGCAGCACCCACAATGTGCCCAGTAATAACTCATTCTGCAATTCGTATGGAGCTACATGTATTTGTAACATATCTAAGTAAGATTGTAAATTCTTGTTTATAAGACCTGTTGTTCTTAATATGATTGGAACTGTCTGGGTATCCTTCTTCCAAATTGCCCTTGTTTCTTCATGCAAATTAGTTTGTGTCTCACTGTACATAAGACACTATAGTCACTGAGTGTAGCAATTTCAATGATCAGTGTTACTTTTGTCTTCTTTTCATGGACTAATATATCTGTTTTTCCTCACATCTACTTTTTGAACTGTTGGTAATGGGTGATCGCATGTGATATAAACTTCAACATTTTGTACAATACTTTGTGGCTCAGGTTTCCAGTGTTCTTCAGCTACTTCAGTTTTATAATATTTGCACAATCCCCAGTGCAACAGTCTTGTCACATTATTATGCCTTTCAGTATACAGTCCTTCTGCCATTAGTATATCGCAACCAGCAGCAAAATGTGCGACTGTTTCCAATTCTGTTTTACAACACCCACATGTTCAATGGACTTTGTAAACCAATGTGTACATAGTCCAGTATCTTGGGCCTCCAATATTAACCTTTCGTCTTTTGGTTTAAATTCACTTTTCCATAACCATTTCTGCATTTGATCCTAATCAACATGAGGTTGTTCCAACTTGCAACTATATTTATACCTTTTCCACATTTCTTGCCTTCTCATCTGAACCTTCACCTTATATTCTTTCTTTTGTTTCTTGGCACATTCAGTTGCTACCTGATTTTCTATTTACTTCTGGTTTGATTTCCATTCCTATGTTTTTACCAATATGCTTCTGCCAAACTAAACTAAACTTATTCTCCTCATGTTTTAAAACTTTCACTACATTTGGGTCTTGTGAGGTCAGCAGATGTGTATGCAGTCCTACAACTGCAGATCTATACATGTAATCAGTTTCAAGGAGGCCCATACCTCCTCCAGAACAGGGAATATATAGTCTTTGCACTGATTTTTATAAATCATTTGATGAGCATGAAGAGTCCTTTTTGTTTTCCTGTCCAACCTATCCAACACCTTTTGGGGCCAGTCAGTTACTCCAAAACTGGAAGAGCAAATTAATTTATAGATTGGACTTTGTTCCTAGATGTAAATGCTGTTTTCAGTATTAAGTCTTCTAAAATATTCCTTACTAAGTTTTATTGACATTTGTTCATGTTTTATTGTTGATCCTTTATCAATTCCCAAATATTTATACACCCCATCTTGCTCAAGTTCTTTTATATTGCATTCCTGTCTCAAACTGATGTTTTCTTGGTGCTGCAGCTTTCCTGCTTTAAAAGTTGATTTTGCACATTTAGCAAGACCAAATGACAAGATCATCTGAAATAGTTTTGACCCCTTGCAGTTGTGCTTTCAGTTTCTCATCTGATGAACTATACAGTTTTAAATCATCCACAAAAAGATGAGATGTCTTTACACTTTGTTGTTTTCTGGGAGCCAAATTGTAGCCATTACCTAGTCTGTTAAGTAAGACAGCTTAATGGGTTAAGCAAGACAAAAGAGAAGTGGTGAGAAAGAGTCACCCTGGAATATCTCGCTTTGGATTTTTATCCCTGGAATACTAATTTGTCCTTTATCATGGCATAACTGTAAAGTGGTTTGCCACTGTTTCATGGTCGCTGCAATGTAATCGATTAGAGTAGGGTGCTTTTATCCAAGAATGTAGGATACTGTCAAATGCTTTTTTGTAGTCTATTTATGCCATACTTAGATTTTTTCCTTTTTTACAATTATCCATTCTGACGTTTTTTTTAAACAAAGAATGATACTTTGTTCCATATGACTTTCAATTATTACCCTTTTGTTCTGTTGCCATGATTGAGTTTTCCTCTAAATGACTATAAAGTCTGCCGGCATCAATTCCAGTGTATAGTTTATAGGTTGTTTGAAGGAAAGTTATTGGTCTATACTTTTTAGGACAGCTTGCAGATTTGCTCTTAAGTAGGAGCATTGTTTTCCTGTTGTTAACCACGTTGGTATCTGTTCAGGGTGTGCATACAAATAGTTCTTACTCATGGCTAAATCTTCATGTAAATATTTTAATACCTTTAGCCAGAAGTTAGGTGTTGCATCTGGGCCTGGGGTTTTCCAATTAGGAGCTTTTCTTAACTATGTTTCAATCTGTCTGGTCGTTACTTCATCCCGTTTTATGTCCAGTACATTTGAACCTCTTATTTTTTCTTTTACTTGTTTCTATGCATTAAGCATCTACAGGATCATCATAGATATTTTTCCAAAATGCATCTATTTCTTCCTTTTTTTGGTGGTGTTTCAATTCCTTTTGTCTTGTTTCCCAATTTTTTATAAAACTTTTTTGGGTCATCAATACATTGCCTGTTTTGTACTTTTCCTTTATATTTATCCCATATCTTCTAAGTTTTTCTGCCTGTGCTGATATTTTTAGTTTATTACTTATGATAGTGCATGACAGATCCTAACCCAGCCACTGGGGATGCACAAGTCAGTGCATTTCTTTGTGCCGGTCCCAAGCCTGGATAAATGGGGAGGGTTGTGTCAGGAAGGGCATCCGGTGTAAAACTTGGCCAAATCATTCATGTGGACACCAGTAAATATTTACATACCGGATCGGTCGAGGCCCGGGTTAACAACGACCACCACCAGTACTGTTAGCCAACAGGGTGCTGGTGGAAATTGGGCTACTGTTGGCCGAAGGAGGAGAGGAGTGGGAAGGCATGGCCAAATGCAGGAAAAGAGGAGAAAGGCTAGGACTGTGGTAGTGAGGGTCGGAACTTTGAATGTTGGCAGTATGACTGGTATAGGGAGAGAGTTAGCCGATATGATGGACAGAAGGAAGGTTGGTATATTGTGTGTGCAAGAGACCAGATGGAAGGAGATTAAGGCTAGGTGTATAGGAGGTGGGTTCAAATTGTTTTATCATGGTGTGGATGGGAGGAGAAATGGTGTAGGCGTTATCCTGAAGGAACAGTATGCTAAGAGTGTTTTGGAGGTGAAAAGAGTGTCGGATAGAGTGATGTTTATGAAGCTGGAAAATGATGGTGTAATGATGAATGTTGTTAGTGCATAAGCTCCACAAGTTGGGTGTGTGATGGACGATAAAGAAAAATTTGACTGTACCCAAGGGTGGGAGAGTGGTGATTGAAGCAGATTTCAATGGGCATGTTGGTGAAGGGAACAGAGGGGATGAGGAAGTGATGAGTAGGTATGGTGTTAAACAAAGGAATGCAGAAGGTCAGATGGTAGCTGATTTTGTGAAAAGGATGGACATGGCTGTGGTGAATATGTATTTTAACAAGAAGGAGGAGCATAGAGTGACATACAAGAGTGGAGGAAGATGCACACAGGTGGATTATATCTTGTGTAGGAGGGCCAGTTTGAAGGAGATTGGAGACTATAAAGTGGTGACTGGGGAAAGTGCAGTTAGGCAGCATAGGATGGTGGTTTGTAAGATGACGTTGGTGATCAAGAAGAGAAGGAGGATTGTGAGGGCAGCACCAAGGATCAAAAATGGTGGAAATTGAAAAAGAGTAATTGTGAGGTGGAGTTCAGGGAAGAGTTAAGAAAGGCACTGGGTGGCAGTGAAGAGTTACCAAATAGCTGGGTAACTACAGCAGAGCTAGTAAGAGAGATGGCTATAAAGGTGTTTGGTATGACATCTGGGCAGAAGAAGGATGACAAGGAGACATGGTGGTGGAATGAGGAAGTACAGGAGAGTATACAGAGAAAGTGGCTGGCAAAGAAGAAGTGGGATTGTCAGAGAGATGAAGAAAGTAGACAGGAGTATAAGGAGATGAGGTGCATGGCAAAGAGAGAGGTGGCAAAGGCTAAGGATAAGGCATATGAAGAGTTGTATGAAAGGTTGGACACTAAGGAGGGAGAAAAGGATGGTACCAATTGGCTAGACAGAGGGACTAAGCTAGGAAAAATGTGCAGCAGGTAAAGGTGATAAAGGATAATGAGGGAAACATACTCACAAGTGAGGAGAGTGTGTTGAGCAGATGGAAAGAGTACTTTGAGAGGTTGATGAATGAAGAGAATGAGAGGGAGAGAAGGTTGGATGATGTGGGGATAGTGAATCATGAAGTGCAATGGACTAGCAAGGAGGAAGTAAGGATAGCTATGAAGAGGATGAAGAATGGAAAGGCTGTTGGTCCAGATGACATACCTGTGGAAGCATGGAGGTGCTTAGGTGAAATGGCAGTGGAGTTTTTAACCAGATTATTTAATGAACATTTGGAAAATGAGAGAATGTCTGAGGAATGGAGAAAAAGTGTTTTGGTACCGATTTGTAAGAATAAGGGTGATGTGCAGAGCTGTAGTAACTACAGAAGGATTAAATTGATCAGTCACAGCATGGGAAAGAGTGGTGGAAGCTAGGTTAAGAAGGGACGTGATGATTAGTGATCAGCAGTATGGTTTCATGCAGGGAAAGAGCACTACAGATACAATGTTTGCTCTGAGAGTGTTGATGGAGAAGTACAGAGAAGATCAGAAGGAGTTGCATTGTGTTTTTGTAGACTTAGAGAAAGCATATGACAGGGTGCCTAGAGAGGAGTTGTGGTATTGTATGAGGAAGTCGGTAGTGTCAGAGAAGTATGTAAGAGTGGTACAGGATATGTACGAGGGCAGTGTGACAGCGGTGAGGTCTGCGGTGGGAGTGACGGATGCATTTAAGGTGGAGGTGGGATTACATCAAGGATCAGCTCTGAGCCCTTTCTTATTTGCAATGGTGATGGACAGGTTGACAGACGAGATCAGACAGGAGTCCCTGTGGACTATGATGTTTGCAGATGACATTGTGATCTGTAGTGAGAGTAGGGAACAGGTGAAGGAGACCCTGGAGAGATGGAGATATGCTCTAGAGAGAGAGAAGAGGAATGAAGGTCAGCAGGACTAAGACAGAATATGTGTGTGTGAATGAGAGGGAGGATAGAGGAATGGTGAGGATGCAAGGAGTAGAGGTGGCGAAGGTGGATGAGTTTAAACACTTGGGATCAACAGTTCAGAGTAACGGTGAGTGTGGAAGAGAGGTGAAGAAGAGAGTACAGGCAGGATGGAGTGGGTGGAGAAGAGTATCAGGAGTGATTTGTGACAGATGAGTACCAGTAAGAGTGAAAGGGAAGGTCTACAAGAGGGTAGTGAGACCAGCTATGTTATATGGGTAGGAGACAGTGGCACTGACAAAAAGGCAGGAGTCAGAGCTGGATGTGGCAGAGTTAAAGATGTTAAGATTTGCACTGGGTGTGACAAGGGTGGACAGGATTAGGAATAAGTATATTAGAGGGTCAGCCCAGGTTGGAATGTTGGGAGACAAAGCCAGAGAGTTAAGATTACGTTGGTTTGGACATTTGCTGAGGAGGGATGCTGAGTATATTGGGAAAAAGATGCTAAGGATGAAGCTACCATGTAACAGGAAAAGAGGAAGGCCTAAGATAAGGTTTATGGATGTGGTGAGAGAGGACATGCAGGTGGTTGGTGTGACAGAACAAGATGCAGATGACAGGAAGAAATGGAAACAGATGATCCACTGTGACGACCCCTAATGGGAACAGCCGAAAGAAGATGATAATGATGGAGTGCATGACAGATCCTGATCTGTTTTGATATTGCGCATTGCTTTTATCACGTCTATCTTAGTTTTGTATCTCCTTCCTCTTCTTTACTCTTCTAGCAGTGACACTTCTTGTCTTAATTGCTTTATAATTTTCTCTAGTTGATACTTACATGATAGGATTTGATTTCTCTCCTTCCTTTCCCTTACTGCCCTGTGTTTTTGTGGTAACACTTTATCTGGTCCTTAATTTAGCTGCACAATAATATATCCTATTTACTTCTTCTATATCTCAGGAATCTCTATGAACAGTCCTAATTACTTTGTTCATTTGTTTTATCAATCTTCTAACTTTAGGAGTTTTATTGACTTTCTTTTTTCTACTTCTTTCATTCCTCTTAATATGTCTGCTCATCTCTATTAAATCATGCAACCCTTCTCTTCAGTCATATTCTTCTGAACTGAGGGCACACTCTTCGTTCTCCATTTCCTGAAGGCATTTTATACAAAGTTCTAGGGCATCTTCCTCTGCCACATTGTCTTCAGTTTCTTTCTGTGTTATCCATTGCTCTTTCATATGGGAACTCACTGACCTATCATTCCACAACACTGACTGTCGGTTGCCACAGTTTCCTGCTCCTTCCCCTGCTGTGCAATTGCAACTGAACTTTTTTACTAGTTTCCTGTGGAAGGCTCTATAGTATAATCATAGGGCAATTGATCAGATGTTTCCTGCTCCACTGATTTCTCCTTAATTTGGGGATCCATTGCCATTTTGAGGTTATCAAAATTAGATTTTCTACACTAAATCCTATACTTTGCAGGTAATCCATAACCTCAGTTTCTGTTTGTTTAACTTCTCCATTACTAATCCTTTTTCTACTATTCCTCTTTGTTTTTTTATTTTTGTACTGTAAAATTTTCATATCCAGATGTCTTTGCCTGGATTTCTTTGGCGCTTCTGCTCATTTTGTGTTAATTAGTTTTGCTTTCTCCTTTGCATGAATATTACACCACATTAAATCTCTTTCTCTTTCCCATGCCCATATTAGTTCTTCAGATGTCTCCTGCTCCTCCTGTTTCTCCTTACTTGGGGGACTCGTTGTTCCATCATGCTGTGATATAACCTGTGCAAGACTTTCTACACTAAATCCTTCACTTCACAGATATTCCATAACGTCAGCTTCAATTTTTTAACTTCTACTTTACTAATCTTCTCTTCTACATTCCCTCTGTGTGATCTTATTTTTGTATTGTGATTTTTTCCATATCTGCATGCGTTTGCCTGTATTTCTCTTTGGCTGCTTTTTTTGCATTGATTAATTTGGCTTTTTCCTTTGCATAATTATTGCACCATATCAGATCTTTCTTTCTTTCCTGTAGATCAATATGTGTGTACACCTTAAGAAGCTTTTTAGGGCTTGTACATGTGTATAAATACTCAGCACATTTCAGCCTGATTGCCATTTTATAGTTAGCTATTGAGATGTAAGCATGTCTGTTTAGTTAATCCATCCATTTATATTTTGTACTGCTGCTATACCATCCTGATGTGTTTCTGTGTAACAAAGCATATAAATGAAATACTTTGCCTGTTTGTCTTCAAGTGAGAACTAGAAGAATGACATGGTGTCAGAAGTGGGATCCAGATTCGAGACCTAGAGGCACTCGGTTAATCTTGGAGGAATATAAAGGAGTGAGTCATACCTACTGCATGTATAACAAAACATGTCAGAAATGAATTTCAGGTACCAAAACTTGCTGAAATGATTTCTTAGTCAAGGAATATTAAATGAAGCACTCAGAACGCTCAAAACAAAATGTCCAAAAGTGCACCATATTGATAAAAATATTCAAAATAATTAAGAAAATGTTTAAAACAATGTCCGAATTGCATAAAATGTATAAAATAAGGAAAATGACTGCATTTTTTTGCTAAGACCTACTTTTTCACATTAATTAAAGCTATCCGAGATATCCAAGCTGGATGAAGTGTTTGCATGTTTGTGTAGTATTACAGTGCAGTTATTTCAAAAATACAGGCATTTCAAAGTATATTTCGCAAAATAAAGTGTTTTGAAAAGTTTATTGCCCATTTTAATGTTATTACAAGTACTGTGTACGCATGTTCATATATAATTATATGGAACATATTTTCAGTGTATTTGAGCATACTTTATTGACATGGCAGACGGATTTTGAAAACCAGATCCACTTGTATTTGATAATAATATTGCAGAGAACTGGAGAGTGTTTGAGCACGAATATGATATTTTCATACATGCTGCATTTTCTGATAAAGAGGACCGTACAAAGGCATTTATTTTGCTTAATTTAGTTGGTTCAGAAGCCATAGAAAGAGAGCATTCATTTGTGTATGCACCTGCTGTATTTGCAGGAGAGGGGAAAACCATCACATAGTGGTACTGGCTGAGTCAAGGGAAGACCCTGATTGCTTGAAATGTAAATTTAGAGAAATATTACAATGAAAAGGCACTTATTTTCCACAACAGATGAAAAGCCAGGTGAAACTTTTGCAGCATATATAACTGATTTGAGAAACAAAGCTAAATTGTGCAGATTTCATGATTTGAGGGATGAGTTGATAAAAGACAGACGTGTGTGATATTAAAGATGACGTTGTGAGAAATATTTTGCTTTGTGACAGTGATTCAACTTTGAATAAGGCCATTGAGATTTGTCAGATATATGAGCTTACAGAAAAGCACACAAATATGCTTACAAATGAGAAATGCATGGCTGTAGTAACTTCTAAAACCAAAGTTGATAGTTTGCAGCACATGGTTAAAAGAAACAGGCTCAAGAAAAAAGTGTTTAGCTTTTGGTCAGCAATGCCACAGATATAAAAAGGGGAATCATTCCAAAGATTTTGCAAATCAAAAAGAGTTCATTCTTTTATAAATGAAGAATATTCCAAGAGACAAGTTGATCTATTAGAAAGCTGTGATCCTACTTACTATGTTGATGGTGTGTCAGTACTTAAGGAAACAGTCAATACAGTAGATTTATGGGGAAAGAATGAAGTATTTTCTGCTGTTCAGATAAATGGCAAACCCATAAAGCTCAAAACTGATACAGGTTCAAAGTGCAATGTTATGTCAGCAGAAACATTTGCTGGAGTATGTGCTGGTGAGAAGCTTGACTTGGCAACGTGTGTGACGCTTGTTGTTGCTTATGGTGGTGAAGAAATTCATACTGAAGTTTCAGTAGTGCTTTCATGTTACTCTGCTGGGAACAGCTATGACTTGCTATTTTATATGGTCAAAAGGCATGTTTAGTCACTATTAGGTCTCAGAGACAGTTTGTAAACAGGACTGCTTTCATTTAACAACGAAGTTTACCAGGTAAGCTTGAGAGGCCACTATTCTAATTTTGCCAGTCTATTTTCTCTACCTATGCTGATCTTTTCGAAGACAAACTAGGCAAACTCCCAGTTGTGTGCTGCATGAAGTTAGCTGGTCAGTCCAGTAGTCAGACCAGCCCAGAGAGTTCCAGTAGATATGCAGAACAGAGTCAAAGCCGAGCTGGACAAAATGGTGCAGCAAGGTGTGATTTGTCCAGTAGACAAACCAACTGAGTGGGTGTCTTCCATGGTCATAGCTCATAAGAAATGCTCAGATGATATTAGAATATGGATTGGTCCATGAGATTTGAACAAAGCACTAAAAAGACCTCATCATCCAATGCATACATTTGAAAAAGTCGCTGCTCTTATGCCACATGTCACTGTTTTTTTCTGTCTTGGATGCAAAGAGATCATTTTGGCAAATTTTGCTTGATCAAAAATCTTCCTTGCTAACCACTTTCAGTGCTACTTTTGGCAGGTACAGATTTTTGAGAATGCAATTTTGGATAAGTTATTGCAGTGTGCAATGGAGCAAATTTTTTCTGGGCATCCATGTGCTATTATAGTAGATGATATTCTAGTAGGAGGTAATGGTGAAGATGAGCATGACAGAAACCTCAAGAAAATTCTGGAAAGAGCATGTGAAGTGAATCTTAAGCTGAATCCTTAGAAGTGCAAATTCAGGCTACGAGAAGTTACTTATGTCGGCCATTTGTTTACCAATTCAGGCTTATGACCAGATCCTTCCAAGCAAACTGCAATTCTCGAGATGCCAGCTCCATACAATATTTGCCCTACAATGCTTTCTTGGCATGGTTAACTATCTAGGCAAGTTTATTCCAGACTTGAGCCAACTTTCAGCACCACTGAAAGAGTTGACATGCAAAGATGTATCCTGGTTCTGGTTAGAACAACACCAGAGAGCTTTCGATGTCCTGAAACAGAAAATTCCCAGTCCACCAACTCTCAGATACTATGATGTTCACAAACCAGTTACTCTTTCTTGTGATGCTTTGCAATTTGGTCTTGGTGCAGTCATTCTTCAAGAGGGTAGACCAGTAGCCTATGCATCCAAAACTTTGACCCAAATTGAAATGCAGTATGCGCAGATAGAGAAAGAACTCTTGGCAATTGTGTTTGCATGCTCCATGATTATATTTATGGCAGACCTATCCAGACTGAAACTGATCATCAACCTTTGGTCACTATTTTGAGAAAGCCTATGCATATAGCTCCTGCCAGATTGCAGCACATGATGTTGAAATCGCAAACGTATGATTTCAGTCTTGTCTACACAAAAGGCAGACTTCTTTATCTTGTTGGTATATTGTCCAGATCACCTAGAACTACAACTGAACAGCATGAAAATGAGAAACTTGATTTTGAAGTCATGGAAGTGGGAAATCTTTCCTCCACACGTCTTGATGAGCTTAGATGTCATACAGCCTCAGAGCCAATTCTTCAGAAGCTCAACCACTTATCTGTCAAGGATGGCCGTCAAAGCAATCTTGCTTACCAGTTGACCTGCAACCTTATTTTCCTTACAGAGGTGAGATTTTGTTTGACAATGGTATCATCATGAAAGGTACAAAAGTAATTGTTCCAAAATCTTTGCAATAAGAGTATATTACTATTTTGCATCATGGCTACCCAGAAAGGTGAGAGAACTAGTATTTTTGCCTTTTATGTCACAAGATATTGAGAGAGTACTTTCATCTTGTTCTGTATGTAATAGTATTAAGTCACATCAACAGAAAGAACCACTTCAATTAAACCAGATACCTGAACTACACTAGTCGACAATAGCTACAGACATTTTTAAAGGGCATGATCAACATTACTTGGTGTTAGTAGACTCTTATTCAAATTGGTTTGAGATTGACCTATTTCCTAATCTAGCATCCAGTACTGTCATTACTAAGATGAAGCATCATTTTGCAGTCCATGGTAGTCCACACAAAGTTATTGATGATGGTACACAGTTTATAGCAGTTCAAAATAATTGCTGAAGAGTGGGAGTCCTGAGCACCTGCAGTGAAATGGTTTGGCAGAATGTACAGTTCAAAGTGCAAAACAATTACTAGAGAAGTCAACACGAGACAATAGTGATGTTTTTCCGAATCTCTTGAAGATCAGACATGCTCCTTGTGATAAACATCTTGGTTCATCTGCACAGAGTCTTCTGATGAGACAAACCAGAACCACATTACCTGTAAGCACTAATTTATTGGTTTCATGTGTCAAAGACAACAGATCAGTGAAAGCCCATTTGTTGAAGAAGCACTTAACCCAGAAGTCCTGTTATGATAAGACCAGCAAACTGCTCAATCCATTACGAAAAGGGGAGATAGTGAGGATGCAACCAACAAAAGGTTTTGATCAGATTAGAGTTGTGAAAAGTGTATGTTTAGAGCCGAGATCATACATTTTGGTATCACAAGGAGCAGAATTTAGGTAGAATAGGAAACATTTGGTCCAATGTCTGAGCCTGTATCGCAGTATCATACCTGTGAGAAAGACTCTGTATCTTATCGTGAGCTATCTAGTGTTCCAGTTCCAAATGATGTTCCAGTGAATATCTAAGTTTCCGAGAAGAATCCTGAAACTCCAGAAACAGTTTGTTCATCAATGACTGTCCCTTTTGCTAAACCCAGTTCTGATTACTATATTACTACATCAGGTTGCATGTCTAGACCATGTTCCAGATACATAATAACTTGGACATGAATGTTGTGTTTATTCTTTAGTGTCAGTACACTTGCATGCTTTTGCAAATGTAATTTATTATTGGCAATTCATTGAAGAGGGAGGATGTAGATCAGTATGTGTGTACACCTTTAAGAAGCTTTCCAGGGGCTTGCACATGTGTAGAAATTATGAGCACGTGCGAACCTGACTGTCATTTTCTAGTAAGGTTTTGAGATGTAAGCATGCATGTCTGTGTAGTCTGTCAGTGAATCAGTTTGTTTATATTTTGTACTGTTGCTATCCATCCTGATGTGTTTCTGTGTAATAAAGCATATAAACAAATGACCCTGCCTGTCCATCTTTAGTTGAGAACTAGACTACTGACATGTCCCATGTCCATACTTCTTTTTTATAGCTTTCAAAAATCTCTAGATTTTGTTCTTTGCATTTTCACACTTCCTGAGTCACTTCTTTTTCCAAATGGCCCCAGGTTTCTTAGTTCATATAATGTTTTTCATAAATCTGTTGTATTAACGAACACAAATTTTTATTTGAAGCTTCTGACAGTTTTTCTTGTGCAAGTATTTTTCTTTCCTCTAATTTAATCTTTTTGTTTATCTTCTGTCTGGAAATTCTGGGCTTCTTGCATAATAACCAAAACCAAAACGAAAGATGTATGCAAGTCTTCAATAACAGAAACCAAAAGAAAGGACTTGCAACGAGTGTCCAAAGGAAGGTCAGAAACCAAGCCCTTTAAGTAAGCACAAGCACTTTATTCACAATAACGCTAAAAAACAGAAAAATACGTTTTCGACACAAAATCCAAGTCTTCATCAGAAGTGAACAATTAACAGTCATCACTGAAACACTTTTATACCTTTCCAGTTGTGCAAATTGAATAATAATTGATCAATCAAATTAGTTAATTGAACAACTAGTATAAATAATAAGATACATAAAATCATTTGTTAAACTTTCCAAGTTAAAATATATGGTTTTGAAATACTGTCCATAAATAAATATATATTGATTCAACAGTTTAAACTTTGAAATTAAAATTATATATCATAAAATTACATTTAATTAATTTAATTTTAAAACAATCTCCTTTTAAATTACTATGTGGTTAAACATATCTCCTAAAAACATTGTGTATAGGGCCATCTTGTGGCTATACTTCACATCACAGTTTGGCTGCCCTTAATTTTAAAACTGAAGAAATGGAAATCATATAATTTAAACCTGGTGGTTTTGTGGAATCTAAAATAATTTGCCAAAATAACTCCCTATATTCAAGTTTGGCAAATGGTTCTTTTTGGTTCTTGCATAATAGCAATACATAATTTCTTTCTTATCCTCAATAGTCTAGTCTGTCGTCTTTATGGCTCTTTTTTATCCTATCTCTTTTTGTGATTCTTGTGGATTACTACTTCCTTCTACAACAGAAGAGCCATCTTCCCCCTGAGCCTGGTCTAACTCCATTGTAGGAATGTTCTGTGTCTTGAGGATTCTACACTGTCATTTTTTCCATTCCTGGTACCAGTGCACCTACCAGGATTGGGCACTTTTTTATTCTGGGTCTTGTGCAACCAGACATTATGTTCTATTTTTTAACCTACTACTATCCATGATATATGCTATATAAAATACAGTCAATATATCATTGTTATCTTGGTGAGATTTTGTGAAAAATGGGATCCACCTTGTGAAAATACTCACTAGGACTTGAGGATGAATTCAATCCCATCAATATTATTCTTCTTTGCTTGCTGATTTATCATCTCTCCATTTGAACCCAGTGGCTCAGTATAGGTGGATGCATTAACAACGAGCTCTGCACATCATTTTGTATTGCCTTTGAGGTTTGCTTACATAACTAGATAATGCCTTGTGGTTGTCTTTGACCTGGGAGGCCAAATTTACATCAGATTTGACTGTGATAGACTTTATTTGTCCTCTGAGTTATTTGTTTAGCTTGATGAGAGTGCTTTTATCTTGCTAGGTTCTACACCTAACTTTTGCCATAATTTTCTTACTTCAGTAATACAGCCTATTGGTTAAAGTGCAATCAGTGATAACATTTTATATAAAAATTTAGGAAATCCAAAACTAGCTCAAAATTCTTAAAGCAGTATAAAATAACAGGCAATGCAGAAGCACTTCAAATGGCTATAATAGCAAGGCAACTTATATACAGTCAATGAAAAGTACTTTCCTGGCTGTTTTTCCTTTCTTTTCAGATTTAGCCGATACTTAATTAGCAATGGGCATGTGGATCAACTCTCTGTAGTCGGTCTAGGAAGACAAAGGCTGAGACGGACATACAGAGTAAATACAACAGAAGAAAACAAAAGAGCCAATGAACACTAGGTGAAATCAGAAACATAAGTGCTTAAACCTACTCAGGACTGTAGCAACTAGTTTAACTCCCAATCAGATCAAATCACTACTGATTCCTATATGGCTTCCATCCCTGGTCATATAGATTTACTGAAGGCACTGACTTAAATGGAATAAAATACTATTAAGCAATACTCATTAAACAATGTTAAAAGAAAGATACTGATAGAAGATGTTGTTAAATATTAAGAAATAAGTCGTACAGTTTAATTTTTTACCTGAGTAGGACACTAATCAAACAATGACCAATTATAGGTTCAACCCGAGCTACATCATAATGTAAAAAAAAATGTACAGTATACAAATAACAATGGTTTACATTAATGAGTAAGCACAGACAATTTGGCAAACTATATATATATATATATATATATATATATATATATATATATACATAAAATCTAACAAACCAAATATATTTACAGTTAGTAATTGGAATACAAAAGGTAGAACAGAGTTAAAGTAGGAGAAGTTGAAGTAGTGGAGAGATAAGTAGTAGTTGGTAGGTTATGAAAGCTAACAGAGATGAGTAAGATGAAAGAGAGATTTAGATTATATGTGTAGTGGGCTTTAAGTGAGCAATAATGGTATGGTATGATGAATCATAATTTAGGATGAGTGACTTAATCGGGTGGCTCAAAAGTTACTACTAGGTAGAGATATCAGTTTGTGCATTATGTCCATTAGATGGACAGATGCATTCAAACTGTTTTATTAAATATTGTTTGAACTGTGGCCTGAACAGGGAGTACTTTGTGTGATCAGGTAAATCAAGATGAAGTGACTGTAGTGTAGTAGGGTACAGTTTGAGAGAAGGGGGTTGTTGGGAGGGATTAGATTCAGCTTAGCTTCTTAGGTTATAAGACAGAGAATAGAAGAGGTGCTGTAATGGAGCCCTGTAGGACTCCAGACAGAATGAGTAAACTGTTGTGTCAAGTAGATCCTATCTTTACCTAGAATGAAAGGTTGGATAGAATGTCTTTGAATTATGCAGCATCAGGGCTGACCCCAATGTGTTGCAGATGGAGAACTAGAATTAGATGGAAGACCATGACCAGAACAATGAACAGAGCTCCAGGAGGATTTCCTTTATCCATATTCACTAAGAATTTATCAGTCAGGGTCCATACAGCAGTCATTGTGTTCCTACCAACACACAATCTATGTTTGAAGGGAGCAAAGTGGGGCTGCACCCCCACACTTTCATGAGTCAGATCATTCTTCAGTTGCTCATTAGACCAGCGAAGTCTGCCCATGACTGAGAAGGATTAGAAAGTAAGCATAAAAGTGTTTATTTATTGTTATTGGTTTTCAACTAAATACAGTGGGAACTTAAATTAAACAGCTATCCCAGGTCAGTTAATAATAATACCCAAGTATGTTCAATTAAAATAAAAAATTTGTATGGGACACTAAATAGTGTAGGAGAGGATTGGCTACCTTGTGCAGATGGAGACAAAAGTAAAAGAACCTCGGGGAAGCAAGTGGTTTGGCCACATTTGGAAGTTATTAGCTTATTTTCTGTATTAGCAGCAGCCATGATGACTAAACAGCCAAAACACTAAACTGAAGTTGTGGCTTTATTGAGCAGTCTTTTTTAAGAATACATAAACTAGGAGTACACCATAAAATGACAGGTAAATCTTTTCATATTACTTGACTTATTTCAGCTGACAGAAGTTCTGCATAGCTTTCTAACCTCACTTGGTTGGCAGGGGGATGTTAATTGAAAAATGCACAGGTGCAGCCTGTTTGGTACTGTCTTACAGAAACTAAAATTAGAAGGATAGACCTTATCAGACAAGATATAAAGAGTGGGAACAAGCTGATGAGATAATAAGAGAAATGCTTGAAATTAAAAAAAAAATCACAGATAGCAGTACAAGCAGCATTATAGCAAACAATATTTTTAGCTAAGTGGTACTACAAACCGGCAGACTGATAAGCTAACTTATTTTGCAAGTAACTGACATCTGCAGTACAACATTGATCACAGTTATGTCTGCTACAGTATAGTACACAGTAATAGTTGGCATTAAAATAGGTTTAATTCTTCCTTTTCATTTCTGGAAATACTTTTACCTCACTTCAAGTAAAGGAGATGGTTATGTAATTAACAAACTAAGAAATCTAATGTTCCTTCAGGGGAACTACATGTAGGAGATATAAAGTATTAACAAATGCAATAATAAGCACTTACTTAACTGTAGAAAAGGCTTGTGGCTGCTACTAACAGAGACTGGAGGGTAATGGGAGGAGTTTTGAGAGTCATCCCCATTTGCAGTTATAAAGGTACAACTGGCTTGCTGGATTATAGCTGTTGGAGAGGGGGTAGGTGATATAACTTCATGTAAGAGTGAAATAATATGCCCTTAGGTTGTTAATGAAGAACTACAGAGTCTCACACATTAGTGGTTGACAATCAGTTTATACATGCTCAGTTTCATGCTCCTAGAATGAGTAAACTGGGTATTATGGAGGATAAAAAAATAAAAAGCAAATAGGAAATAATATATAATAATATGCGTGGGGGTGTGTGTAATGCTGAACACGGTTTGGCGTGTGGTTTGGTGGCGAGCGAGGCCGGACCAAAAGCAACAAAGCGGGTAATCCAACATTACCACAGGTTATAATTATTTAATTATAATATTTAAATACCAAATAATAAGAAAATAAATAGTTACTTTTAATTAATAATGGTACAATATAATGCCTCTTTGCCCTTTTCTTTGCCTTCCTGGTGTTCTTTGTAGTTGTTGCTCATGCAAATTCTGATGCGTCATCAGCAATCAGAGTGCTACAAAGCAACGGAGAACGAATTTACTTTCATTGTTGTGCGAAGCATGGGTTTTATGGCGAGAGCTTATTTTAAAATATATGCGATAAAGAAAATATTGAACTTTATTCCTCGTTAAACTCAATTTAACAAAAATCGCCTTGAGAAAATCATTGTCTCCGTTGGAAGACACAATCTCGAGGCAACGGAGATCGCAAGAAGAGAGACAGCTAAAAGCAACGGAGATCTCGGTTGCTTTTTAAACTGTCTGTTATAATACCTAAGTATGCCCACTTAAAATAAAAATTCACATGGGGTACTAAGTAATGGCAGGAGGAGACTGGCTACCTAGTACTGATGAAGACAAAAGTTTAAGAACCTATGGTAAGCTGACATTACAGTGCAGTGTAAGGTGGGGGGTGCTTCCCTTCTGAGTGTGCCATCCTTCAGATAAGATGTTAAACCAAGGTCCCATCTGCTTGAGTTGGTGGCAGCTCAGATGGAAGAAAAAGGTCTCACGGCATCTACCAAAAGAATAGGAACAGTACTATAAATACCACCTCAGGTCTCCCTGAAAAGAATCTGCTGGCCTAATGGGACTAATCTGGTCAACAAAGGATAAATAAAATTAATTAATTAAATAAATAAACAAATAAATAGATAGAATTGTTGTCTTTGTTAGCAACAGCTAAGATAACTTCACAATCAAAACACTGACCTGCAACTGTGGCCTTATTACTCCTTTTTAAGAATACATAAATTAAGAGCACACCATAAAATGACAAATCTCTCCACATTACATGCTTTATTTCAACTGGTTAAAGTTCTGTAAGGCTTTGTAACTTCACTTGGCTGCATACCTCTCAACTCTCCAGATTTTCACAGAATGCCCAGATTTTTGCCTCATATTTTTGGTCTGTTTCTCCTAAAGCTTGGTGTTTTCTGGCAAATCACTAGCAAATCACTCAGGATTGAAGTCAAAAAATTATGGCAGACATCTGAGTTTGAGACTTCATATTCTTCAGAAAATTCATGCTAATGCAAAACCTGTTATTCTATCAACTTTTTAAGCTTGTAAGAGCACTATTTAAAAAGTGTCCCTGCTTTTTGGGTATTTGTCACCCCATTATTTGTTGCTTTGTCCAGATTTCTTGCTCTAAAAGGTTGAGAGGTATGCTTGGCTGGGATGGGAGATGATTATTAAGAGACATACAGGGTGCATGTAAAGTTCTAAATATGGGAATTATTTAAGAGGCAGATGTCATTAACAAAAAAATATATTTTATAAGCTAAATTTTCCAAAATGTTGGCAACAGGTGAGAATTTCACAATCAGATGAAAATAATTTGGATATTTTGGATTAATGGCCTTATAGCGAAAGATACTTCTGGCAGATTTCATCCAGCTGGTTTTATGTTGGAGCACTCAGGCTGAATAAATGTAATACTGGGTTGGGGATAGGTACTTAATTAAGATGAGATATAAAATATACAAGAAATGGAAATGAGGGTGAGTGATAACTTTGAAAACTGAACAGGGTGAGACTAAAAATCAGGAATATTTTTAAGAAAATGTATATAAAATACTGAGCATAATAGGGAACCATTTTATAAATACATTAGATGTAGTAGAAGTATGACTATACAAGTTGATAAACTTTGTGTAGATTCTAAAATTTATATTGAAACATAACAGATTGTAGATACATTTACAAAATCTTATACAAAACAGTTTGGCTTCACAAATGGAGTGATAATTTGTGATAGCAACATCCAAGTAACGTCTGATACTGAAATTAAATTAGATTATTTTGAAAACGAACTATGCAAACACTTCAGCATGAACTTATAGTACCATTATATCTGTTATTTACTATGTCATTTAAGTATGTTGAAGTTCTTCAGGACAGGAGACATGCACTAATTAAATCCATCTTTAATGGAAGAGGAATAGGACAAACTCAGAGTCTTGTAGACCCATAAGATTACTTTCATAGTGTAGAAAAATAATGGAGAAGATGGAGAAGTTTATTTTAGATAAATTATTGTCAGAATTGGAAAGGTTGGTACTTGACTAGGCATCAACCAATGCTGAAAATAGATGCATAACTACCTATAACATGAATTTCTTTAATAATAAAATAACTGCTTTTCTTTAATAATAAAATAACTGCTATAAAAGAAAAAGTGTGATGTGATGTAATTTATATAAACATCTTCAATTTTTAAAAGGGTTATACACAAAACATTGGCAAATACGTTATAACAATATTGGTAAGATGCATAGCTGTATTGATTACAACTAGGGCACGGCAAGTATCAGACAAGAGTTGGTCAGGTGCAATTCTGGGTTACAGTCAGGGTGTCTCACAGGGCTCTATCCTAGGCCCTTACTTGTTTAGATTATGTCTTTCAGATCAATCATTTTCATCTGACGTATTCTATAGTCCTTGTGCAGCTTCTAAACTGATTACATCTATTGCAGACCAGGCATGACTGCAAAACAACCTTACTAAATTTACCATTTGGACACATGATAACTGAGAAGTACACCAGAAACTAGGCATATTAGATTTGAGAGTCATAGGCTGAATGGTGAATATTTAATACAGTACACAGTGATTGAAACTGTAGATTAAATTAAGGACCTGGGTATATGGGAAGCTCCAGCTTTGAGTTTTTCCTGATCATATCAACCAATTGTTTAATGATTGTTATAAACCCATAGGCAATATAAAAATATTCCTAAAGTCTAGGAAATCATAAATGAGGAGATCATTGTTTGTTAAGTTACATCAGACCCAAACTAGAGTATGAGATAATAATATGGAAACCTTAAAAGAAATCCAGCATGAATGAATAAGGAAGGAGTACAGATGACATATACTAAGGGCATGAATATAAAAATTTAAGTTATTATGAAACATTAAAATATCTGAATGTGTACAGTGTTTCCTACAGAGATTTAAGAAAATACTTTATTCAGGTATATGGAGCATTTAGAGACAGCTACCTTTGGGATTGTTTGGAAATATCAAAGAGGAGTAGAGAATTATCAGTCACCCTGGGTAGATTATATAGGAATGACAGATGTACTAACGGGATCTCTGAGAGAATAGTTGATGTATGGAGTAGACTACCAAGTTATATTAAAACAACACTAGCTTAAATTTAAGAACAACTTGGGCAAGTATTGTGGGAACAATTGTTTTGGTATATTGGCAGGCTAGAAGGGCATTATTGCCCATGCCTGAAATATTTGTATGTATCTTTGTAGGAAGATCTTTCTTAAAGACCTTAATGTGCAATCCAGAATTATTATGAGAAATGGTATTCTGCAGATTTTCAAGGGGATTGTGAGCATCCCTAAAAGTGATAGCTTTAAAGTAAACCTCATATTGTATGTTTATAATTTGCAGTTGACATTAGATGGGTGGAATACGGGTAATGGAGAACTTTTATAGTGAAAAGGAATTTTAATACTTTGGCTGAATCAAAGAGGTATAGGATTTACCTTCAAAGGAAGTTAGTTTATACATGAGTGACATTATTTAGCCAAATCTGAAATTAGGTGAGAAATATTTTTGTCTGTTTTATGTCTTACTTTATGTCTGTTTTATTCCAGGATAATTTAGTTTTCTTTCTGGCTATTCTTGGTAATTGTGTCAATTTATTACAATATTGCAGATTACTAGATGCAGTGATGGCTTTCTACTGCTTCCTTTTTGTCTCTTTGATGGAGCTGCTGTTTACGCTCAAATGTCAGTCAGTGTCATTTATTGCCCTAGACATGACACTGTTGTTTTAAGTAAACTGAGTTTAGTAGGGGATGGGGATAGGCATAGATTATATCAATTGACGGATGAAAGAAGGATACATAATTTAACATTTTTTTGTGTTGGGAATGAGCTGCTTCTGACTAGGATGGTGGTGAGCAGAGATATTTAAAGGACCAGTCTGAGAAGAAAGGACAGTGGTCAGTCTGTGTATTTTGCTACACACTCATTTTACATCTGTTAGAGTACATTAGTAAATGCTCTATCAAATTATCAAGTTGTAAACAATCTTGGGAATTTGTTAAAGAAAGAGCTTGTAGGTTGTATTACTTGGGAAAGTCTGGAAATAAGAACTGAGTCAGTTTTTTTTCTGAACAGGCATCAACCAATTTAGATGAAGGTCAAAAAGAGATGTAGAACTGTGTTTACATTTCCATCTAAATACATCTAAGTGTGAGTTCAGAAGTTCATATTTAAGTACTAGGCTAGTTATTCTTGTGGGCCATTTTAAGTTTGGACAATTTTCCTTCCAAATGTGAGACTCAAACTCTGTACCATCTGTCTTAATGATTACACCACCCCAACCCCATAAATGCACTTTTCCAGTTGTCTTAGACATTTTAAAGAGCAAGAAGAGGCCTTGATAAAGTTGAAGTTCTGGATGGAGAAAGAGGGATGCAAACATCAGAAATGTATATATTTGGACAGCAGTGGAGCTGTATACATTTGTTTTGCCATCTAAATTACTTTGAATAACTATCCATTTTGAATCTGTGTCTAACTGGGCATTACTAATTGCTTACAATGTGGCATCAACATACATTTTGACAGGAGGCCTAACATTCCCCATACAGCAGCAGCTGCCTGGTCCTTCAACCCAAAAAGAGATATAAAACTGGTTAGCTAGTAGAGACAGGACATTAGGCAGCTGAACTGAAGGAGGATTCAATGAGGATGATTTACAATTTGCTACAACAGATTGTGTAGGCAGTTAACAAGCCTTTGAAAGTTTGGGTTGTTAAAACGACTTGTAAGTACTCCACATTTTGATGTTGTGTGGAAGCATTTTAATTCGTAAAATGTGCTGAGCTGGGTACAGCAGTTTTTAGCATTATGATTTCTTTATGTTTTACTTTCAGTTTATATTCATGCTCACAATTAGATCTGAGAGAAAATATTTTGCTTCAGGGCAGTAGGAAAACAATGGCTTGATAGCACCATGCCCTTCAGAATATCATATGTCAAAGCAGATGCAGATGTGCAGCTTAAAAGGAATGAATTCAAATGTATATATTTCATGGAAAGTTAAATAAGACAACAGAAGATCTGTAGCACTCATCCATTGCTGGTCCAACAATTCTAGCTTTAAAGAAGCCCTATTCTGGTTAAACCCATTACTTTAGCCTGCTTTTGAGTTCTCATCATAGTTTATTGACTTAAAATACATTTTCTAGAGACATGGAGGTGACTTGGCAAAAATTCTCAATTGCATCGGTTAGCCTATTTCTACAAAGCTGATGTTTAAGGACAGTGGCCAAATAATAAATTATGGCAGATGAAATAAAGGCAGCATGAGAAAAAGTTTTTCTTTTTTTTCCCCAAAAATGGATGATGTATAGAAGAAACTTTCAAAAGGAAGGGTACATGGATCAGTGAGAAGAAAGTTGAGCTGTAAGCAACTTTAACAAAGACTGAAAGGTGCAAGTTGTTGGCAAATATGAATTGACATCTTCTTCAAGAAAGTATGGAAATGGGCAGCCTAATTAGGCCAAGCAATTTATACACCCCAGACCTTACACCTATATCTCTAGAACATAGGCAGTCTAGAAATCATACCCTAGCTTACATATACCCCTTAAAATAAACATGAAGGCTATAAAACCTACAGGATATATTTGGGATGCATAGCTAGGCTTATAAAGGCTTAAGTGGCCATTAGCCAAGTATAAACCTACAAACCTATAACATTAAAATATAACTTATTTGTTTGCAGTTAAAATCATTCTCTTTAGTCTCCTTGCTCCTTTATCTGTTTAAAACATTCATTTAAAGGCTCACTGCTGCTTTTCTGCTGTGATAAACATTACTCTAGTTTTTTTTTTCTACCTAATTAGTGTGGGTAGTTGTAGCAATGTCCATATTCAGGCTTATGTTTTGGGCCTAGTTGTTTGTCTGTAGAGGCAGTGTGTCTAAGCACATGTTCCAGGCCATCTTAGTTTAGCCAAAGCCATTCTTGCATTTCAGTGAGAGGGGAGTGTTTATGGTCATTGGCTGATTGGGATTACCTGGACTACGGCTTGGAGTAAGCACCTCATTGTTTCTTTCAAGCTTTTTTTTAAAGTTGTTTCAGGTTTCAACTTCCGGTTACTTAAGAAGTTAACTTGTGAGTGTTTCTGCCATTTCACACCGAACTAATTGGAGGAAGGGCATTGAGCAAACCCTGATCTGCGATATATAACATTAAGTATCCTATTTTTTGCTTATTTTTATGAGTTATTTATAGCACTTTTATAGTCTGGTGCATACTTTTTTAGCTAGTTTCACTGTGTGTGAGGTATTAACTGGAAATTTTATAAATTTCTTAAGCACCTGTTTGGGTTTGTTTGTTCTGATTTCCTGTCAAGGAGTGTATCATGTAACTTATTTGTTTGCAGTTAAAAGCATTCTCTAGAGTCTCCTTGCTCCTTTAGCTGTTTAAAACTTTCATTTAAAGGCTCACTGCTGCTTTTCTGCTGTGATAAACATTTCTGCAATTTTTTTTCTACCTAAGTAGTGTGGGTAGTTGTAGAATTGTCCATATTCAGGCTTGCATTTTGTTCCTAGTTGTTTGTTTGTATAGTCTATGTGCCTGAGCACATGTTCCAGGCCATCTTAGTTTAGCCAAAGCCATTCTTGCATTTCAGTGAGAGGGGAGTGTTTATGGTCATTGGCTGATTGGGGTTACCTGGACTACGGCTTGGAGTAAGCACCTCATTGGTTCTTTCAAGCTTTTTTTAAAGTTGTTTCAGGTTTTAACTTTCTGTTACTTAAGAAGTTAAGCTGTGAGTGTTTCTGCCATTTCACACTGAGCTAATCAGAAGAAGGGCACTGAGCAAACCCTGATCTGTGATATATAACATTAAGTATCCTGTTTTTTGCTTAGTTTTACGAGTTATTTACAGCACTTTTATTGGTTGCTGCATACATTTCTAGCTAGTTTCAATGTGTGTGAGTTATTAACTGGAAATTTTCTACAATTGTTAAACACCTGTTTGGGTTCATTTGTTCTGATTTTTGTCTCCCACCCTCCCTCACTATTGGTATCCTGTTCTTATACTTGGTGGCTTTGCAGTTGCCCACCCGTACTGTAAATTTGATCTGGGACACTCCTCCCAGTTTAGTGTCATTACCTCATTCTACCTAATACAGGGAGAGCATTTGAGAAGGCCAACCCACTTAGTTTTTAACTTTGAGTTATCTTCTGCTCCTCCTTACTCCCTTTCCACTTTACCAAAAAAAAAATTCTAAGCTTGTTTCTAGCCTTTCCTATAAGTAGAATAGTCCAGATACAGATTTGCTGTATCCAGGACTGTTTGTAAGCTTCTGAGCCCCCGCCACTTAGCTAGGGTTAAACTATTCCCGGCGCCATAAAGTAAAGTCTGCACTTCAAATTTTCTGTTAGAACTAGCCAGTTTTTTAGTTTTAGCACTCAGATCTGTTTCTTTGAGCTCAGCACTTGTTCAGAACTCGTTGTAATCACTAAATAAACTACAAATTACTAGAACACTCAACTTTCCTCACTTGTCTAGAGAAAAACAGGCTTTAGTACTTAATAAATATGCACCTATCCAGGCATGTCTAAGAGTCAGCTCCTGGTGTTTTCTCTTGTCTACCTGATGAATCTGGGCATCCTGGGGCAATGCAGCAATTGCCTCATGTACACAGACAACCCTCTCCTCTTACCACCCAACAATACAACCTGTGAGAGATGCACTTATATAGCCAAACTGGAAGCAAAGCTCTCTTCACCCAAGACTGGACTAGACAGTCAAGAGGAGAGGATAAACACTTGCACCACACCACACTCATCACATAGTCCCTCAAAACCTACACCACCAAAACACACACATAGAAACACAAAACACACATCTACATTCACGGACACTCTCAATAAAAATCTGCCCATGCAACAGGGACCTCCAAAGCAGAAACGCAAGCAACCTCCACCACCCAACACAACCCAAATGACACATAGCCCACAAACTCAGTGTGCCACTCAACCACAGCCCATAAGGCATAACAATGTACCCAACACTCTAGTCATAGGTGAGTCTACAGTCAGGCACACTGATGTTCTACTCACCAGGCTAAACAAGGAGGAAGTTATTGTCAGCTGCCTGTCGGGTGCCAGGATCCGCCACATAATGCATGCACTCAGGTCACTCCACAACAAGTACAAACATGACTCTGTCATTGTCCATGTTGGTGTGAATGACCTGAGACATACCTCCCTGGACTACATGAAAAGAGACATGAAGGAGATGTCCGATCTTGTAGCCCAGTCAGGTATGACCCTAGCCCTGAGTGGCATCCTGCCATCACCCAGAATGATACTACAGTGCAAGGACAAAATGATTGACTTCAACAATTGGCTAAGCTACTGGTGTCATTCTAAGGGGATCCAGTATCTGTCTGCCTGGGATGACATGATTGACAGACCACGATGCTTTGCCAGAGATGGCCTGCACCTGTCGCCCTTGGGATTCCGGATACTGGCTAAGGGTCTTGCCACCCCAATAGTGCCTTTTTAGGCAAAGTTCAAATGACAAACTCACCACCGCAACAGGTACAAGCAAGCAAAATCTGAGAGTAATGCTACTCAATGCTAGAAGTCTAAACCTCAAAATGCACTCACTCGTGGCACTCCTTAAAATGGAGAACATCGACATATGTGCAGTGACAGAGACCTGGTTTAAGGCACCAGAAAGCACCCCTGGATTACCAGGCTATAATTCATACCACAACTTTCAGCCACCTAACCTGGACCGAAACACTAAAGGCGGAGGCGTGCCCTTATTCATTAAGGATATCCACACCTCCAGGCTAGTTGCTCAGCATAATGCATCTGAGATTATTCAAGTGCAACTAACTCTGGGCAAGACCACAATCCAAATTGTAGCTTGCTACAGATCCCACATCATGCCCCAGGATTCCCACTCATTTCTTGATACAGTGGAAAATATTAGGGTACAACCTAACACCCTAATAATGGGCGATTTCAACTACCCCACCATTAACTGGGAAAACTACTCATGTGCCAACTCTTTTGTTCAATGTTTTCTGGAATTCATAAATTCCAATGCCTTGGATCAACTTATCCACACCCCACTAGGGGCAGCAATATCCTAGACCTGGACATTACCAACATGGGCAACCGGTGTTCCACACCAGATTTCAATTCCTCATTTGTCAGATCCGACCACAAGCTAATCACCCTAGACATCCACATCCCGCCCTCACCCCCCCCCCCATTAGGGAAACCACTGTAAAAAATTTCTCAAATGCAACTTCATGCTTCTTAAGACAGAAGTGGCAAACTTCATGACACCCATGCAGATGGATAATAGAGGTACAACTGCTGAATCCTACACAAATGCACGTTATAAGCACTTACACACAAGCATGGATCGTGCAATCCCTAACAGAACCAAGATGCTATCCTCCAAAAAAAGGAAGCCAATCTGCTGGTCACCTGCCATAAAGAAACTCTACAATAGAAGAAAGAAACTGTTGCAAAAAAGAGTAAAATCCCATGATTGGAGGAACTCCGTGGTCAGCTTCAGTAAAAAGTTGAGATCCCTCATAAAATCCTCCAAAGCTAGTTATGAAAACAAAATCGCCACTGATTCTAAAGACAACCACAAAGCATTCTATAGCTATGTCAAGAATCTCAATGGCAACACTCAGATCTGCTCTGAGTTACAGCACAATAGCACTAAATATACAGAACCAACTGAAATTGCCAACATCCTGGCAGATAGGTTAAATGCTAACTTACCCCCCTCTAACCCCCTAAAGGGCCCATCTCTATAGTGGAAGAATGCAAAGTTCCTGTAATCACAGCTGCACAGGTAAAAACCACACTCTCCAAAGCCAAGAACACAGCATCCATGGGACCTGACAACATCCCAGGCTGTGTTCTACATGAACTACAGAGCGAACTGGCACCCCACCTAAGTACCATGTTCAGTCATAGCCTCACCTCAGGTTTTGTGCCCACTGAATGGCGGACAGTGACAGTTATCCCACTCCAGAAAGGGGGAGCCACCATGGACCCCGGGAACTACCGCCTCATTAGCCTGACAAGCCTGGTCTGCAAGGCTAAGGAACCTATCATCATGGAACTTATAAACAATGACATTGGTAATCTCCAGACTCTGGCTCCCACCCAGTTTTGGTTTGTAAAAGGCAGATCATGTCTCCTAAACCTGATAGACTTCTTTGAAGTGGTCACCAAAGCTGTAGATGAGGGTAAGGTGGTTCACACAGCCTATCTAGATCTCGCCAAGGCTTTCAACACCATCCCCCACTCTGAAATTATAGATAAACTCACTAAACTAGGTATAAATCCCTATGTCACAAGATGGGTTGCCAACTGGCTCACTGACAGAACCCACACTGTGAAAGTAGCAGACTCCAAATCTGACTTCAGACCAGTGACAAGTGGAGTACCACAGGGTTCAGTCCTGGCTCCTCTCCTGTTTGGTATCTACTTTTCAGAAGTACAGGCTAACACAGAAGGTCTTTGGCTAATGAAGTTCACAGATGACTGCAAACTAGGAGGCATAACTGAGACTCCTAACTATGTGGGCATCTTACAAAAGGGCCTCACTAAGACAGATGCCTGGTGTCAAAGTCATGGCCTCAAGCTCAATGCCAAAAAGTGCATTGTCATCCCTTTTGGTAAAAACTCTGTACCCATGAACTACCACATAGGTGCTAGTCTACTTAACACCAAATGTGTGATAAGAGACCTTGGGACAAAGGTGGACAGTAGTCTCTCCTTTGATAATCACATTGCCTCAGTAGTCAGGAAATCCTTCTACATGGCACACCTCATCAAAAAGGGTTTCTCATCCTGGAAAAAAGAGGTCATTGTTCCCTTCTACTCGTCACTCATTAGACTCATTATAAAGTACAACGCCCCTTTTGGTATTTACCTCACAAGACAGCTACAACAACTAGAAAGCCTGCAGAAATACCTCACAAAGATGATTACCGACTTCAAACAGATGCCCTATGCAAACTGTCTCAAAAAACTCCATCTTTACTCCGTCGCATATTGCCTACTCAGAGGCGATCTCTGCATAACATACAAAGCTATGTCAAACCCAGAGCTATTGGACATGCTCCACTTAAATAAATCCCAATCCCTCTGAACTACACGCTCTAGGGACCTAAACCTTGTCACCACAATAAACAGAACATGCTGGAGGGATAGTTTCCTGTCCCAGAGACTTCCCATATTCTGGAACAAACTACCTATCTATATCAAACAAAGCTTCTCATTAGCACTCTTCAAGAAAAATCTTGATGATTGGATGGGAGATAGGAAATTCACCCCGGAAATCACTTCTGTGGCTCTGCCCGACAGGGCACAGGAAAATAATTTTCTTGGGTGGCAAAAACCAGGATACCTTTTTGGCTAGGCTTATATAGGCCCTAGGGCCAATAGCCTAGGACCTACCTATGAACCTATGAACCTATATTTCGTGTATACTATGGTGATAAATTGTAGGAGGAATAAACTACACAGAATTACTGGTTACAGGAACTTACTTACCTACTTTCTTTCTTGCAGAAAATGTAGTTGTTGATCCAGTTAGATGCTATATTCTATACTCCTTCATTGTAGTTCAAGCTGAAATTTATTAACCTGCTTAATACTAAGCTGTGGTGAAAATGGACTAAACATTAAAAATAACAATGCAAAACATATTAAATTGACAGAAATAAATGCCATTGAGGAAGAAGTATCACAGTTACAATGCTAATTTGAAATAAATGAGTCTTAAATGAACTCTTAAAACCTGCCGAGTGTTAAGACCTTCTGAAGCCATATAGGTAGTAAATGCCAAAGATACATACCTTATTAAGTCAAAGAATGAATCTCTGATGCTCAAAATGAAATCATTCCCTTAGTGACAAAATGGGGACATATCTCTCCACAGACAGGCACAGGGAACTAATCTAAGGGGGTGGCGAAAGCCAACACATTCTGGCTAGGCTTATAAATGCCTTCGGGCAGATAGCCTAGTACCTACCTATCAACCTATGAACCTATCTGTGCAAGACAACATGGAGCAATTTCTTCTTTTTGGCCATGAGGACCCATATTATACACGACCAGATAAGCCTGGACAAGAACTTAATAGATACTATATCACTGAACAGACAGCCAGTAGAGGTTCCAACAAATTAAGTACCAGTATGGAAATGGGGAACATAATTTTGCCCTAGATGCAAACAATAAAGTTTGCAATCCTGAAACCTGAAGTACAAGAAGTGACAAGAGTTAAGGTGAAATGAAAGTGGGGTGTACACAACCACATGCTGCAAGAGGGTAGAAGTTTCTTGATTTGGGAAATATTCTTTAGATGAAAACATGCAGATTTAATTACAGCTTTAAAATCTTGGACTAAAAATAAAACCTATTAATCCCTCTGCTAATAAAGGAGTTTAACAGTGACATTGTTCAAGAGGAGCCTGGATAAGTGGATAAGGCATAGTAAATTCTTACTGGGGATAACACCCACAACCCTTCTGGACATGGGCAGTCATCGCTAAATGCAATCTTGGGTACTGACTACCATTTCTATGATATTACTTTGGGATGAAATGACTAGGCTTAAAATGGCCTCAGGGTCGATAGCCTAGTAATCTCCTATGATCCTATGACAAAGATCAGAATCCCTAATGGTGATGTGCACCCTGCCACGACAACAGTTTTAGATGTACTAAGCTTAAGCTAATAACTGAATATCCATTAATGTATGAAATCTAGATTATTATTAAAGGAATTAACAGCAAATACTAAATCCTTTACAAAGGAGAGGCAAAGCTGAGTATTGTCAGTGTGTAGGTAACACAGAAATGATCTCTTCCTAATAAGATCCCCAGTGGGTAGCAGATACATGATGTAGAGAACAGGACCCAAAACAGAGACCTGTGGTACTCTGGAATCCAGAGGGTGAAGAAAAGAAGAATTAACACCTGAAACAATGCACTGTGGCCATCTGAAGATGTAACAGGTAAACCACAACAGGGTAACATTGGAAGCCACTGTAGTTACATTGGTGTTGCACCATCTGTGGTCCATAACATCAAGAATGACTAAGACTGAAGAAAACCTTTGATATTAAGCCATGAGTAGATTATTTAACATATGATTAAGGTACGTTTCAGTACTACACTTTGTTGGAAAACATGACAGCAAAAAATCATTAAAGCTAGCATTTCTTAAGAAAGGAATCAAGTTGTATATAAACCACATTTTCAAGAGCCTTTTTTAAAAAAACACTAGCTTTATTCCTACAGTTTTTATCATTTCCATTTGAATTTTCTGGTTACCATTCTGTTTGCAGCTTTAGCTGTTTTGTTCTATGTTTTGCCTTTATAAAGGATACAGTGGAATGTGATTTTTCACATTATAAGTTTGGTGTCAACTTAGGTATCTGCTTTCTGACTTCAATCAATGTCTCATCTTCCATGCTTCAGTACTTAACGTTTGTTACACTGAGTGGTGTTTTCATACCAATCACTACTGTATTTACCCAGATATTTATATATGTTGTAATTTGTTTGTTAGATTCTCTGCCCTAGAACATTTTTTATTTGAGGTTTGCTGTAGACCATCACAAAAGTAATCTTGATGACTTTATAATGGCTGAAAATATAGCAAGACAGGAAAATACATTCTGCATGCATACATGCAAAATTTCATTTAGCAACATGCAATATACACATTAGAGTGGTACAGAGATGAAGAAATTATACAGCAGTCAGATGACAGACATCTCAGTACATACTTATAACCACCCAGTCTCAGATAATGCTACCAAGATGTACTACTGTCTGAGTACTTGGAAAAACAGATGGTGCAAAGTAGAAAAATCATTTGCTTCATGATAGTGATGTCATATGACCTTTTAAATTGACTTTGAAAATACAAGATGACTAATCACCTAGTAATCAACTAATCATGCTTTGAACTTTCCAGGGCGTACAAGAGCTTGAATGGTATCTCTCAACAGCCTCCTGTGGAAAAAAATTACATTTTTTGTATGGTATACAGTTCTGCTAATTTTCTAAATGACATCTAATAAATAAATAAAAAAATAGAAAGTAACAAGGAAACAGGATATAAGTTGAAAAGAATTCTACTGTTCTGGAGTATTAGAGTTACCAGTGTTTTGTTGTAGTCCATGCTGGGCTCAATTTTTTTCAGTTTTATTCAACAGGTGTTTAGTTTTGCCCAATATTCAGAAGACTCAGATTTATTTTCTTTTGGTGATGGAAGTACTGACAAAACAGCACAAAAGCATCAATTTAGCACAAATGGCAAAGGTAATGCTATGTTAATTTTCATTCACTGGTCTTGGGGTTTGAATTGAATGACCTGTACAAAACATTTAACCAGATAGTGTTCCTTGTTTACCCATGAAAATAGATAACTGTCCCCCGGATTTACTAATCTTCCGTGCAAGACTAACTTAGTCCTGCATGGAAGTGACTGTTTAGGAGTAGGACGGCAGTGCGCCATGCATATTAATGATGTGCGCTGCCTGAGCTCCTAGGCTTACATGGAGCATGTAAGAGTGCAGAGTGCGTGTATGAGAGCAGAGCTCTCAGAATAAACATGCCCCTGCAATGTAGAACAGCAGAAAGGGGAATGCAATGAGCGAGAACCCTCATAGGTGACTGCATATCTCCACCAACATCCCCCCTTGTGTATAATAGCAACAGAATATAGAAATAAAATGAAGAAATCTTTTTTTTTTTAAACATCTGATTACAGCTAACCGTAGGTGCACAGGTGTGCCTGTCACTTAGCTATGGCTAAAGCAGCTTAAAAGGCTGCAGAGGATAACAAGGAAGATATATGCAAATGAAGCTGCAGAGCAATAGTGTAGTGGGCAGAGCATTCGCCTTACGAGCAGGCATTCCTGGTTCGAGTCCCACTGCAGCACATCCAATTTTACATGACAAAGCACGTTATGGCCAATATTTTTGTTGCATAACCCACTAAATAACATATATTTATGAATTGGAGTACTGCAGTAAATGCACATGTGAGGTGTCATGTCATAATGAATAAGGCACTAGTATGCAGGTCTAAGCACCAATAAGCAGTAGTAAGCATATTTAAGCACTAGTAAGTGAGTGTAACCCCGTTTGCATGGTGGTAAGCAATGCCTACACTGGCTAAGCAATTCTCAAGCTAACTCAATGTAAGCAGATGTAATGGCAGGTTTGCAGTGCTTACCGTCACGCAAACCCACTTACAACTGCCCAAAAGTGCCTTAATCACTCTGTATCCAATGGCCCTTGTTCTGCCCATCAACAAAATAAACAGCCATGCAGGTCTTGAACCCAGGACCATATACACCATAGTTCCAGTTGTTATCCACCAAGCCATCACAGAAGTACAGAAGAATGAGGTAGTAGCAAACAAGTCCTCACCATAGTATAACCAAACTGAACCTGTGAAAGGCATAAGTATACAGTCATATGTGCCATAGCCCACTACATAACATAAATATGTGAAATGGAGTACAGCAGTAAGCCCAGAAGTGAGGTATAATTGTAATAGAGTGTTGAAGTCCCCAATAAAACACAAGGACTCCACAGAGTGTACTTACACATTAATCAGGGATACCAGGCATACATATAAGGTATAATGAATAATAACACAATGCCAAAAAGGCATTATAATGAACGTCTAATGTAAGCAACGCTAAGCATTGCATAGGCCAGCTTAGGAGGTGTGAGCAATGTGTAGACCAGCTAACTCATTGTGCCCAGTGGTATAGCCCTTTAAACAATGCAAACCTTAGGTAAGCAGGTTAGCCCATAGCTTAGCCTTTTCAAAACCAGCCAATCATGGAAATGTGCAAGGAAATTGGCCCTACTTAAACCCAAGAGGTGGGAATACATCTCATAACTGGTTGTAGCTTCCCCTTGCAGGCACTATGGCAGTAAGGGGAGAAGGAATGCGCTTCCGGGTGCAGCACTGGTGCATCCAGGAGTCCAAGGTCATGGCAGGACTCCTAGTTAAAGACCATGCACAGAGACTGCTGCAGGGCCAGTACCAGGGCTCCCAATGTAAGTTGGAGGCCTGGGACCATCTTGCCCATGACCTCACCAGTGCCACTGGTATAACCCAAATTGGTGAGCAGGTCAGGCACCACTATGCTGACCTGAAGCAGTGGAAGGGGGAACTCTTGGAGGAGTGGCTCCAAGAGGCTAGAGCATCAGGGGATATGCCAGATGTGTTATCACCCCAGTATGTGTGTAATAATTGTCAGCTCAGATATATCATGGATAGGTATGACTAAATATTCCTCTTATGTCCCCCACAGCTGCAAAGGAGCAGGCCGTGAACCAGGAGGCCCACATCAGCCACCTGGCGAGGTTGCGATGTGAGGCAGGTCAGTAATACTCATGCTTTTACTGTCATAGGAAATAAAAATAAAAGTAGCAGTAAATTAATTGTTAGTATAAAACCTGTATTGTTCAAGGCAAGTACTGCATACACTAGAGAATATGGCAGGAAGAGTCTCATATTGTTTGTATATATATAAAAGTGTAATATCCTGACAAAACAGGTCTAACTGCTGCACTGCATGTGTATATTCTGGTATCATATGGTAATGTAGATTTGCAATCATGTAATAGTACTGTTGTATTAAGCACTGTTACCCAACCATGCACCATAAATTGAATGTGTAGGAATGTCTGTATATGACAGGTGTAATCCCCAGAGGCCATTTAGTACAACTGAGAGACACACAGACAGTAAACAGGGAAAATGCAGTCAACAAAAAACAAATAGCACATGCAACTGAGATGTGAACTGTTGTTTATTTAGCACACACAGCCACGGTTCTAATCCTGCCAGTGGTAGTAGTCTGCATACAGAATCATACCCCACAACTGTACAGATATGTCCAGAATGTCTATTAAAGTGGCCCATATCTATTGCCTATCAACCTGTCCCCCTGGGAAATCAGTGGGATGATTCCAGACGTATAAGCAGCAAACAGGAAATACAACTGATTGACACACATGTATGACAACAAACCTGGCACACTAGCAACTCCCCAATACCTTATGTGACTAAGAAGCCATGTATGTCCCATTTACACCCCAACTTGTTAAGCTGTGGTCAGAGTGTGTACAGTAACAGAGTGAGATGTATGTGCATAATAGTAATGTGGAACCTGGTAGTGTGTGTGGGAACATTCAGGTAGTGCTAATAAACATTCCTCCCACAGGTCTGTCAGATACCAACACTGTACTCAGAAATACAAGAGTGATATGCAGTTGCTCTGAATAATAAGGTATTACACATCACTGTCACCCACACTGTCCTACAACATATAACTGTCTAGGAAATCTGTATAAGAGTGTTGTTATACAAGGTCAGAATGCATAAGCACAGGGGATTAATAAGACAGAAAACAGATTGGAGATATACAGCAATATCAATATAGCAGACACAACTGTGATGGACAGTGTTTAAGTTGTAGCAGACACAGCTATGATCTGAATCCTGGGAGTGGAATTAGACTGCGTACAGATTCATACCCCACAACTGTACACATGAGGCCAGAATGTCCGGTATATGTGCCCGTATCTGCTGCCTGTCCCCCTGTCCCTCTTGTAAGTCTGTGGGATGATCCCAGATGTGTAGCCAGCAAACAGGGGATACAAGTGATTGTCAACCATCATGAGAACACACCTGTCACTGTAGCAAGCCCCAAAACTGTTAGGAGAGTAATATTTCAAGTATGTCCTATCTACACTCCCATGTTGTCAAGCTGTGATCAGAGTGTGTACACTAACAGAGTGAGATGTATGTGCATAATACTAATGTGTAATCTAAAACTTTGTGTGACAACAGTCAAGTAGTGCTAACAAACATTGCTCCCACAGGTACACTGGATATAAACACTGTGCTGAGAAATACAGACCAGTATAACCTGTACTGGTACTGTCAACCCTGGTATTGTAGGGGATTGTGAGTGCTACAGTTTCTCTGAATAATAAAGTATCAGTGGTCACTGTCACCCACACTGTGCTACATAATATAATTGTGTAGGAACGCATGCATATGTGTGTGTCAGGTCACTAAAAGTGGAAGAGGGCAATATTCTAGATATGTCCAGGCACACCAGCATATGGTCAACACATGGCCAGAGTCTGTGCAGAAAGAGTTGGCTAGCAAAGTGCAAAACATCAACCCGGAATCCAGGCATACATGTACAACCAGTTAGTCAGTGTTAACAAATATTCACTCCACAGGTATACCAGGTAAGAGGTGTATACTGCAGGTAATGTGTTCATGTATAATGATGATGACAGCCATATCACTGTCCACAATAAGGCTATAGGGTATTGTAGTCAGACTTGTAAGGTACAGATAACAGCACTGACTAGGAAAGTAATTTGGACTACAGGAATATACTACTTGTTAATTGACATCTTACTCTCCCCCAACTTATCTACAGCAATAATCAACATACCCACCCCAACTGGTATGTACTGACTCTAATAATGTCCAATTGTTTGATAAATATTTTAATGGTTTCCATGCATGTGCCATATTGAATTATTCCAACATTGTTGGCATGGTGCCATCAACTTACCTGCATGCTGTTCTTATTACTACTGTGATCCCATATATGCATGTGTTTTGTTTGCTATGCAACTGTTCCGTATCTGGTGTCTGGGTTAATGAGAATATCTATGCATGCTGTTATACCTAACCCTGGAATGTGTTGACTATTACTAAGCCATATATGATGATGAAATCTAAACACTATAGCACGCTTGGGAAGGCCGGTCCCAGCGGATCCACCTGTCCCACCTCAGCTGGCCGTGGCACTGGGTACCAGCATGTCTGGGGCCCAACCCCGGATCTCATTGTCCATTGGTCCTGCACCACCCTCAGGTGAAACCGCCTCAGGGGATGGGGCTCTCCCCCCTCCCGGGAGTGGACACAGACAAGTACCTGTCACCCGTTGCCAGGTCGAGGTCATGGTGCGTAGAGCGATCAATGAGCAGTTCAGTGATCTTCTATGCCAGCTCAAGGGCCATGTGTCATGATTAGAGAGTCAGCCTGGCTCTGCGGCTCAGCCCCCAGCACAGCCACCTTCGGGGCTGTGAAGGTGCAGTGGTAACTGCCCATGGTTGGGGACCTCAGTCCCACTGTTACCACTAGGGGGCTTGTGGGCTTCTGATATCCCAACACCCCTCCCCATCAAGGTGTTTACCCCTCACATGTGTCATATACCACCCCTGTATGCGGCTTGTGTGTCTTATCTGTTAACCTGCCCAACCTACCTCCCTAAATATACCTACTACCCCTCCCCAACATCCCACTCTCACCTGAAAAAAAAAAGAGTAATCTGTTCCCACAAAAAAATCTCGCCCCATACATAGCTGTCCATTTCGCACACATGTCCACTGGACACATGTAATCTGGTCTAATTGGCATCACAACTTGTTCTTGTTGTCCTCACCACTCTCCCAGGGGTTTGAGTGTCCAAATCTACCTCCAAATTCAGTGTATATGCATAGCTGTTGCTGTAGAAGAAATTCACTTACAAACTGGCAAACAAAATGAGACTTCAAGTAAAAATAAAGGCCATGAGGCAGCAGGGTAAGTTCCAAAAAATACAGGGTTTACTCCCAGATCAAGAACCACAATAACAGTTATCGCTTTTGTCCTGCTTCGTTGAGCAAGACTTCCTCAGACAGAAACAACAAACAAGTCAAGCCATATTTAAATATAATAAAACATGTCACATGACCACATTGATTAAAAACTAAAAGAAACATTTCATCACAACAATAAAGTACAGTGCATAAAAAGCTAAGCCTAATAAAATGCTTGCTTACGGTTTTAAACGACTTTGCTGTCTACTTAAATTGACATCCTAGTCATAAAACGTGAATAACCCACACATAGCCTATCTAAAAACTAAATATTATACTATGATAAAAATGCATATAATAAAAAGCTAAATTCAAAAAATAACTTATTATAATACATATCTAAAAGGCTTAAAAAGACATATGCTTTTAAAAAAGTTATCAAGAGGTATAGGGAATATAAGGGAAATGTTGAAGTGCAAGATAAATGTTATTCTAATAAATAATAATATATAAATAGTGATATATAAACAGTACTGTATAAACTACACTTTAACTGGGAGATACTTATAAAAACCATTATATTATCTTTGTAAGCTCCTTAGTTTAAGGACACAGGCTATGGAGCACAGATCATTCAACCCTGGAGGGTTATAGGTGTTCAATTTTATTTGCCATAATAACACATAATTCTAATTTCAAAGATTGGGGGCCCCCCTAAGGTCCTGTTCTATTCAATCAATGGCCCTGAAAGTGAAATTATGTTGGAGGTTATCATGGATATGTCTCGCCAAAGCATTTTCTAATTTGGATTTCCTGATACTATACATGTGCTCATAAACTCTGTCCCTAAAGTTTCGATCGGTCTTGTCGATATAGAAACACGGACATAGTTTACAACTTGCCAAATAAATCACTCCTTTTGTTGCGCAGTTGAATCTTTTATTTATAAAATCTTTTATTCCTAATGGTAAAAGTGTTGTCAACTTTCATGTACCTACAGTGGTTGCAGGTTTCATATTTGTACATACCTGGCACCCTTGCTCATGGAACTCTACTTCTTTCCAGTAGGTTTTTTAGGTTAAGTCCTCTTCTATGACAGTTGTCATGTGTCTGTGTTGTAACAAGGCAGAACAGTGCAGCTGTGCAGGAAGGTGTTGTGAGATTGTGGAGCTGATATCTGAATGTACCCCACATATAGGTATGCATATGTATACATATGTCACATATATAATATATAAAGATATATATGTATATCAGCATGCATGTCCAGAAATATACATATACCCATGTGTAGACATATATATGTGCACATATATATGACATCACATATATCTACACATATACAGATATATACCTGTATGCACATGTCTACATATGTACAAACACACACACAAACATATATGTATGTAAAGACATGTCTCCTATATCACTACCACAGTGATGTGTGTTATGTGCGAGGCAGCAGCACACATAGCAATGCACACAGATATCTACAGCTGGCAGTGTGTGCACCATGGATGGGCATGTCACATGTTAGTCCCTTGTTGGTACCACATTGCCCCCATCTGTGAAGTATGCAATGGGAATACTGGGTAGTATGGCAGGTACACATGTGGAGGTGGTCAGGATTGGTAGATATGGAGGACAGCCTACAGGGGTGGTATGTGACACATGTGGTGGGTAAACACCATGGATGGTGTGTGTGGTCTGTGATGTGGACGCACCATGGTTCCCAATATGGGCACAATGGGAACAAGCCTCCCACCCACTGCCACTCACAACAGCAGTCCACGTCCTGAAGGTGCCTGGTCTGGAGGCTGAGCAGGAGGAGCATGTTGGCCATGTGAATGTGTACTGGGTGCCTCAAACTGATGTAGCACATCCCTCATGTGTCTGTGGAGCCTGGTATGGAACAGACCCTAGACATGAGCTCAGGGGACAGGAACATGTCTGTGTGTGCCCTGAGGGTGGGGGGCCAACATCCCCTGGGTGGTTCCACCTGATGGTATTGCTGTAACAGTACACGAGGAGGCCCCAGGTTGGGACATACATGTGATGTGGCCAGGTATCATGGGCAGATGGGTGTGGAGAGGTGGATCAGCTGGCCAATAGAACATATTCATGTTATTGTGTCACTGTTATAGATCATTTGTTGGTAGTAATAATCTACACATTCCCGGTACATGTCCAACAGCATGTATAGATATCCTCAATAACACAGACTGTCAGATGTACAGAAATCTCAGAGCAGCCATACCGCTGGCATATATGTAACCATAGTGGCCCTGACAATGGCATGCAGGTGAATAGTCTGTAACAAGCTAGCAATGATAGTGTCCACACAGGGGACATGGCTAGAATCTCATAGGTGTGGTACAATACAAAATCTGTCCAAACAGTAGTTAAGCTGTAGCCATACCTAATGAGCTGTGTGTACAGTCAGTTGAAGCTGATATGGTGGAGGGGTGACAGAAATGTGTATTACAAACTGTGGTAACCTTGCTGTATGAGGTGCTCAGACCTGTTTCCATCTTTATGTCTTTCAGCCAAGATGGCGCATGCACGGTTGCCCACGTTTTCCAATTCTGAGAATGACATGGTGATACCACACATAATCCAGCACTATCCACTGCTGTTTGGCAGGCATGCTCATGAACAACAGGAGTGGACTGCCCTGTGGAATGACCTAGTCCACATAGTCAATGATGTCGGACTGCACAACCACAGTTATGAGCAGGTCCGGCATCATTGTACTGACCTGCTTTGTAATGCCTGTCGGCATGCTGCTGCAGTCCGGGGGATCACCTTGCCATGGGGGGCATGCCATCCATCCCCCCTGACACATGTGGAAGAGCTCCTGGTCAGCCTCTTCGCACCTGCCCATCCAGACCACCAACAACCACTGGACCCCTTTGTGGAGGTGGGTGTCACCCACACACCGGCCAAGGAGCATGCAGGTAAGGACACAGGACACATCAGTAGACCACTGTTGTGTAAACATCCGTATTGGTAAAGGTAGCTCATGCATATCTGACATGTCATAGATATATTGTGTTGCTGCTTTGTAGTGATAAACAGATGTCCAGATGTGGTAGTATTGTGGGAATTTACCATTTATGTATGGTAGTACTGCACCCAGCCTGTAGCAGTACCACAGGTGTGGCCACTGACATTGCATCTCTCACCCGCTTATGTAGACCCCTTTGGGATAACAACAAGGCAGCAGCCTGTAGCTGGTGAGTATGTTTAATGTAGATGCATGCCAACACACTGGGCATATAACACACCTACCCTGAATGCATGCTGTACATGTACATGTATTGTTGCTGTGAAATGCATGGTCTCACAGGGCTGACCATGATGGGGTATTGGAAGGGTATGTCATACACCTGCATGATAACTAACATCCTGTCATTGTGAAATGTATCCACAAGGAGTAACGTAATGTTGGTAGACATGGCCTACAGTAGTGACATGTTCTGAACAACACCCATATACAGTGCAACACCAGTGTATACACCTGTAGGACAATGCCAACTGCTGAAGAAATACACTATGGCATAAGGCAATACAGTAGTCCACATTATCAGTTGGGTCTAGGCTGCAGCATGTGGTGTTCAGTGTATGGGACACTGCAAAATGACACAAATATGTAGGGCTTACCTGTCATGCATCTGCATAAAAGCTGAGGGGGGGAGGGTCTCAGCATGATACACCCGTGCACTGCAGCAGGAATCCTAAGTATGGTAGGAATGGCTCTATCTGCACATAGGTTCAGGACCTGTGGCAGCCGTAACCCTACCCACACAGCAGTAGTGATGCCATTGTGTGAACACCATGGGATGTGCACATGAGTAGACCTTGCAATCATGCAGAATAGGGGGACATGTGTAGGGCAGACTGAACATACATTGGCAAATGCAGATGGCCCACGCTGGTATACCCCTGCTATGAGCAGTGACTGCTGTAGTACACATAATAAGAGGTGTGATAAACTGTCATGATAGGAGTGTGCACACATATGCCCACATGGTGTGCATACATTGCAGTCATCAGCTGCACACCTAGCACAATCTGTAGACACTGTATGTGACAGCACAGGACATATGTCACATACCATGCATGTGTACAGCTAAGATATGCGGTGATGTGGTCCCATGGCAGATTAAGGATGTGTGTGTAAAATCAGTAAAGGCGTGTACACCCCCCGTAGCCATGGTATGCTCTGATGGTTGTCAGTATAAGAGTATTGCAGTGGTCATACATGGTCTGTTGATGTTGACAGCTGTAAATCAGGCATCAGCATTCACCAATGACAACAGTCCACATATCATCCCAGGTATTTGTTGCTGAAAAACATATGGGCTGTGAGAAGTAAAGTTGACATAACTGACAGCACTACACATTCCGCAATGGGTTGTACACCTGTGAGTTGTGGTGCACAGTACATGGCAGGGTACAGAACAAGTGCACAGAAATACTGGGTACATGGGTGCAGTGATATCCAGGGGAAGGGGCATCATCTAGTGACAAAGCACATGCATCACACACATGCATACTGTTGCTAGCATGGATTGACTATAGTTGAACTGCATGCTGTTTTGTACCATATGTTCTGCATGTTGGCAGATGGGTAATAGGAGGACTGTGTGTACTATCATTGTGCAACCTCACCTGTATGTGTGTGTGTGCATGTGTTTGTGTGTGTGTGTGTGTGTGTGTGTGTGTGTGTGTGTGTGTGTGTGTGTGTGTGTGTGTGTGTGTGTGTGTGTGTGTGTGTGTGTGTGTGTGTGTGTGTGTGTGTGTGTGTGTGTGTGTGTGTGTATGTGTGTGTGTGCATCCTGGTGGTTAGTTAGTTTGCTTGCAGGGTCACTCTGGTGAAGTGGAGGGAAGTAGATGCATGTATGATTGCGTGTGTGCATGTGTGTGTTTGTGTCTGTGGCCATGTATGCACATGTGTGATTGTGGGGTGTTCATATGGCTGTATCCCCCTTTGGGACCTTGCAGTCCATGGATATGGACTGCTACATTACAGAACAGGAATACCTGTCATGTGTGTAATCACAGGACAGCAAATAGTATAATATGGTCTGTAGCATGGAATAGGCATCCAGAGGGAAGGTAGACTCCAGGTACATAGGTTCATAGGTTCATAGGTTGGTACTAGGCTATTGGCCCTAGGGCCAATACAAGCCTAGCCATAACAATTCCCTGGCTATTTCTTCCCACACTATTTATGTCCCTGGACCCTTGTCTAGCAGGGTGACTGATGTGATCCCTGGGGTGAATTTCCTTTCTCCCATCCAATCATTAAGGTTCCTTTTGAAGAGGGCCAAAGAGGTGCTCTGCTTGACATGTATGGGCAGTCTATTCCAGAGTCTGGGGAGTCTCTGGGTCAGGAACCTATCCCTCCAGCATGTTTTGTTTATTGTGATGACAAGGTTTAGATCCCTGGAGTGTGTAGCTCTGAAGGATTGGGATTTCTTTAATTGTAGCATGTCCAACAGCTCTGGGTTTGACATGGCCTTGTATGTTAAGCAGAGATCACCTCAGAGTAGACGATATGCGACAGAGTATAACTGGAGTTTTTTAAGGCAGTCAGCATAGGGCATCTGCTTTAGGCCTGTGATTCTTTTAGTGAGGTATTTCTGCGGTCTTTCCAGTTGCTGCAGATGTCTTAAGACGTACATACCAAATGGGGCATTGTATTCTATAATGGGTCTAATGAGGGATGAGTACAGTGGGACAATGACCTCCTTTTTTCTGGATGAAAAGCCCTTAGTGATGAGGTGTGCCACATAGAAGGATTTCCTGACTGTTGTGGCGATGTGGTTATTGAAGGTGAGACCACTGTCCACCTGTGTCCCTAAGTCTCTTATCACACTTTCAGTGTTTAGTGTACTGCCACCTATGTGGTAATTCACAGGTACATGTTTTTTCCCAAAGGGGATATCTATACATTTCTTGGCATTGAGCTTGAGCCCATGGCTCTGGCACCAAGCATCTGTTTCTGAAAGGCCCTTTTGTAGAGTATCAACATCATTTGGGGATTCAATAATGGCTCCCAGTTTGCAGTCATCTGTGAACTTTGTTAGCTAGATTCCCTTAGTGTTGGCCTGTACTTCAAGGAAGTAGATGCCAAACAAGAGAGGTCCCAGGACTGAACCCTGAGGTACTCCACTTGTCACTTGTCTGGAGCTGGATTTGGAGTCAGCTACTTTTACAGTGTGGGTTCTGTCAGTAAGCCAGTTGGCAACCCATCGAGTGGCGTAGGGGTTAATGTCCAGCTTAGTAAGTTTATCTATGATTCCAGAGTGGGGGATGGTGTCAAAGGCCTTGGTGAGGTCCAGATAGGCTGTGTGGACTGCCTTACCCTCGTCTACGGCTCTGGAGACTGATTCGAAGAAGTCAATCAGGTTCAGAAGACAAGATCAGCCCTTCATGAACCCAAACTGGGTGGGGTCCAGAGTTTTAAGGTTGCCAATGTCTTTGTTTATAAGCTCCATGATAATACATTCTATGGCCTTGCAGATCAGGCTTGTTAGACTGATGGGACAGTAGTTCTGGGGATCCAAGGTGGATCCCCCCTTGTGGCATGGGATAACTGTAGCTGTGCACCACTCAGTGGACATGAAGCCTGAGGTGAAGGTATGATTAAACATGACACTTAGATGATGTGCCAGTTCATTTTGTAGTTCATGTAGTACACAGCCCGGGAAGTCATCTGGTCCCATGGATGCTGTATTCTTAGCTTTGGAGAGTGTGTTTTTTACCTGTGTAACCGTTATTACCGGAAGTTGGAAATCTTCCGGTACTGAGATTGGCCATTTAGGGGGTGAGAGGGGGGTGAAGTTTGCATTGAATCGATCTGCCAGGACATTGGCAATATCCTTGGGATCAGTATATTTAATGCCATTCTGTTGTAGCTCAGAGGAGATCGGAGCATTGCCATTTAGATTCTTGACGTAGTTATAGAATGCCTTGTGGTTGTCTTTGGAATCTTTGGCAATTTTATTTTCGTAACTAGCTTTGGAGGATTTTATGAGGGATGTCAGCTTCTTACTGAGGCTGGTAAGGGAGTTTTTTGCATCCTGGGATTTTCCTCTTTTTCTGCAACAGTTTCTTCCTTTTGTTGTAAAGTTTGTTTATGGCAGGGGACCACCAGATTGGCTTCCTTTTTTTGAAGGAAAGCATTTTGGTTCTATTTGGGATGGCACGATTCATGCATGAGTGGATGTGCTTGTACAGTGCCTTAGTGCAGGACTCAGCAGTCAAACTTTCAGTTCCCGTCTGCATAGGTGTCATGAAGTTTGTAACTTCTGACTTTAGTAGCATGAAGTTAGCTTTGGAGAAGTTTTTTTATGGAGGTTTCCTTACTGGGGGCTGGGGGTAGGATGTGGATGTTAAGAATGATTAGCTTATGGTCTGATCTGACCAACGAGGGGGTGACCATAGGTGGGGAACATCGATTTCCCATGTTGGTAATGACCAGGTCTAGGATATTGGAGCCCCTGTTGGGACTATGGATTAGTTGATCGAGGGCATTGGAATTTATGAATTCCAAGAACCGTTGGGCAAAGGTGTTGGTAAATGAGTAGTTTTCCCAGTTAATAGGGTAGTTGAAATCACCCAGTATTAGGGTGTTTGGTTGTATATTAATATTTTCCGGTATGTTTAGAAAGGTGTAGTGAGAATCTTGTGGCATGGTTTGGGATCTCTAGCAAGCTACAATTTGGATTGCAGTCTTAACCTAGTGTTAGTTGTACCTGGAGAATTTCAGATGCATTGTGTTGGGCAACTAACCTGGTAGTGTGAATATCCTTGGTGAATATGGACACTCCTCCACCTTTAGTGTTTCGATCCTGGTTTGGTGGCCGAAAAGTGCGGTAAGAATTGTAGCCTGGTATTGCAGGGATGCTCTCTGGAGCCTTGAACCAGGTCTCAGTTACTGCACAGATATCGATGTTCTCCATTTTTAGGAGTGCCTCGAGAAAGTGCATTTTGAGGTTTAGACTTCTAGCATTGAGTAGCATTACCTTCAGATTTTGCATGCTTGTACCTGTTATGGTGATGGTTTTGTCCTTTGAACTTTGCCTAAAAAAGGCACTATAGGGGTGGCAAGAGCCTTTGCCAGTAACCTGAATCCCAGGGGCAACAGGTGCAGACCATCTCTGGCAAAGCATCATGGTCTTTCGATCATGTCATCCCAGGCAGACAGATACTGGATCCCCTTTGAATGACACCAAAAGCTTAGCCAATTGTTGAAGTCAATCATTTTGTCCTTATATTGTGGTATCATTCTGGGCGAAGGCAGGATGCTACTCAGGGCTAGGGTCATACCTGCCTTGGCCACATGATCTGAGAGCTCTTCCATGTCTCTTTTCATGTAGTCCAGGGAGGTACGTCTCAAGTCATTAACTCCAACATGGACAATGACAGAGTCATATTTGTACTTGTTGTGGAGTGACTTGAGTGCATGAGTTATGTGGCGGATCCTGGCACTCGACAGGCAGCTCACTGTAATTTTCTCCTTGTTCAGCCTGGTGAGTGGGACATCAGTGTGCCTGACTATAGCGTCACCTATGACTAAAGTGTTAGGTATGTTGTCTTGCCTTAGGGACTGTTGCTGGGTGGCACACTGGTGTTGTGAGCTATGTGACACTTTGGTTGTGATTGATGTTTGTTTGCATTTCAGCTTCAGAGGTCTTTGTTGCTTGGGCAGGTTACAGTTAACGGCCTCCACATATGTGGATTTAGTGTTGCGATGTGTGGGTGTTGGTGGTGTGCGTTTAGAATGGCTATGTGTTGCATGAGGTGTAGTGCGGGTGTTAACCTTCTCCTCTTGACTGTCTAGCACAACCTTGGGTGGAGAGAGCTTTGCTTTCAGTTTGGCTATGCAAGTGCATCTCTCACAGGTTGCATTGTTGGGTGGTAGGAGGAGAGGGTTGTCTGTGTACAAGAGGTAATTGCTGCATTGCCCCAGTATGCCCAGATTCACCAGGTGGACAGGAGAAATCAATGGAAGCTGACCCTTGGACATGCCTGGTTTGGTGCTTTTTTTTTAAAAGTACAGGAGCTGTTTTCCCTTACCTTAGCAAGGTACTTTGCAATTATAGGCTGTTTAGTGCCTATGATTAATTTCTCCTTATTAATAAGGAGAGCTGAGTGCTTATATCAGTTTAAGGCTTCCTAGTGCTTTCCAGCAGGTATTAGAGCAAGTGTTAGTCACTGGGATGCTTTAAGGTAAGATGAAAAAATGGTTTATCCTAAACACTGCATTGTGCACTAGAGAAGTTAGATGTGAAACTAGGTAACTTAAGTTTTACCTGTCTAAAAAGTTATGTTTTAGTGGAGAGTCACTATTTTTAAAACAGCAAGATAGATTGAAAGGGGGTGATCACTTTTGTATTCCGGTACTATGGAATACAGTAAAATGACCAATAAATTTAAATAGTTGAAGGGGAATGATTTCACAAAATGATAATTTTGTGCATACTCACACAAGCCAGTGAAAGCAGAGAGAAAATGAGATATATGGTCAAATTAACATAAGAGGCAGGCAACTAGAAAGACAGTGGTATTTAAGAACACAACAGTGACAGGGTGGGGTGGGGAAAATTACTGCCTGACTCACAAGAGACAGAGCTGTGGGGTCTTTTGAAGTTTTAATATGCAGTTAAAAGCAGAACACAAGCAAAACACAAGGCAAAGAAAACAAATCACAGCACTCAAAATATAAAAAGGCAATAAACTAATACAAAATACAACAAATAAAAAACAAACCAACCTTTCCCTCACAGCAAAGTGTAGCAGAGTCTGGGTGAGCCTTTCCAATAAAGCTCTGAAATGTTTTATTTTACTCCTTAAATAGAAGATTTAGTTCCTAGCTCCACCCCCTCAGTTTACAAATGATTAACCTTAAGTACCTCTTCTGTCTTATGTATGAGTCATTAATTGATCAGTTCTAATTTCTGCCTGACTCACAAGAGGCAGAGCTGTGGGGTCTTTTGAAGTTTTAATATGCAGTTAAAAGCAGAACACAAGCAAAACACAAGGTAAAGAAAACAAATCACAGCACTCAAAAAAAAAAGGCAATATAAACTAATACAATACAACAAATGTCTTATGTATGAGTCATTAATTGATCAGTTCTAATTTCAAGGCAAAGAAAACAAATCACAGCACTCAAAATATAAAAAGGCAATAAACTAATACAAAATACAACAAATAAAAAGCAAACCAACCTTTCCCTCACAGCAAAGTGTAGCAGAGTCTGGGTGAGCCTTTCCAATAAAGCTCCGAAATGTTTTATTTTATTTTACCCCTTAAATTGAAGGTTTAGTTCCTAGCTCCACCCCCACAGTATACAAATGATTAACCTTAAGTGACCTCATCTGTCTTATGTATGAGTCCTTAATTGATCAGTTCTAATTTCTGCCTGATTCACAAGAGACAGAGCTGTGAGGTCTTTTGAAGTTTTATTATGCAGTTAAATGCAGAACACAAGCAAAACACAAGGTAAAGAAAACAAATCACAGCACTCAAAATATAAAAAGGCAATAAACTAATACAAAATACAACAAATAAAAAGCAAACCAACCTTTTCCTCACAGCAAAGTGTACCAGAGTCTGGGTGAGCCTTTCCAATAAAGCACACTTAATAATACACACTTAATATCGCAGTCAGCAGAGAGGTCACCCACAACCCACATATGCAGCTCTACAGATGCATTGGGGAAGTAATAGTCAACACCAGGGAGTGTATACAGCTATTACAGGTGTCACATGATGGGCTGACAGAGCAGCATATCTGGCATGTACTGAGTATTACATACACATGACACACCAGTGGGAGTCATTATGGATACAACATACTAGCTCACACATATAGGGGCCATGTATATCATTTCCAGCCATACAGATGGTGCATACTGAATGACAGCAGTGAGGCCATGTAAATCCACTACACACAGGTCAGACAGGTAAAGTAGCAACAGGCCTTGTGTTGTGGCCCATTGTGTGGGCATTTAGAGGACTGTGATGTTAATGAGTGGTATCAATGTGTGTATGTTAACAACTGTGATGCAGGATGGGGTAATACATGGGACATATACGTGGGACTGTTTGTAAAGCAATGGACAGGTAGGTATTACTGAGGTGTGTGTGTGTGTGTGCATGTGTGTGCATGTGTGTGTGTGTGTGTGTGTGTGTGTGTGTGTGTGTGTGTGTGTGTGTGTGTGTGTGTGTGTGTGTGTGTGTGTGTGTGTGTGTGTGTGTGTGTGTGTGTGTGTGTACTGTTAGGCAATGCTGTACAGGTTTTAAAGTGTGTTTATTGTTTTCCCCCACAAGTGGCGAGGTGGGCAGGGTCCCTCCTGTATGCAGTCTGATGTAGGTGTCCATACAGACACAGATGATGATAATAATAATGTTGAGGCACAGGTGGGGTTGTCAGGGGCCGACACTGTGCCAACATTTGACATCCCCCTTTTAGCCACCCCACGCCCGCACACAGTTTCAGTGCCTATACCCACCCCATCACCAGTGGCCATAGCAGTGGGACAGCTGGCGTTCAGTGGCAGTGCACAGGAAAGTGTGGTAACCATGCCTACTGTGTCTGGTCACAGCAGGCACAGCTGGATATCTGGCAGACTGCCACATAGGCAGATGTCCCAGGGTGCTCATGGTAGGGCCGCTGGAAATCATGCCCCTGGCAGAGGTGACATAGCTGCTACCAGCAAAAGCATGTTTCAGGCTGTAATGGTGGTGCAGGCATGTATTGAGCATTACACCAGACAGGGCCTTAGGCTGCAGAGGGCTGCTCTCGCATCTGTAAGTGACAAACTTCGTGAACTTTCAGGTGCCATCCGTGCTTATAATGAGCACACAGATAGATGGCATTGTGATGCCCGTGGTCTGGCACAGCAATCAAGGAGCCTCAATCCCCAACACTAACACCAGAAAGGGTGTCTCATATAAGAAGAAAGGATAACAAATACACACAGTAAAGTACAATTTCCCTTAAGTGCACACAGAGATCACAGTCAGTCTGGAGCTGGTTGCTTCCTTGCTCCCCAATTCCCCAATAAAACTCCCCACTGGCACAGCTATAGGGTCCAGATCTCAGCCTAGCTGGCAAGCTAACCTCCAGTACCCTTTCTGTCCAACCAGTGCTTCGTATCCCTGCCCAAGTTGCTGACACACACACACACACACACACACACACACACACACACACACACACACACACACACACACACACACACACACACACACACAGACTTTGAGATAAGTATTTATACAACTTCACATACATGCCTGGGAAAGGCTGACACAGATTCTCCAGCTGTGCCCGTTTACCCAGACTATACGGTAGTAATTACTGCCACCACCAGCTAATATTTATCAGCTACACAAAGACCCTTAAAATGTTGTCCAAGTATTACTGTGTAATATTATTATCCAGTCGGTAGGTGTGACTAAACAGTCTAAGGCGTATTAGAGTGGCTTTGTTCAGGATCACTTATAAGCATGCAATGTACTCTAGAGCTTACTTATCTCTACAAAAAACAGCCACAGGTAAAAGGTTTTTAAAATATTTAATAATAAATACTTAAAACACAAGACAATACTACTACACCACAGTGCTATTCAAGAGTTCAGAGATCACACAGAAACTTAAAATAATTCAGTAGTACAGTTCTGACATATCAGAAAAACACTTAGTCTAATCTTTATAGTCATAGCTATTCCTACAATAAAACATACTTCTAAAATAACTTACTTACATAGAGCAAGGCAGTGCTGAGTTTGATAGTCAGACAAAAATGCTTAATAATTTCTGGTTCTCACTGTTTAAATTGAAACTGCAGCTCTGCTAAACATTACATCATTTTTTTACACTTCCTGGTTCCCAGGCCACACCAAAACTGCATTTACATTCTTTTACACTTAGAGCAATAAAAATACATTTGCATGTTTAAGTCTAGCAATTTAACTCTTGGTTAAAACAAAAGAAAGAATTTCTTCATCAAGACTATTCGGCACCACTGTTCCCTTGAAAGGGTCACCACATGCTTTTACTGGGTCAGTAGAGAGCACTGTTGCCACGTTTTTGTAACAGCATTTCTTTACATTTAAAACAACAAGCCTGTAGTTTATATTTATATTTGCAAATGATAGCATTATGTATCAAATTCTATTTGGCTAGGCTGGCAGCCATCACCCATCGTTACCAGTCTTCACATCTCCCCCCCCCCCCCAGAGAACTCAAGCTAGTTTTTCAAGTGACCCTTGATAAACACCGCGTGAGAGGGTTAGATCTATCTGGTTGTACCGCACTCCATTCCCTGTCTTGAGAGCCCATCTGCATTGGCATTGCTACTCTCACTGTGGTGCTGCACTAACATACCATATGCTTGCAACCCCAGGCTCCATCTTAGCAACTTGGCATTTTACTGACTGGCTCTGTTTAACCATGTTAGAGGGTTGTGATCTGTCATAACAGTGAATTTCCTTCCATACAGATAGGCTGAATTTTTTGCAGTGCCCACACTATGGCTAGACATTCCTTTTCTGCAGCTGCATAGCATTCCTCCCTGGGTTGGAGCCTATGACTGAGATAAACCACTGGGTGCTCCTCCACCCTGAAGAAATCTGCCAAAGTACAGCCCCACACCCCATGGTTTGAAGCATCCACCTGCGTAGCAAATTCTTTGCTGTAATCTGGACTGGCTAACACAGGGGGTCCTCCCAAAGCTTCTTTAAGCTTCTGGAATGCCTGCTCACATGCTGGGGTCCACACTACATTATCTGGCCTGTTCTTCCTTGTCAGGTCTGTGAGGGGAATAGCTATGGTACTATAACTGGGGACGAACTTTCTGTAGTACCCTGCTGTCCCTAATAATGCCCTCACCTCCTTTTTAGTAACAGGTGCAGGCCATGCCTGAATGGCATCCACTTTGGCAGGTTCTGGCCTTATCTTACCACTCCCCATTCTATGTCCTTGGTAGGAGACCTCTGCCATACCCACCTGACATTTGCTCGGCTTAATGGTCAACCCTGCCCTCTGTAGTCTGCCCAGCACCTCCCTGACATGCTGAAGGTGATCTGGCCAGGAATGGCTGTAGATGGCAATATCATCTAGGTAAGCAAGGGCAAACCCTCCTGCTCCTGCTAGGATATTATCCACCAGCCTCTGGAAAGTCACTGGGGAATTCTGCATCCCAAAGGGCATCTTTGTGAACTCATATCAGCCAAAAGGAGTCACAAAGGCTGACTTCTCTTGAGCACTGAGAGTCATGGGCACCTGCCAGTAACCCTTGGTAAGATCAATGGTTGTAAGATACTTAGCCCCACCCAGCTGCTCTAGGGACTCATCTGTCCTAGGCATGGGGTAAGCATCTGTCTTGGTGTGACTGTTTAATTTCCTGTAGTCCACACAGAACCTGGTGCTGCCATCCTTCTTTGGCACCAGCACCACTGGGGAGGCTTAGGGACTGTTGGACTCTCGAATCAACCCTAGTTCCAACATCTCCTGTACCTCTTCCCTCAGAGTCTGTCTAACTCTCTCAGGCACCCTATAAGGGGCCTGCCTAATAGACATTTGGGGTCCTGTATCCACCTGGTGCTGCACCAGGTGGGTGCACCCTGGTTTCCCAGTGAACATATCCCCAAATTCCTGCAACACTGCTCAGATTCCTCAAACCTGGGTAGAAGATAGCTGCTGGGACATTGCTAGCCCTTCCACTGCGGTGTCAGCCCGAGCCTCACTGAGGAGATCAGTCCCCATATCTCCCTCAGATTCCTCCTGCAATTCACTGCAAATGCTCAGCACAAGGGCCTCCCTATCATTGTAAGGTTTCATCATGTTAACATGGTACAATTTGTGCCCCAGCCTTCTGCCTAGCAGTTCCACCATGTAGTTAACATCACTTACCTTTCTTACCACCTTGTAGGGTCCCTCCCAAGCTGCTTGCAGCTTAATGTGTCTGACAAGAAAGAGAACCATTACCTGCTGCCCAACAGCATACTCTATAGCTCGAGCATTCCTGTCATACCACACCTTTTTCTGTTGTTGGGCTTCTGCCAGGTTCTCCTGAGCCAAGCCCATGAGTTCCCTGAGCCTTATCCTGAGGTTTAGGATGCATGCCACAACAGACTCTTTGTGAGGTTCACACTCACATTCCCAATCATCTCGAATTAAATCTAGAGGTCCCCCTCACCTTATGCCCATACAGCAACTCAAAGGGTGAAAACCCTGTGGATTCCTGGGGAACCTCTCTGTAAGCAAACAACAGATGGGGCAAATATTTGTCCCATTCCCTCTTAAACTGATCTGCAAATGCCTGTAGCATGGACTTGATTGTAGAGTTTAACTTCTCAACAAGACCATTAGTCTGGGGATGGTAGGGGGTGGTCTTCATGTGCTTCACTCCACAGGACTTCCACAGACAAGCCAGCATTTCTGACATGAACTTGGCACCTCAGTCAGTCAGTATTTCTTTTGGGAAACCTATCCTGCTGAAAATCTCTAACAAAGCATTTGCCACCTTCTCTGCTTCAATGGAGGACAAAGCCACTGCTTCAGGGTATCGTGTACCATAATCCACTACCACTAAGATATACATTTTCCCTGTGGAACTTGGGGTAGTCAGAGGACCCACAATATCCATAGCTACCCACTGAAATGGCTCCTCAATCACAGACAAAGGCATCAAAGGATCTCTCACCTTGTCTCCTGTCTTGCCTACCTTTTGGCACTGCTCACAGGTGCTGCAGTACCCTGTTACATCTCTGGAAATTCCAGGCCAATAGAAGTTTTGCATAATTCATCTCTTTGTACGTATTATGCCCATATGACCTGCAAAGGAAATATCATGGGCTATGGCTATAAGCACCAGATGGTAGGCTATAGGCACTACCAACTGCTGTACTCTCTCACCTTCTAGCCCTCCTTCAGGGGTCCACTCTCTGTATAGTAACCCTTTGTCCCAGTATACAGATTCCCTCTTTCCTTGAGAATCAGGTGCCTCCGTAGCTACCTGCCTCAGGCCTTGCAATGTAGGGTCTGAGAGCTGAGCCTGTCTCAACTCTCTCCTTGTAACCTTTCCCAGTTCCCCCTCCACAGGAAGTCTGGCATCCTCTGACAGTGGTGCCTCACTGTCAATCTGTGTACTACTACTCCTTCTACCTTTGCAGTTACCCTGTCCAAGGGAACATCAGTACCCACAAGCAGCTGTGGATCACCTTCAGTCTCACTGCTACAGCGTAGCTCACTCCCTGAAGTAACCACCTCATCAGTCCTGGCTGCAAGTATGCAGTCTGTCTGGGTCTCCCCCGGGCTACCAGACCTACATGCTTGTCTCCTAGCCTGACCATGTGTAACTGCATAAGCACATGGTGCTGCCTCAACCAAATCCTTCCCTCTCAGGACATCTGCAGGATGGTAGTTTAGTACCCCTGTTGTCTCAAGACAACCTACTATTGGCATTTTGTCTTTCCCACTTACTGGCTCCCTCACCTTTGGTTCCCCACCTTGCCTCCATGGACACGTGTATGCCACATGGCTCCACTGGTTGCATTCAAAACATTTAAGCCTAGCTTGTGGACGTGTACCTGGACTAGTGGCTTCCCCTGCTACTGGCAGATTCTGTTGTGGCAGTCTGTGCTGCCCACCATGGGTTCCTTTAGACCCATGAGCAGTACTGGGGGACCCTTCCTGTGCAGGGCTGCCCTGCTGGCCAAGTATAAGTCACCCTTCTTCCCCAACTCATCTGAAGTAACACATTGACTATCAGCTAACCAGATCCTCATGTCCTCTGGCAAAGTGCTAAGGGCTTGTTCCCTCACCAAAAGGTCTGCCAGCCCTTCAAAAGTGGTGACCTGACATCCATTCACCCAGCTATGAAAATAAGTGTTCAGTTCAGCAACATATTCACACACACTTTCATCTGCCTTGCGTCTATGCTCAGGAAACCTTTTCCTATACATTTCAGGTGTTAGCTTAAAACATTCTAAAAGACATTTTTTACAGCAGTATAATCAAAACAAACAGCGTCAGGCATTTTTGACAGAAAATTTACAGCTTTCCCATGGAGTAAGGGGGTCAGGAACCGTACCCAGAGCCTTTGGTCAACACTATACTGTTTGCACACCCTCCCAAACATATGAATGAAACTATCAAAATTATCCCCCTCTTTAAATTGCGGAAGAAATTTACTGACCTGTTGTGCTTCTGGGGTACAATTACTCCCTTCCCCATTACCTCCATGACTTTGGCGAAGAGTCAGCATTTCCCTCTCATGCCTACTTTGGCACTACTTTTCTTCGGCTTCTATCTCCAAATGCCTGGCCTCCAATTTAAGTCTCTTTAGCTCCAGCTGGATTTTTAAGTCCACTGCAGAAAGGTTGAGCTGTCCATTCTCAGAGGATATTGTATTTCCACTACCAGTCTGATTGTCCTTCGCAAAATGTTGAGCTGTCCATTCTCCGAGGATATCGTATCATCTCCACTGCCAGTCTGATTGTCCTCCTGGATGCTGTTTTCTGTTGCAGTTGTAACCAAGGCTGCAGTCAGGTCTGCCTTAGTCAGGTTTCCATGCACCAGTCCCCTAGCCTGGCACATCTCCACCAGCTGGCTCCTTGTCAGCTTTCCATACTCCTCTGCTGACATGCTCCATGCTCACCCTGACTAACTAAGCTAACAAAAGAAATAAAACAATTGTGATCTGAACTCTGAGTATTCACTGCATGGCTGATTTAGAGTACAAAACACCTTCAGAGATCACTGTACATAAGCTGCAGGATTCACTCTAACCACACCACTACAAGCCAATTAGTGCTTGCAAACTACTTAATATGTGATGTGGATATCCCAATCACTGCAAACCACAAATGTGAAGTGGATCTCACCACTGCAAACCACATGCTTTTACTGGGTCAGTAGAGAGCACTACTGCCACATTTTTGTAACAGCATTTCTTTACATTTAAAACAACAAGCCTGTAGTTTACATTTATATTTACAAATTATAAAATTATGTATCAAATTCTATTTGGCTAGGCTGGCAGCCTTCATCCATCTCTACCAGTTTTCACAGGCATAATGAGATGAAGACCCTCATCGGCTGTGGTGTGTCCGTGTTTCAACGTGTGGGGGGATACAGCGACGCCCACGTGGACGTGGGCCAGCAACACCAACAGCTGGCAGTCAATGTGGACATGCTAGGATACCAAGCAGCTCCTGTAGTGGCAGTACCATCCCCGGCAGTGCAGGGTGTGTGCTGTCCACACCACACCACAGCAAGCCACATACATGTAGTCCTGGCCAGTCCCAGGAAGGACCAGGTACCAGAGGACAAATGTCATCAGCAGGTGAGAGTAGGATATTGGGGCCTATACCTAGACGTGCCCACAGAACCTCTGGCAGGCACAGTCCACGTGTCTGTGGCTGGAGGCAGTGAACTGCACACCCTGCCAGGTATGGTCTGCAGCTGTCCATAAACACCTGTGTAGGGCAGCCACATGGCAGAACTGTGAGCATGCATACCCACACACTATGCAAACACACCTAGGGCAACCCCATACCTACACACACCACATCACTTCGGCCAGCTCTCCAGAGTACACCCCTCACCCACACACATGGTGTCAAATGTATGGCCCACCCTCGGCCTCTAGCAAACCAACACCACACCCTGTGCATATGATGATACCTGTGCCCCATCCCTGTCATCCATACCATCAATGCAGGGACAGGCTGATATGGTTCTGATGCACATATTGACTGTATAACAGTGTACCACAGTCCTGCAATGTAACATGTTGTAGGGAGTAGAGTGTGAGGCATATTTGGCAGGCAGTGTAGCCATCCAGCAATGATGTCTTATAGCTGTTAGTATCACTGATTGGTTGTGATCTCTATAATGTTATCCAATTGTGTTGTAGGTGTACATGTGTCAGCACTAGGATGCCCTGTGCATATGATGATACCTGTGCCCCATCCCTGTCATCCATACCATCAATGCAGGGACAGGCTGATATGGTTCTGATGTACAAGGTGACTGTACAACAGTGTACCACAGTCCTGCAGTGTAACATGTTGTAGGGAGTAGAGCGTAAGGCATATTTGGCAGGTAGTGTAGCCGTCCATTAATGATGCCTTATAGCTGTTAGTGAAACTGGTTGGTTGTAGTCTCTATAATGTTATCCAATTGTGTTGTAGGTGTACATGTGTCAGCACTAGGATGCCCTGTGCATATGATGATACCTGTGCTCCATTCCTGTCATCCATACCATCAATGCAGGGACAGGCTGATATGGTTCTGATGCATACGGTGACTGTATAACAGTGTACCACAGTCCTGCAGTATAACATGTAGGGAGTAGAGTATAAGGCATATTCTGCAGGTAGTGTAGCTGTCCAGTAATGATGCATTATAGCTGTTAGTAACACTGGTTGATCACGGTCCCTATAATGTTATCCATGTGTGTTGTAGGTGTACATGTGTCAGCATGAGGATGGTCTGCAGTTATATTGCACAACGGGGTATGTCACTGTGCTGACACCATGGCTGTGACATATGTGGGGTGCAGTCATACACATTTCACAGGTTACTATACTGGTTATTGCCTGTGCCACATGGACAGGTGGCCTGCTGAGCCATGTATACCCTGAAACCTGATGTAGACACATCCACATACACGCGCATTGTTACTTGCCAACACTGGGACTAGACCCCTACCTAGCTATGTCGTGATACTGATGTGTGTGGCTTACAATGCACACACCACACAGTGTTTAGGGTGAGGTGTGTCCCAGGTTACATGGTACATGCAGAACATCCCCCAGCATGTACAGTATGTTAATGGGGGATGCAATGTGTGTATTTGGACGATACATAGTGTGACATATCGTCATATACACATTTACAGACACATAGCCAGACACACATCTGAGATTTATTTATTTATTTTATTTATTTATTGACATTTGTTAACCGGGTTTGTCAAACTGGGCTTGTGGCCCATTTTCAGTGGAGACCCAAAGAGAAAAGCTCCAGTAATATATTTTAAAATAAGTACAATTTTAAACAATATTGATATAATAGCAGTTATAGCAAAATGATTCACAAATGTTGGGTTACATGCATAAAGTTAAAGTTGCATTAAAAAGAAGCTAAGTAACAATTTTACATTGATATAGTTCAATAGGTCAACAATAAACATTTTTTGTTTGTATAAAATTGTGCAAATGCATAGTAGACACATTGGAAAGGAAGGTGTAATGAGGTACTAAGTATGGTCCTTTTGAGGGTACATAAAGGGAAGGAAGACTAGGTAGGTCATGGCAAGGGCAGGTTCTGGAATTGAGAAAATAAGCTTTTAGTTAATTTTTAAAGTGTGAGGTGTGGGAGATTGAACGTAAGTCAAGGGGAAGTTTGTTCCAAGCATGGGCAAGGGAGTGTTTGTAGAGTAGTTTGCCTACTGACCTTTTTGGGTGGTAGATATCAAGTAATTGTTGGTTAGAAGTATGGAGGGTCTGGGATGGGATGTAGATGGAGACTAAGGAAGATAGAGATGGACAGAAGGAGGGTTTATAAAGAATAGAGTGTAGCATATGAAATTGATAAGATAGCAGAAACTGGGGAAGTTCAAGCCATTGAAGAGAGTTTAAAGAAATGCAGTGGTGTGAGTTATATGGGGAGTTAGTAATGAATCTGGCTATTTTATGGTAAGTCTGTTGCAGTTTTTTAGAGTGGAGGCCTGGATATTGGTAAGAACTGGGGCGGCGTATAAGAGGGAGGGGAGGAGGAATGCCTGGCCCAGGGTAAGTCTAGATTCAGGGTTTAGGAATTTTTGTTCTGATATAACAGACCTAGTTTCTGGTTTGTTTTTTTTATACATTGGAGTATGTGTGTAGGTTGAACTTGAGTTTGTCATCGATAATGACCCCTAGGAGTTTTGTGTGGGTGTCAGGTTGGATGTTTGTATTGTTAGAAGATGTAATAAAAAAGGAGGTTTTGTGATGAGAAAGAGAACGGGGAAGGAAAAGTAGGAGTTTGGTCTTTTTGGGATTTAGGATCAATAGGTTGTGAGACAGCCATTGTTCAGTGGATAGTAGGGCCTGTTGGGTCAGGGAGTGTAGTTCAGGAATGTTATTTGAGATGGATATAAGTGTGGAGTCGTCGGCATACTGAATAAGGGAGGATTCTTTGCATGAGGTGTAAAGATCATTGGTGAAGATGTTAAACAAAAGGGGTCTCAAGTTGGAGCCTTGGGGAACACCAGTGGAGATGGAATGGAAAGGTGAGGAGGATGAGAGCCATTTGACAGATTGTTCCCTGCCAGATAGGTAACTATTAAACCAGGCAAGTGTGGAGGGGGATAGGTGGAGATTTGCGAGTTTGGATAATAGTAGAGTATGAGAGGCAGTATCGAAGGCTTTGGAGAGATCTAGGAAGAGACAGGAAATGATTTTGTTGTGGTCTAGGGCCTCTGCAATGATATAAGTGAAGGAGAGGAGGGCAGTAGTGGTGCTGTGGTGAGGACGGAATCCTTGTTGGGTAGGGGTAAGTAAGTGGTGTGTGAGGAGGTGATTGAGAAGCTGTGAGTGAATACATTTTTCTAATAACTTGGAGGGGGGGACAGAATGGCAATGGGTCAGTAGTTTGAGGGGTCAGTGGAGTTTCCACCTTTATGACGAGGGATAGTGAAGAAAGATTTCCAAAGTGTGGGGACATTTGATTCCAGAATAGATTGATTAATTAGTATAGATACAGGATAGGCAATTGAGTTAGCAGCAAGTTTGAGGAATGTAGTAGATAGATTGTCAGTGGAAGGAGAGCAAGGTTTTAGCCTGAGTAATAGAGATTTGATGTAAGTAATGGGAACCTGCTCAAAAGAAAACAAAGTTGTGTTAGTGGGACTTGGAGATGTGGGTGTCGAAGTAGAGTTTGGCTTAGAGGTTACCAGATTTTGGATGGAAGAGATAAAGTGTTTATTCAGGAGGGTAGCTGTTTCCTGAGAGGAAGAGTTAGAGTATGGGGAAGGATTAGAGGGCTTTCCAGGATAGAGGACGTTGTTGAGAGTTGACCAACATTTTCAAGGATTGGATTTGTTGTTAAGCTGAGCAGAGCTATAGTATAACTTTTTGTCATTAGTTGTATGTTTTTTTGCAAGGTTCCTCAGTTGCCTGTATATTTGAAGAAAATGTGGTTGTTTAGTTTTAGTCCAGGTTTTCCAAGCATGATCTCTTTGTTTCATAAGGGACCTAGTCTCTTTGGAGAGCCAGGGAGCATGGTTTGATTTTACTCTGATCTTCCTAGAGGGAGCCAAGGAGTTTAGAGTATTCATGAAGATGCTTTTGAAAGTGCTTACAGCATCGTTTAGGGGGAGGTGTTTTAGGATGGACCAATCTATGTTGTGGAGTATGGAGTTAAATTGGGATGAATTGAAAGTTGATAGTTTTTGACAGTCTTTGATAAGGTGGGGTTTAGGAATATGGGAGTAGTGTCTTAAGATGGGGTAGGGAGTTGATCACTAAGGAAGTCAGGTAAGGTGGTGGGATTGTGGTATTGGTGGGGGAATTGGTAAGGATCCAGTCTATGTTGGAGCTGGAAGTGGAATTTTTATGGAAGTGAGTGGGAGATGTTATAAGTTGGTAGAAGCCATGTAGGTGGATACTGAGTTGGGGGGAGTCAGTTGTGAGTTTGGACCAATCAATGCTGACATCACCAAATATAAGTGTCTCATATGGTATGTTGTGGGAGAACCAGGATAGGATGTTTTCAAGAATGGGCAGATTGTTACCAGGAGGAAGGTAGATAGAGGCAATTGCAAGTTTTTTGTGGGGATTCAGATGGCAGTTAAGGATGATGATTTCAGCTGGGAGGAAGTCAGGAATTGGGGAGGGTATGGTGAGAGGTTAAGAATGTTTGAGTAGAGGATGGCTACGCCACCACCTTTTTTTACAGGTCTATCAGATCGAAAGATATTATAACCTGGTGGGAGAATTTCACTATTTGAGATTTGTGGCTTGAGCCAGGTTTCAGATAGGGAGAGGATGTGAGGGGTATTGAGAGCTATCCATGAGTACAGCTCAGTGACTTTATTTGCTAGACTCTGAATATTCAATGAGTAAATAGTTCAGTATTTGGATGGAGATGATTGTTGTGACTGAGGTTGGTGACTGTTAGAGGAGTAAAATGGGGGCAGTGTAGAGGTAGTTTTGGGGAGAGAAGAGGGGCGAGGGTTGGGATGGATATCTCCAGAACAAAGTAGCTTTTTAGTGAGGAGACAGTGTGTAGTAAATGCTAGATGGAGTTTGTATAGTTTTGACTTAGCTTTGTGGGAAGGTTTAAAAACCTGTATAATGGATAGTTTATATAGACATGAGGTAGAGGTAGTAAAGAGATTAGGGGAGGTAGTAAAAGATGAAATAGTTGGATATATGTTGTATGAGTCAGACATTGGTGAACATAGGAGTGGGTAAGAGAGATTGGAGTGGTAAGAGGTGGAGCTAGAGAGAATAAGGAGTAGTGTAGAAGATATTAGAAAATAATACATGGAATAAAATATGGTCAGATAGAGTAGGTAGAGAGACAGTGGTATAGAGGAAGTGGTGTTGACAAGATTGACAAATTAGTAAGGTGATTGTGGCAATAGGCAGGAAGTGGAATTGTAGTGGCTAGTGGGACAGGAAGGGGAGGGATGGTTAGGTATAAAGGTAATTGTAATGGGGGTGGGTGGGAATGGGGGTAGGGTAGGGGAGTGAAGTGAGCCCGAGAGTAGCGAGGGCGAACGGAGCGGGGCTAGCACCCTGGTCAAAATGAAGTCACAGAAACAATCAGAAAAAGATAGTGAAAAACTAGCTTGAGAGACAAGGATATAAAGTTTCTAAAGGTATAGTCACCAGAAATAAAATATGAGCAGAAGTAAGCTTACAAAAGGACACTGGCTTCAAGCTACACAAGTAGATATACTTGAAGCAAACCCAGTGGTGTATGGCTAAAATAAGCTACAATAGAGAGGGGCTTTGGAGTGGGAGAGAGAGGTATTACTAGCAGCTAAAAGCAGGGCAAAACATAAAAAAAAAACATTAATATGTAAGATGATCCAAAAGAGAAGCACAGGAGCAAACCAAGGCTGACAACAAAAATCAGCATAAATCCAGCAGTCACTGAGGCTTATTCAAGCAGCAGAAATAAATGCTAGTTCAAGCAATGACTGAATCCATGCCAAAGACAAGTAAAATCCAAGCTGTTTTATTGGTAAGCACTTTCACCCTGTAAGGGTTTTGTCAAACCATAAGAAACAAACACTGAATAAAATCAAGTTACATTTTTATAAGGAAATAGGGCTGACATCACTTCCTGTTCCTGATTAAAACTTTTCAGTATGCAAAAATAATACATGCTATAAAAATGTATACAGAAAACTATATATATAAACAATATATATATATATATATATATATATATATATATATATATATATATATATATATATATATATTATACATCTGTATATAAAGGCAAATATAAAACATTTATTAACATTCTAAAATATGTATGTTTATCTCACAGTGAGTCTCCTATTCTTAAGAACAGGTTTCAATGGAATTTTGTCATTCAGACCTGGTCTCCGGTCTGATCTAAGTCTGATAATCCATTTTAATTCCAGTGTTTCAGTGTAATTGCATATATCCCCTCCCCTAACACTGGGTTCATTGATCTATATAACTAGGAATACAAATGAATGTATATTGTCACTGTCTATAATCTGTTTAGAAAGTGCACTGCGTGGAGACAGTGTACGAATGTGATAAAGTTGTTCCCTTACTCTGTCTCATAGGCATCTGTCTTGCCTACGTAGAATGCTTGACAAGCAGTGCACTTAGCTAAATAAATGACATGTGATGTACTGCAATTAGCACCGAGTTGAAACCTGAAACAATAGGAAGTAACTGGGGTGAATAAACTGGGAATTGGTATCTACAAATTTGCAAAAATTACAACAATTACACGGAACAGTACCCACAATATTGTTCAAACACTCATTAGGCTGTGTAGATAGGCGAGGGTAACAAAGTAATCTATGTAGGTTAGACTTGTTCCTATATCTAAAATAAGGCTCCTCACCAACAATGTCTTTAAGTTGTGAATCAAGTAAAAGTAGATTCTAATTCTTGTTCAAAACCTCTCTTATACTGTTTATGTCTTGCGTATAACTAACAGAAAATCTAACTGGTGGATTCCTAACTTCAGGACATATATCAGGGACATTCTCTACTGGATATGGTTGTGAGAAATATGGTCTAGCAACACCATTCCTCAGCTCCAAAACACCTTCAAAGTGGGAGGTGATCTCATCTGGCCTATATGCTCTTTGTAAAAGCCTGTTGTATAAGTTTGACAACTCTTGTAAGAACCTATCATAATTTGGATTCATCCTGGATGCTCTTATCGCCTGTCCCCTTATCAAGTTCTTATATATGTAATTGGGGTGCATACTTTCCCGATGTAATAGGGAATTCCTTTAGCACGTTTTTCTAAAGACTCCAGTATTGAGCATCCCATATGGCAGTCTATCAACAAAAACATCCAAAAAACTAATGCAATTAATTGAACTTTCAATAGAAAAGTTCAAAAAAATGGTTAGACTGTTAATCTCTTTATGGAAGTCATTCAGGGCTTTATCTGTACCAGTCCACAGGAGGAGAAGATCATCAACAAAATGTGCATAGAAAACAACATGTTTCTTAAAACTGTCTAGGACAAACAGCTTATTACGTTCCCAGTCCAGCATGACAAGATTGGTGTAGCTTTTGGCACATGAAGTGCCCATACCCCCCACCATCCTTCTGAATATACGCTACCTCATTAAAAAGAAAGATGTTATTTTCCAGGACAATTTCCAACAAGGCACCAAATAAATATTTCATAGCTGGACTATAGGCTTCACAACTCTGTAAACATCTCATAACACTCTCAACACCTTCAGTGTTAGGTATCTTAGTAAAAATGGACTGTACATCCAGGGTAACCATTTTATAATACATATCTAATGGTAGATCTACAACCTTGGAGTATAAGTCCAGTAAAAAATGTTTTGTGTCTTTAAGAATATGTGTAGATTCATTCACCAAGGGTCTTAGGTGTTTTTCAAGGTAGATGGATAGGGGCTCCATTGCCCAACCTCTCCCTGCCACTATTGGTCTCATAGGTGGGTCTCAGGGATTTTTTATGTACCTTGGGGAGGCCTTGGATGACTGGAATCAAGGGATCTATCACATGTAAAAAATTAAACAGGTCTTCATCTATAACCTCTTTGAGTAATAAATCTTGCAACATATATGATATGTTACGCACCTTACTCCAGATTTCATTCAAACTAATTATTTCATAAAAATTACTGTCACTTAACATGAGAGTCATTTTTTGTAAATAATCAACACTATTAAACACCACTATGGGTTCACCTTTATCAACTGGTCTGATAAGGTTTTTATCATCCCTTAGATTATTCAAAACTGTTCTCAATCTGGGGGTTAAATTCCCATACCACTTCTTCTTCGTGTTATTCTGACCTAGTGTGTGCAAATCATCCTCTACCATTTTTGTAAAAGCATCTAGTAGGGGATGTAATACTGGTACATAAGTACTAGGTTTTTTAAAAATCTTATTATGCAGTTTGTCCTTAGAAGAAATATCGGTTTACTATAAAAATTTCGAAACAAAGTCCATCAACTGTACTATTGTCGAACACGGAAGTTCGAAAACGGTAATATCGATGACAAAAAAAAAACCTAGGAATGGGTTTTAACATGGGTCGAGATAGGGGAGATGTTTGTAGTTCGGAATAACACTGAACACCTATCTCGACCCATGTTAAAACCCGTTCCTAGGTTGTTTTTTTGTCATCAATATTACCGTTTTCGAACTTCCGTGTTTGACAATAGTACAGTCGATGGAGTTCGTTTCGAAATTTTAATAGTAAACCAGAAATACCATAGTCCAGTTTAAGCTGGACATTCCGATAAACAACCTCACATCTACAATAGTGTCTGTGATTTGACTCCTAACTGAAGGTATAAAAGATAGACCCCTGTTAAGGATTTCTATTTCATCCTCGGATAACACCCTGTCTGAAAGATTCCAAACTAATGCCTCGGGACTTTTCCCCACATCTTCTTCAGTGTTTGTCCCATAAATTCTCCTCCTGAGGCTTTCCTTTTCTGCCTGCCCCAACTCATAGATCTGTTCCTCCTTCCTCTGTGTTGTTCGTCTATGGAGAAAGGGGTAAACCCGTGTACACCCACCAAAGAGGGCTCCTTCCGTCTGACAGAAGGAACTGGGAGTGGTTGTGAGGTGGCATTGGGTTGAAGGGTGGGTATAGTCTGTACTAAAGTAGTTGGTTGTGTATTTCCATGTATATCATTAGTACAGTCAGTGTGTTCTTGTAAATCATTACCTATATTCACACTACCCACCATCTGTGTGCCCTGGTTAACATCCACATAATGAGTAACATCCACGGTTTCAGGTAAATGAACATTGGGACTAAGCCTTCGATTTAAACTAGAACCCACAACACTTACAACTCCATTATTCTCTGTAGACAAAATAGAAGAGCCATTAACATTGGTGTAACTGGCAGTATTAACATTGTTATTTCTATTAAAATTAACACTGTCATTTCTGTTAAATTCTGTCCTCGGCCAAGAGAAGACTTGGCCGTTTTTAAAATCCACTGTGTCCCTTCATATTTTAGAGCATTTTTGCTCAAGTAGCTTCTTCTCATACAAAAAAACATTGTCTAACAGTCGCTCTGTTAATCTACCTACAGCAACTGCAGGAAAATTAGTAGAAATAAAGTTTTGTGAGTTCTTGATCTTCTCCCTCAATAACAGTTCTTCAGGAAAGAAGAACTCATTAAGTAAAGTCATGTACTTAATACTGACCTCCAGATTGAGTTGTTGCCACTTGTACAACAACTCTGGATAGGTAGAACCTGTTGTCGGCATCTTAAGTACATGTAGGCCTCTTGGAATACCTACGTTGAATACAGACTTCAAAGTGTTGTCTTTGGGTCTGAAAACATTTTAGTTTTAAAAAGTCAGCTTCAAGTTGTTCAAATCACTCCGTAAGGTTGTTTAACACTTCCGGTGATGTCCCAGCCTCGGTCTCGACCTCAGATATCTCAAATGTCATCAACGGATTATTCTCCTCACAAACGCATGGCAGAAACCTATTCAGGCTCTTGGATGTTTGCGATGCAGTTTCCAAGTTAAAAGGCAGTTCTATGTCAACCTGTTCAGCCATGTCACCGTGATAACAAATAAAATAAATAAAATATACTAAAAGAGTAAGTGTTATCACTGTCCAAATGCTCCTGTTACTGATAAAGTAAATAAATGATCCAAAAGAGAAGCACAGGAGCAAACCAAGGCTGACAACAAAAATCAGCATAAATCCAGCAGTCACTGAGGCCTATTCAAGCAGCTGAAATAAATGCTAGTTCAAGCAGTGACTGAATCCATGCCAAAGACAAGTAAAATCCAAGCTCTTTTATTGGTAAGCACTTTCACCCTGTAAGGGCTTTGTCAAACCATAAGAAACAAACACTGAATAAAATCAAGTCACATTTTATAAGGAAATAGGGCTGACATCACTTCCTGTTCCTGATTAAAACTTTTCATTATGCAAAAATAATACATGTCTATAAAAAATGTATACAGAAAACTTTATATATAAACAATATATATATAAAAAATATACATCTGTATATAAAGGCAAATATAAAACATTTATTAACATTCTAAAATATGTATGTTTATCTCACAGTGAGTCTCCTATTCTTAAGAACAGGTTTCAACGGAATTTTGTCATTCAGACCTGGTCTCCGGTCTGCTCTAAGTCTGATAACCCATTTTAATTCCAGTGTTTCAGTGTAATTGCATATATCCCCTCCCCTAACACTGGGTTCATTGATCTGTATAACTAAGAATTCCGTTGAAACCTGTTCTTAAGAATAGGAGACTCACTGTGAGATAAACATACATATTTTAGAATGTTAATAAATGTTTTATATTTGCCTTTATATACATATGTATATTTTTATATATCTATTTTTTATATATATATTGTTTATATATATAGTTTTCTGTATACATTTTTTATAGACATATATTATTTTTGCATACTGAAAAGTTTTAATCAGGAACAGGAAGTGATGTCAGCCCTATTTCCTTATAAAATGTGACTTGATTTTATTCAGGGTGAAAGTGCTTACCAATAAAACAGCTTGGATTTTAGTTGTCTTTGGCGCGGATTCAGTCATTGTTTGAACTAGCATTTATTTCTGCTGCTTGAATAAGCCTCAGTGACTGCTGGATTTATGCTGATTTTTGTTGTCAGCCTTGGTTTGCTCCTGTGCTTCTCTTTTGGATCATTTATTTATTTTATTAGTAACAGGAGCATTTGGACCATGATAACACTTACTCTTATAGTATATTTTATTTATTTTGTTATCATGGTGACATGGCTGAACAGGTTGACATAGAACTGCCTTTTAACTTGGAAACTGCATCGCAAACATCCAAGAGCCTGAATAGGTTTCTGCGATGCGTATGTGAGGAGAATAATCCGTTGATGAAGTTTGATATATCTGAGGTCGAGACCAAGGCTAGGACATCACCGGAAGTGTTAAATGACCTTACGGAACAATTTGAACAACTTGAAGCTGACTTTTTAAGACTAAAACGTTTACAGACCCAAAGACAACACTTTGAAGTCTGTATTCAACGTAGGATTATTCCAAGAGGCCTACATATACTTAAGATGCCGAAAACAGGTTCTACCTATCCAGAGTTGTTGTACAAGTGGCAACAACTCAATCTGGAGGTCAGTATTAAGTACATGACTTTACTTAATGAGTTCTTCTTTCCTGAAAAACTGTTATTGAGGGAGAATATCAAGAACTCACAAAACTTTATTTCTACTAATTTTCCTGCAGTTACTGTAGGTAGATTAACAGAGCGACTGTTAGACAATGTTTTTTTGTATGAGAAGAAGCTACTTGAGCAAAAATGCTCTAAAATACAGAGGGACACAGTGGATTTTAAAAACGGCCAAGTTTTCTCTTGGCCGAGGACAGAATTTAACAGAAATGACAGTGTTAATTTTAATAGAAATAACAATGTTAATACTGCCAGTTACACCAATGTTAATGGCTCTTCTATTTTGTCTACAGATAATAATGGAGGTGTAAGTGTTGTGGATTCTAGTTTAAATCAAAGGCTTAGTCCCAATGTTCATTTACCTGAAACCGTGGATGTTACTCATGATGTGGATGTTAACCAGGTATACACAGATAGTGGGTAGTGTGAATATAGGTAATGATTTACAAGAACACACTGACTGTACTAATGATATACATGAAAATACACAACCAACTACTTCAGTACAGACTATACCCACCCTTCAACACAATGCCACCTCACAACCACTCCCAGTTCCTTCGGTCAGCTGGAAGGAGCCCTATTTGGTGGATGTACATGGGTTTACCCCTTTCCCCATAGACGAACAACACAGAGGAGGGAGGAACAGATCTATGAGTCAGGGCAGGCAGAAAAGGAAAGCCTCAGGAGGAGAATTTATGGGACAAACACTGAAGAAGATGAGGGACAAAGTCCCGAGACATTAGTTTGGAATCGTTTAGACAGGGTGTTATCCGGGGACGAAATAGAAATCCTTATCAGGGGTCTATCTTTTATACCTTCAGTTAGAAGTCAAATCACAGACACTATTGTAGATGTGAGGTTGCTTAGTCAGAATGTCCAGCTTAAACTGGACTATGGTATTTCTTTTAAGGACAAACCACATAATAAGATTTTTAAAAAACCTAGTACTTATGTACCAGTATTACATCCTCTACTAGATGCTTTTACGAAAATGGTATAGGATGATTTGCACACCCTAGATCAGAATAACAGAAAGAAGAAGTGGTATGGGAATTTAACCCCCAGATTGAGAACAGTTTTGAATAATCTAAGGGATGATAAAAACCTTATTATCAGACCAGCTGATAAAGGTGGACCCATAGTGGTGTTTAATAGTGTTGATTATTTACAAAAAATGACTCTCATGTTAAGTGACAGTGATTTTTATGAAATAATTAGTTTGAATGAAGTCTGGAGTAAGGTGCGTAACATATCATATATGTTGCAAGATTTATTACTCAATGAGGTTATAGATGAAGACCTGTTTAATTTTTTACATGTGATAGATCCCTTGATTCCAGTCATCCAAGGCTTTCCCAAGGTACATAAAAATCCCCGAGACCCACCTATGAGACCTATAGTGGCAGGGAGAGGTTGGGCAATGGAGCCCCTATCCATCTACCTTGAGAAACACCTAAGACCCTTGGTGAATGAATCTACACATATTCTTAAAGGCACGAAACATTTTTTACTGGACTTATACTCCAAGGTTGTATATCTACCATTAGATATGTATTATAAAATGGTTACCCTGGATGTACAGTCCATTTTTACTAAGATACCTAACACTGAAGGTGTTGAGAGTGTTATGAGATGTTTTCAGAGTTGTGAAACCTATAGTCCAGCTATGAAATATTTATTTGGTGCCTTGTTGGAAATTGTCCTGGAAAATAACATCTTTCTTTTTAATGAGGCAGCCTATATTCAGAAGGATGGCGTGGCTATGGGCACTTCATGTGCCAATAGCTATGCCAATCTTGTCATGCTGGACTGGGAACGTAATAAGCTGTTTGTCCTAGATAGTTTTAAGAAACATGTTGTTTTCTATGCACATTTTGTTGATGATCTTTTCCTCCTGTGGACTGGTACAGATAAAGCCCTGGATGACTTCCATAAAGAGATTAACAGTCTAACCATTTTTTTGTACTTTTCTATTGACAGTTCGATTAATTGCATTACTTTTTTGGATGATTTTGTTGATAGACTGCCAAATGGGATGCTCAATACTGGAGTCTTTAGAAAAACGTGCTAAAGGAATTCCCTATTACATCGGGAAAGTATGCACCCCAATTACATATATAAGAACTTGATAAGGGGACAGGCGATAAGAACATCCAGGATGAATCCAAATTATGATAGCTTCTTACAAGAGTTGTCAAACTTATACAACAGGCTTTTACAAAGAGCATATAGGCCAGATGAGATCACCTCCCACTTTGAAGGTGTTTTGGAGCTGAGGAATGGTATTGCTAGACCATATTTCTCACAACCATATCCAGTAGAGAATGTCCCTGATATATGTCCTGAAGTTAGGAATCCACCAGTTAGATTTTCTGTTAGTTATACGCATGACATAAACAGTATAAGAGAGGTTTTGAACAAGAATTAGAATCTACTTTTACTTGATTCACAACTTAAAGACATTGTTGGTGAGGAGCCTTATTTTAGATATAGGAACAAGTCTAACCTACATAGATTACTTTGTTACCCTCGCCTATCTACACAGCCTAATGAGTGTTTAAACAATATTGTGGGTACTGTTCCGTGTAATTGTTGTAATTTGTGCAAATTTGTAGATACCAATTCCCAGTTTATTCACCCAGTTACTTCCTATTGTTTCAGGTTTCAACTCAGTGCTAATTGCAGTACATCACATGTCATTTATTTAGCTAAGTGCACTGCTTGTCAAGCATTCTACGTAGGCAAGACAGATGCCTATGAGACAGAGTAAGGAAACAACTTTATCACATTCGTACACTGTCTCCACGCAGTGCACTTTCTAAACAGATTATAGACAGTGACAATATACATTCATTTGTATTCCTAGTTATATAGATCAATGAACCCAGTGTTAGGGGAGGGGATATATGCAATTACACTGAAACACTGGAATTAAAATGGATTATCAGACTTAGATCAGACCGGAGACCAGGTCTGAATGACAAAATTCCATTGAAACCTGTTCTTAAGAATAGGAGGCTCACTGTGAGATAAACATACATATTTTAGAATGTTAATAAATGTTTTATATTTGCCTTTATATACAGATGTATATATATATATGTTTTATATATATATTGTTTATATATATAATTTTCTGTATATATTTTTTATAGACGTATTATTTTTGCGTACTGAAAAGTTTTAATCAGGAACAGGAAGTGAAGTCAGCCCTATTTCCTTATAAAATGTGACTTGGTTTTATTCAGTGTTTGTTTCTTATGGTTTGACAAAGCCCTTACAGGGTGAAAGCGCTTACCAATAAAACAGCTTGGATTTTACTTGTCTTTGGCACAGATTCAGTCATTGCTTGAACTAGCATTCATTTCTGCTGCTTGAATAAGCCTCAGTGACTGCTGGATTTATGCTGATTTTTGTTGTCAGCCTTGGTTTGCTCCTGTGCTTTTCTTTTGGATCATTTATTTATTTTATTAGTAACAGGAGCATTTGGACTGTGATAACACTTACTCTTATAGTATATTAATATGTGAGTCTGATGACAGTAAAATAGGGCAGGTGCACTAGGAAAGGCAATTATGAGTGAGGCTAGAAATGAATTCAGGGAAGGGTAAAGTGCAGAACAGGAGAAAATACACAGAAACAGTATGAGGATAGTGGGTAACCAAAGAGAAAGGATAGGAGCTGCTGGCGTCTGCTTTTCCTGGTGACTAGCAAAAAAAAAACACTGTAAATTCTTGTTGTGCTTATAAAGTCCATCATTAATTAAAATATTAGCTTATGTAGTAGTTATTTACTGGGACACATACTTCAGTGGTATTATTTTAAGCTTAAAATGGTGGCTTCCGGACAGATAGAGTTGCAGGGTATCTGTTAAGGTCCTCAATCCTGTGTTGCCTGTACTGTGGCCAGGAGAAAATCACAGGGAAAAATCCACTAGGGTTCAGTGGTATTATTTTAAGCTTAACATGGTGGCTTCCAGGCAGATAGTTAGAGTTGCAGGGTATCTGTTAAGGTCCTCAAACCTGTGTTGCCTGTACTCTGGCCAGGAGAAAACTGCAGGGAAAAATCCACTTGGGTTCAGTGGTATTATTTTAAGCTTAAAATGGTGGCTTCCGGACAGCTAGTTAGAGTTGCAGGGTATCTGTTAAGGTCCTCAAACCTGTGTTGCCTGTACTGTGGCCAGGAGAAAACCACAGGGAAAAATTCACTAGGGTACAGGGAGATACCAGGGCCTATCGCTGCTAACTACCTTGATCGTGTCTCCAATGTGTTACAGGTAGGCTGCACACATCACATGCATAACTGGCTTGGATTGTGGTAACAGTTACCTGTATGATTGATGGTGGCAGTGGTAACCATAACGTGGTACGTGTGACATATACCTGGTGTACCTTGGTGTAATAACAGTGTACACAGCACCCACATACCCCACTGGATATTGTACTCCCTGAAACCCATGATGACACTCTGCCATACCCACCATCACACATTTGCCACGACTGTGATACAACCCATAGCATACCCCAACATTGGTACTACAGGGATATGCATCTCATGCACATGCCACATGCATAGTAGGGCATCAATCAAGCATAGGTTGCCTGTACATATCCCAACTGGATACCTGCCATCTGCACATCTGTACAGAGACTGACAGTCATCAGCTTGGCAGGTAGCTATGCAGTAGCATGAGTGCATTGACAGGTCAGTAAGGGGTATATACTGTGACACAGCTCACACACCAGGGATACAACAGGGAGGCATCGGTGTCCAGTCATGCTTGCAGGTGTGCCTGTTGTCAGTACTACATTAAGCACTCTGCTCTTGCCTGGGTTAGCACTGTCAACAGTAGTACTGCCATGATACACTACATGCCAGTGTGACAGCACATACCTTGGGCTACTACACCTGTATGTCACACATTCACATGGATAACCATGCTGTACAGGCCTTATATATGTCTGTGTCCCACACATGACACTCACACCCCTTGCTACTGTAATGACAGCACATAGGTGCATGTATTGTACGTGGCATTACATACACTTATTACAGGTTATCAGGCTGGGTTGTGTGCCCTGGTTACCAGGGCTAAGCTATGCTTAGCAAGTATCAACATTGCTGCAATATAACAGCTAAGCTGATTAACACACTGGTAAGCACTGCCTACACTATGTAAGTACCCGTACATATGCACATAGCTTAGCACCGCTTACCTTCATGCAAACCCACTTAAAGCTGCCCAAAACTGCCTTAACCACTCTGTATCCGACAGTCCTTGTTCTGCCCAGCAACAAGATGAACAGCCCTTGCAGGTCTTGAACCCAGGACCCTTTACACTGATGTCACAACACTTAACCACTGCACCATGACCACTGTGGAGACAGTTGTTGTTTTATCAATATAGCTGTAAATACACATACTGAGTAGTACTGTACAATTGCCTTTAATTCCTAATTTGTGTAGTCCTTGTTATTAATATGACTGTTGCATCACATATGTTGTTTTATCATTATGTGCACATAGCAGATACATACGGTGAGATACATGTGGGAGGGTGTACACAACCGTGATGTTTACCCATGACAGGAATATGGCTGTATACATAACATAGGTGTATATATGTTTACATGTACATACACATGTATACTCATACATATGTCTGTATGCACATCTGTATAGTGCTAGATATATATGGCCATGTGTACATCTCTTCATATGTACATATATATATATATATATATATATATATATATATATATATATATATATATACATATGTGTATATATAGGTTTATGTATATGTATATATAGATATATGTGTATATAGCTATATATGTATGCACATCTTATGTGTACAGATATGCCTAGTTATGTTGGTATATATATATATATATATATATATATATATATATATATATATAGAGAGAGAGAGAGAGAGATCTATTACTATATGTACATACATATCTATTCTGATATACCCACTACTGTCAATATATCTGTAGATATCCATACGTATGTGTGCATATGTATCACAATGTGTATACGTGTAGACATATATTGCTCTGTATATGTATAACTCTGGGTGTGTATATGTATATCTATGTTCATATATATACCCATCTATATATGTCTATATGTATATGTGTAATTATATATATATAGATATCTGGATAATTATATGTACATATATTTTCACCATATGTCCTGAACATGGAGTGTAGCCCTACCCCAGCCCCTACAGTCCCAACTTCGTAGTCCAAGGGGGTGTCAGGTTTATATATCAGGTATATTAGTAGACTATTACTACTGCAATTGGGATTGTCTTCACAGACATGGTGTGTGTGGGAGGTCACATCTGCTTTTCACACGTGCACCATTGCCTACTGACAGACATCCTAAGGACATCATAGTGCAGTATCGCTAATAGCACATAATGCCCCTGTAGACTGCAGCAGAGATATTGGCCAATATATGTGGACATTCTGACACACTCTGTACAGTCCAGAGGTATACACAGAACCCCTTAGTGCAATACATGTGGACCATGCCTGACAATATGGATGTTAACAGCCATGTAGATGGGTATAACACATAATGACTGGTATACATTTGCCACCATAGGTTATGCATTCACACACCCCTGTCTGTCTTGACACATAATAACCACTGGTACAGGGGTGCCATGGCCACATACTACCCACTAGATATTGACGTACATCTGTACAGCATCCCACTGCTCTGTCTGACATACATGACTGTTAAGGGAGACTCAGCAGCAGTACATCTGGCAAGTATCTGAACATGATGTCTCACTGGGTAAGTACACTAAGCTGCTAGGCATGTAACAATGCACTGTGCAGGCTACAGGTGAACTGGCTCAACACTGGCCTACATCTCCTATGAGGGAATGCACATGTACCTGCATATATAGCAGGCTCTACAGGCATGTCACAGCACAGGGTAAGATACACCTGTGTGAAAGTACATAACCACAACCAATGTGAACACAGCCACAGCCACATATGGTAAGCTAGCATAATATTACAGTATATGGACTATCTGTTCAACACCATCCTAATATGTGCCACTCACAGACTAACCCTACATATACTGGGCTGCTACACAGTTTGGTCTGATGCCTGTCTGTGGGATGGGACATGTGTGTGTATAGCCCTACAAACATGTAAGCCAATATGGTAACATACCGTGGAGCAGCATGTAACATCAGATAGGACTGGACCTAGAACAATGCATCTACCACAGTCTGTACACAGGCCAAAGTACATATTAACAATACACACACTGTCGACATTCAGCATAAGTACACAGACCTCAGTACTGTACAAACAACCACAGAATGTCCAGGTTATGTCATCAAATATAACCCCTACTGTACATAACATTTGTAGCAGTCTGATATCTCACTGGCTTGTTATCAGGTATGATGACACTAATTATGGTGTACAGCACATATGCACCTCTTAATGCATGACATATGTACAAAGGTTGACAGAGTTGTGACTGGAAGCACATACACAGGGCCAATATTGGCATGTTGCTGTGATAACCTCATATATTTACTGTTGTAACAGGGTTTGTTGCAACATATGTCCTATGAGTGATATGAAGTCAATAACTGTCATGGCTTTCACCATCTACAGACTGAAATCCTCACTCTACTTTCTGAAGTTCACAGATAGATGCTCTGTGGGTAACACATGACACTGAAGGCACAACACACTGCCCAGTCCGCAGATGACCCTACAGATGGGGATTCCTCATAAACATAGAACTGACATGGCAGGTATTAAACATGTAGGACAGTCATATCCACACACACACACACACACACACACACACACACACACACACACACACACACACACACACTGTTAAACCAACATTACTCCAAATGCAGTATAGCAGCACTTACAGTCTGTAGGCAGGTCAGGCACACCCCCCTCCTGTGTGTTGCCCTGTTTCCACAGTGTATGTTGTTAGAGATAAATCCCCAATCCATCTGTGATGCTGTTTGCCAAACAACAGATCTAGTTCCTGCTCACAGTCAATGAAAAGGGCCAACACCAACATGATGTTCCTAGATATTGGAGTGTGTTTCCATGCAATTGGCTATGGGAATGTTACCACAGCTGTTCCACATGCAATCAGCTAGGGGAGGGCTGCAATTCATGCAGAGGCCATCAGCTGATCATGAGCATCACTTAAAATCCACATGCTGCTGCCCAAGCAAAGCAGGTGTAGGTCTCCACATCCACCAGAGTGGGAGTGAGAGGCAGACAGAGGCAAAGACAAGTCAGGGAGGGGTGGGTGAGTAAAACTTAAGCATGTTTGTGTCACACACCTACCAGCACTGGGTATCAAACCCCTGACAACTATGTAGTGCTATTACATTTCCATGCAGTTATTGAATGCACCACATAGGTTACATGTTGTGGAGCCCTCAGAATGTGTATGTGATGGTGAGTGACATCTGCAACAGGGATATGGCAGCTATACGGTAGGTGTAGTGCACGTGCCTGTCCACATGAACAGGTGCCAGTGTCAACACAGCCACATTCTCACAGGGACACACACACATTAATACACTTGGCATGGCCAGGAACACAACCCATCACTAGTGAGATTGCCACAACACATGACTGTGCAGGTATCACATGCACCACAGTGGTCATACAAAGGTTATACTGGCAAAGGGTATGGGGAGGTGTCTGACATCAGACAGCATGCTGCAGTATGCCAGTGGGGGTTGTAGTGAGTGTGAATGTGAACATTCACATCATACAACACACACACAGACACACACACACACACACACACACACACACACACACACACACACACACACACACACACACACACACACACACACACACACACACACACACACACACACAGGGTACCAGTACTGACATGCATGGGTGAATTGATTCACGGGTGTGTAGTGGTGAACTGTGCCAGATGGCTATACAAGGCTAGGTGCTGGGTACACCTTGGCATCAGGCCACATGACAATGGTCTGCATTGTGGCTCAGGAGTGTAGATTCTGGAATTGCCCACACAGATGTGTATTGTATTCACCATCCAGTCAACTGGTTAACTAATGCATGTGGGCAATGCTGTGCATTGCTTGCCATGTATGTGTTCCTTGTTCCATGACAATGACGGTGTCTGTGATTTGCACACCTCCCACATGCATGTACCTGGGGTGTCTGGCCCTTGTTGTGTACACAGATTATCATCAGATGTTCCAGTCCTAGCCTCATGTTGCAGGAACTGGTAATGGACAGCAGATTTACCCTGCACCTACATTGATAGCATGCTAACGACATTCCCTGGTGTCAGTGGCATCTGTCCATACAGGGCATGTTTTCAGGCATGGTATGTCCTTTGTGGGTCACATTTGATGGCACCACAGGTGTTCCAGGTGTCCAGTGGGGAACATGGGGAAGGTACACTATCTGCATGCACATGCCTATTGGACAGAGTACCATGCCCTCTGTAGGCCACTGCAATCACTCCATAGTTACTATCAGTGGGCAATATGCAGTGTAGCACCAGCATAGCGGCTGTTGCCTAAGCAAGTGTGTGTGTGTGTATGAGGCATGGGTTGAGAGTGTTGTCTGGCTAATACTATTGTTGCTAACTTTGATTGCCTGGCTTGATGTTACATGTATGGGTGTGGATCTGCACCCCAGCCTCTCGGCTATTTCACATCTGTTATCCCTGTACAGTGTGCATTGTGATATATACTAAAGCCACCATATAAGAAATTTGCAAAACCCATTCCCCATTGGGCCCAATCGTTACACACTCACAACCACCTCCACCCAGGATACGAGTTACAAACACACACACTTCTCATGTCTGGGATTAGACCTCCTACCTAACTATTTTATTACACTACAGCAGTATGCAATCATAGTATGCGCCATGGAGATTATTGGAGTGCTCCTTCCCCAAAGGTGTATTTCACATTGGATGACATCAGCAGGATTGCCAAAGTAGGGCATTCAAATTGTAGTGAGTGTGACTAGGCTAAAATGCACTGCTCCCTAAACAGACACTGAAACACACACAAAACATCCATAACCAACATGTGTGGGTATAGAACCTCTAACAGAGGTCTGTATCACACTACAGCATGAAGCTGTCATGGGATGCACCAGGGGATTACTGGAGAACTCCTTCCCCAAACGTGTATTTCACAGTGAATGACATCAGCAGGATTGCCAAAGTAGGGCGTTTGAATTGTAGTGAGTGTGACTAGCCTAAAATGCATTGCTCCCTAGACAAACATTGAAACATATGCATAACATCCAGAACTGTTACGGGTGGGAATAGAACCCTACCAGAGTTCTATATCACACTACAGCAGTACACAGTTATGACACACGCTACAGAGATTACTGGGCTACATCTTTCCCAGAGGTGTATTTCTAGGTGGATGACATCAGCAGCCTTACCAAAGTATAGCATTCAAATTGTATGTAGTGTGACTACCCTAAAATGCATTGTTCTCTACACAGACAGACATACACACACCCCCCCACACACACACACACTTGCCACATCTCGGGTTAGAGCACCTATCTAACTAATTTATTATGCTACAACAGTACACAGTTATAGGACACGCTTTGGAGATTTCTAGGCTACAACCGTCCCAGAGATGTATTTCTAGGTGGATGACATCATCAGCCTTACCAAAGTAGAGCATTTCAATTGTAGGGAGCGTACCTACCCTAAAAAGCATTGCTCTCTACACAGACAGAGACAGACAGACACACACACACACACACACACACACACACACACACACACACACACACACACACACACACACACACACACACAGTTGCCAAAGCTGGGATTAGAACTCCTTCCTGACTACTTTTTCATACTACAGCAGTACGCAGTTAGGGCACACGCTACAGAGATTACTGGGCTCCAACTTTCCCAGAGATTTATTTCTAGGTGGATGACATCAGCAGCCTTGCCAAAGTAGAGCATTTCAATTGTAGGGAGTGTGACTACCCTAAAAACATTGCTCTCTACACAGACAGACACACACACACAGTTGCCAAGGCTGGGATTAGAACTTCTCCCTAACTATTTTATCACACTACAGCAGTATGCAGTTATGGCACGTGCTCCAGAGTTTACTGGAATACAGTCTTCCCAGAGATGTATTTCTAGGTGGCTGACATCAGCAACCTTATCAAAGTAGAGCATTTCAGTTGTAGGGAGTGTGACTACCCTAAAAGAAATTGGGCTCTACACAGAGAGAGACACACACACAGTTGCCAAGGCAGGGATCAGAACTCCTCCCTAACTATTTTATCACACTATAGCAGTACGCAGTTATGGCATATGCTACAGAGATTATTGGGATACAACTTTCCCAGAGATGTATTTCTAGGTGGATGACATCAGCAGCCTTACCAAAGTAGAGCATTTCTAATGTAGGGAGTGTGACTACCCTAAACAGCATTGCTCTCTACACAGATAGTGACAGACCAACACACACACACACACACACACACACACACACACACACACACACACACACACACACACACACACACACACACACACACACACACACACACACACACACACATTCACACAGATTCCATATCTGGGATTTTAACTCCTATCTATTTTATCACACTACAACAGTATGAAGATATGGGATGCGCTACAAAAATTACTGGGCTACAACTCTCCCAAAGGTGTATTTCACAGTGGATGACCTCAGCAGGCTTGTCATAGTAGGGCTATGGGGAGGGCAGTGTGTGTGCATGGGCCATAACCCTTTCATCTAGAGGTTGACACGCCACATGCGGGCACACACAGGGTCATATTTTACAGGTACGTGTATACAGCTGCTAGATGACTACGTCCATGTACAGTCATGTTGCACAGCTAGCACATGCACCACATAGTCTGTAATGCTGACAGATACTGGTGGCTAGTATCTGCAATGAGTGACATCTGAACTTCATGTGGTTGGGGCCCTTTGGCTGTGTGCTAGGTGGGACAGACCTGGATGGCTCCTTGTCACAGTCTCTTCCACACATCTATGTATGTCTACCTTTGGCTTATTATAGTGTGTTGTCCTTACATATATGTCTGTATTTCTATCCACTGTGTGTGCAAGGCATGAGTGGTGCATACTGATGAGTGTCTGCACTAACAACTGCAACTACAAGAAATGTCTGGTCCACTGGTGTTTGCAGACATGGCCTTCATGTGTTTAAGTGTGTGAGCATGCCCAGTATGCCCATCTGTATTTAATGTGTGGATCGGGTCCAGGTTGTTTGTACTGCAGTGCTGACCTTTGTGTTGTACACCAACAGGTAGCATGCTGTTTCTGTAGGGTATCCATCGAGCATTTGGCATTGACTGTTACTACATTTCTGCATAGGATGAGGGGGGGCTCACCTGACTATTTCTACATTTCTACATAGCATTGGGGGGCACATCTGACTGTTACTACATTTCTACACAGGATGGGAGGGCACACCTGACTGTTATTACATTACTACGTAGGGTGGGGGGGCACACCTGTCTGTTTATACATTTCTACACAGGATGGGAGGGCACACCTGACTGTTATTACATTACTATGTAAGATGGGGGGCACACCTGTCTATTTCTACATTTCTACACAGGATTGGGGGGACCACACCTGACTGTTACTACATTTCTACATAGGATGGGGGGGGCGCACCTGACTATTTCTACATTTCTACACAGGATTGGGAGGGCACACCTGATTGTTATTACATTACTACGTAGGGTAGGGGGTTACACCTGTCTATTTCTACATTTCTACACAGGACTGGAGGGGTACATCTGACTGTTATTATATTACTACATATGATGAGGGGACACACCTGTCTATTTCTACATTTCTACACAGGATTGGGGGGAGCACACCTGACTGTTACTACATTTCTATGTAGGATGGGGGCGCACACCTGACTATTTTTACATTTCTACACAGGATTGGGGGGCACACTTGACTGTTATTACATTACTACGTAGGGTGGGGGGGGCACACCTGTCCATTTCTACATTTCTACACAGGTTTGGGGGCACACCAGACTGTTATTACATTACTACGTTGGATGGGGGGCACACCTGTCTAGTTCTACATTTCTACACAGGATTGGGGGGCACACCAGACTGTTATTACATTACTACGTAGGATGGGGGGCACACCTGTCTAGTTCTACATTTCTACACAGGATCGGGGGGCACACCTGACTTTTATTACATTACTACGTAAGATGGGGGGGCACACCTGACACTTGTACACATTTGCTATGACTGTACTGGTATGCCAGGGGCTCCATTTCATTCTGTATTCTTACCTATCATGCTGACTAGAGGCATACCAGTGTACTACAGATCATAGTTTTGGTTGCCCTACATATTAGTGTCTGACTTTCTACCCTTCTGAACTTACATCCCACTGCCTGACCTGCTGTAGTCTGTCTGTGTAGGCCTGGGGGGAGGTTAACCATAGCCATCATTCAGGGGCCATAGCACAGGCTTTGTTTGGGTTTGTCTACACCTGTCTTGCTGGCTGAGACTGTTGTTGGGTATGTGAACTGTCCTGACTGGCATGTGTGAGTCATATGGACACACATGTCACTCAGCACATTGTCTGCAGTGGGTTTTGTAACCCTGTGTAGTACTGGCTACTATGGTGACTCCAGTATGTGTTACAGATGTCATGGTGCCACTATGGGTGTCTACTGTCTGCTGCCATAACATTCAGCCACCCAATTCCCTTGCATGCTCACATCCATACCATAAATACAGGTAATGACACATTCTACTCCATTTGGCAATTGGTAGGCTGATTGACTTACCTTGAGGGTGTGCCAGACTTGAGGATGGTACTGGAGGGCTGCCTATGTTGGATGCATGTAGTACACTCGCTATACATGGTTGAGCACAGGTAGTGTCATGTTTGGCATCCCTTTTACTGTATGTGTGAGTCAGATAGAGGTGTCATTCCATGGGTCCCTACTGTGTCAGTGTATGTGCTATGCATTGTCTCTTTGCTGCAGCCTTGGCATACTGGGGCAGGCTCAGGTTGTTCCTCCTCTGAGTCACTCTGTGCCTGTGCAGGCCTTGGCATTGTTGGGGGGCTGTGTGGCCCTGACCCATACTGTTCCTGCTGCAGCTGTTTCTGCAGGATCATATTGCGTAGCATGGCACATACCATAACAATCTGGGTACATGTAACTGGTGAGTACTGCAAGGCTCTACCGGATGTGTCCAGGAACAGAACTGTGACCTGAGCATCTCAAACACGCACTCTATTATAAGTCTGGTCTGTGAGTGTGCCTCATTATGGCATTCTTGTTCAGGTGTGTGTGCATTTCTGATGGGTGTCATCAGCCACGGCTCCAGTGTGTAACCAGCATCCCCCACTAGGTGACCATGGGGGATGTCCCCACTGGCAAATCTCTGGTACAGCTGCATCAGATGCCATTTCTGGGAATCGTCATAGCTTCCAGGGCAGCTAGCACACACATTCATTATAATGCCCTGGGCATCGCAGACGACCTGGCAGTTGATGCGGTTGATGTAGGCCCTACCCTGATCCCCAGGTGGTGCTTTGATGCGTATGTGCGTGCAGTCTATAGCACTCACTACCTCAGGGTATTTTGCTATTTGGTGGAAGAGACGCATATTGCTGGCCAACACCTCACGGGTGTTGGGGAAATATACGTGCTCACTGGCATGTGCTGACATGGCATCCAGGAACTGGTGGAATTCTCTGGATGTTGATGCCTGTGAGATTCTTACTATATCCCCAGTTGAGCTTTGGGCTGTACCTTTGGCTAGGCCTAGGCCTACACATACCATGGTATCCACTGGGATGGGTTTCCCTCGGTCAGGTGTGGCCGGCACAGCTCAATAATTTGCTGTAGGAGGTCTCTGTCCACCCTATAGCGGTCCACTATCTCCAGCTCATGTAGGCCCTGGTAGGTTACCCTGGGTCTGTACACTCTTCTCTGTATCTTCAGTGTGGGATGATCGGCAGCATTCACATCCTCACCACCCTCAGCCTCTTGCACATGCTGTTCTATGTTGCCTGCTGCAGCCCTTCTCATTTTGCAGGTTTGTTTGTTAAACTTTCCCCGCTTGTATACACTGGTGGTGTAGAGTGTGGGAAAAACCAGTGGGGAAGGTATTTGCATAGTTTATAGCAGCATTCTGGGGTGGGCTGGTCTGCTGCCTGTGTAACTGGCTGATTCTGATACATTTTACCTGCCAGCTATGCTAGTTCACTTTGGTTACCTTCCAGCTGCTGTTTTTCCTTCCCATTGCCTTCCTGTTTAAGCACAGGGTCGCGCCACACAAAAAGAGTGCACAACTGTGCACACTGCTGCTATTTCCTAGTTTAACTTTTATTTTCTGCCTTTAAAACTTGGTGCACGGCATGCACACCCGCTTAGGCATTGTAAAGAGTGCTAGGCAGCTTTAGACACACCCCCTAGCTTAGCTGTGCTAAGCTAGGAGCAAACCCGAGCCACAGGGCTACAATCCACTTACAGTACACCTGACACCCCCCATGATGTACTAAACTTGAAACAGGCAAAGAAACAAACTATAAAATCCAAAAACAGGGACAAAAACCACAAAATGGCACCCAACCAAAAATGTTCAAGTCCTTTAATAGAATTAAGCGCTTTTCGTTTGTCACAGTATGCAAACTTCTTCAGACAAATGAAGCCACATGCAAGAGCACTTTAAATATAAAATCAATTAACAACTCAGTGAATCAGTAAAGTCATTCAAAGGAGAAAATTCACTTGAAAGAACTTTCACAAACACCGCTACACTGACTGAAATTACAAATGAACACTTTTCTTAGTAAACTTAAAACCACTCTCAAAATTGTGACATTTAAACATTACCATTAAAAACAAAACTATAAGATAACACTGAAGTACAGTGCTAAACAAGCTTAACTTACACCATGTTTATAAATACTGTAACTAAGGTGTATTATCTAGTGAGACTCTTAAGCTTAAAAATGCTACTAATTGAACAGCCCTCATTTAAACCGGGCACGTTATATGCATTTAACCTGATCTGCCAACTCAACTCGAGTTCCTCTAGTTTTAGTGGGACCGGACCACCACAAGGGTTCTGAAATACTTGGTCAATCACAATAAATTTAAAACTATGGTCATGGTACAGTGAGATATGTTTAGCCAAGGCGTTATCTAGTTTGTGTTTTCTAATAGCGTAAGTGTGTTCATAAATACGGTCTCAAAGCCTCCTCTCCGTTTTACCAACGTAGAAAGCTAAACAGGAATGGCACTGAGCTAGATAGACTATCATTCTTGAGTTGCAGTTCATGCTCAACTTCAACTTATATTGTTGATTGTGGACTTTGAATCTATTTGATTCAATGACATGTTGGCAGTAATTACAAGCTTGACATTTATACATGCCATCCGTCCTACCACGTCGAATTTGGTGTTGTTTGAAAAAAGCCTTATAGTTCTTGGCTTTCTTATATACTACAACAGGGTGGTCGCCTACTCGCTGGAAAAGACTGTTGTCACTCTTGAACAATGCCCAGTTTTTACACAAGATCTGAAAACAGTCTTTACTGTTGAGGTTAAAAGTTACTGTTAAGAGACATTAAGGGACTGAGAGGGAGTATTCTCTGCTTCATCATGTGAGATATACCTATTGTCCAATATTGGTTTATAAAAGTGTCTCAAACGTTTACTCGTAACCTCTTCTATAATCCCATCGACCATATAGTCAGGGTAACCATGATGTAAAAACATACTCCTTAAATGTAGACATTCAGCATGGAAATCCTTGTCTAATGTAATAATATGGGCTGCCCTGACTAATTGACCCTTTACTATAGCCCGTTTCTGATGGAGTGGGTGACAGCTGGAAAAGTGTAGAAATGAGTTGAAATAAGTACTCTTTCTGTGAATAGTAGCTGTGAGTTTTTGAGTGACATGATCTTTGGACAATAAAATGTCAAGGTATGCTATGGTCTCCGTGTCAAATGTAAAAGTAAACTTCAAAAACTGAGTGGTTCTATTAAAGTAGTCAACCACTGAGTCACTGATGATCTTGTCGCCATCCAGTAGGATAAAAATATCGTCCAAATAGCGAGTATAAAATATTAAGTTTTCTTTAAATTCACAGTTGTTGAAGACAAAAAGGTGTTCCCAGTGGGCCATAACCATATTAGCGACACTGGCACCACAAGGAGAGCCTATAGCAACCCTGACTTTTTGGAGGTAAAAATTACCACCAAACATAAAATAGTTGTTGTCAAGAATTAAATCTAAAAGTTCATGGACAAGATCCAACTCATTTCTAGTACTACCATGTACCCTTAACATTTGGTCAACCCATTCCAAGGCTATATCATGTGGAATACATGTATAAAGGTCTTTGACGTCGATAGTGAGAAAATTGTATCTGACATCGAACTCTAACCTGTTGATTTTATCTAAAAACGTCCAAGAATCTTTACAAATTTGGTTAACTTTCACCAGGTATTTCTGTAAAATAGCATCCACTACTTTCACACAAGGATAAGTAGGAGATCCCCTACTATCTAAAAGAGGTTGCATAGGGGGGTTAGTTAAATCCTTGTGGATTTTTGGTATACCAAAGAGAAAGGGAAATCTGGGATACACTGTTGATGTATAGTTGAAGATGTTCTGGGTAATTCTTCCCTCTATGTACATCTCCTCAGTAGTAGTCTTAATAATATTATAGGCACTGTTAGTTTCAGATCGTGAACTAGTTGAGTAAGAGGGACTATCCAGAAGATAGAACATCCTATCTTTATAGTCAGCACTGTCAAAACTACTAACCCCCCTCCCTTGTCTGGTTTACAGATACGGATGTCTTGAAATTTGATAAATTCAAGACATTCCTTTTCTACTTTAGTGTTCGTACCAGAAATAAAACAATGTTGCCCTGCCTGAAACTTTTGACGGATGTCTAATTCACACATGAGTTCAAAAACCTGTAGTAGTGGGTGTAAAGGGGGTTGTAAACATTAGGAATCCTAAAGTTGTTACTGTCAGTCATAATGTTACTACCCATCATTAAATTAAGGTAGAGTTTCCTAGTGAATAGTTTTAGGTCAATAATTGTTTTGACCAAGTCAAGTTTCTGAGCAGGGACGTACGTATGACCCTTAGAAAATAACTCGACTAGATCAGGTGTAATGTCAACCTAAGAGAAATTATAAACCCTAAAGTCTCCATCAGCATTGTTAAGTATCACCGGTGAAGAGGTAGTCGAGTTGTTAACTTCCTCAGTTAGAGCCTCACTAACTACAACATCTAACAACTCTATTTCACAAGAAGATACATCATTCTCAGGAGGTGTGACAAGGACATTTACAGCATACAAAATGTTGGAAGAACAGTTTGTGTTAAACTGTTAGGACTCGAACTCGAGTCCTTAATTATCTGAACTTCTGTTTGTTTTTCTGATTGAAATGTCCTGTCTGCTGTTTTGGTCTTGTCCCTAAAAAATTAGGGTCAGTGGACCTCAGGTTGTAATGGCCCGACCTGTTGTTGTTCTGTGGAACCTCACTCCTTCTGGATTCAGTTTGTGGTGTGTCGTCCAGACAGATGACAGAAGGAGTAGAAATATCTGGAACTTGATTGTTGTAGACATTGGATGGTGGAACTCTGTTGCCTAATAGAGAGTGAACTGGTCTAGTTGAACCGTGCCATACCTGTGCTGGAAACGGCCTTGGATACGCGGTCCCTTCATTGTAGGCTTTGGTATCCCTATCAAGTTTCTTAGTTTTGTTGTTTTTAAGCTTATTAAGATACTGTTCAATACTTTAAAAAATCCTACTGTACTCATATTTGTAACGGAAGAACTCAGTGTCAAGTCTTATCAGTTCATCCAATTCAGAAACTTGTTTACTTAAGGAATCCACCAACAGAGAATAGTGTTTGATCATCAGGTCTAATAACTCAAAACCTTGATGGTCAAACAATGCAAGTAAGTCCTTATGAAATGTCGAGTTAACTACCAAGCCAGTAGGATATTGATAGTGCCTTAGACCTTTTGGGACTATTTTAAGTTTAAGGCACTCTTGAAAATAGGAAATCTCAAGCTGGGTCTTCTTTAATTTGACTAATAAACTGTCCAAGTTTTTAAGGTTAGCAGAAATGTCAGCCTGCTCACCTTCATTGTCAGTGCTCTGTTGTACTGTCCCTTTATCGGATGATGAAAAAATGAAGTTGTCAGATAACCAGTTATTAATATCAAAAACTAAACCGTTATTTACTGTGTCAGGAGCAGGTATTGCAGCTGCCGATGAACCAAAATCGGTAGAGACAAGTAAAATAAAGTTTAAATTGTTCAAAATGGCAGAAACTCTGTTGTTTCTTTGTGAACAAGCCGCACGGTCATTTGCGACTGAAAGTAAATGTTCCTCATATGGAATAGATGGTCCACTGGCCGGAATACTCCTCTGCCCACATTCCAAACTTTGCAGGTTAGTCTCTGCCCCCCCATGATGTCACTTAACTCATAAGCTTGCAGCAAGCTATTCCTACTCTTACACTGTTGGGACCTGACTCACATGCTGGGGAAACTGGGATTCACTATCCTTCCTCTCATTTGCATAGGATTGCCTGCTAATGCATAGTTACATGTCTCACACTGAGTCTCCTCCCTTAGCAACCACTACTCATTGGCCATGTTGTCTTCTGCCTGCCATTGACTTGCATGGCAGAATATTGCCTTTAGTTAGAATGCTTAATTTAGGTTCATTTTGTTATTTCCCCCCCGTTCCCATTTGCATGCTGCTGCCCTACGCTTAAACAGCCGAGATCGGCTAAAAAAAAATAAAAGTTGCTTTTTGGATTTGTTTTACTGTTTGCAATGCCAATGGCCTTATACTTGGCCATTGGCATGCTTACTACATGATATGCAGCCTTTATTTGGAGCTGTCACAGCTCCGTTTTGGATTTTGCAAAAATGTACTTGGTTACTAACAGAGTACATTTCTGCAGATAGCACTAGTCCTGCATGGACAGTTGCAAGCTTCCTGGATTGCAAAATCACCTCATTTGCATAGATTTCTCCTGCAAATGTGGTGATTTGCATACAAGGACTTAGTCAGTGCAGGATTAGTGCAGGAGCACTCATGCATGCCCCTGCAGGCTGTTCCTGGATCGCACGGCAGACATATTGCTTGCTTGTGCTCCTGCACCGATCTTGCATGCCGTGCAAGCTTTAGAGAATCCGGGGTTGGGGGTTGTGTGTGTGTGTGTGTGTGTGTGTGTGTGTGTGTGTGTGTGTGTGTGTGTGTGTGTGTGTGTGTGTCTGTTTGTATATACAGTGGAAATAAAAAGTGTTATACACCCCTGGTAAAATGCCAGGTTTTTGTGATATAAAAAATGACACCACAATAAATCATTTCAAAACTTTTCCCACCTTTAATGTGACCTATAACCTGTTCAATTCAATTGTAAAACAAACAAATCTGTTAGGGGAAAAAATATAAAAAATAAAATATGTACAATAAGGTGGTTGCAATTGTACACACCCTTAAACTAATACTCTGTTGAAGCACCTTTTGATTTAATTACAACATTCACTCTTCTTGGGTACACACCTGCCATCAATTAAAGAGACTCTGATTAACCCCAAATAAAGTTCAGCTGTTCTAGTAGGATTTTCCTGACATTTACTCAGTTGCCTGATACAGCAAGGTTCACTGAGAGCTTACAAAGCATCAAAGGTATCTCACTGTTGAAAGGCATCAGTCAGGAGAAAGGTACAAAAAAATGTCCACTGCATTGGATATACCACGGAACACAGAAAAGACAGTCATCAAAAACTGGAGAAAATATGGGACAACAGTGACGCTGCAAAGAACTGGATGTCCCTCCAAAATTGATGAAAAGACAAGATGAAAATTGGTCATGGAGGTTGCTAAGAGACCTACAGCAACCTTGAAGGAGCTGCAGGAATTTCTGGCAAGTACTGGTTGTGTACTATATGTTACAACAATCTCCCATTTTCTCAATATGTCTGGACTATGTGGTAGGTTGCAAGACAGAAGCCTTTTCTTACACGGAAAAACATCCAGACCCAACTAAAATTTGCAAAACAATACATCAAGTCTCCCAAAAGCATGTGGGAAAATGTTTTATGGTCTGATGAGACCAAGGCTGAACTTTTTGGCCACAATTCCAAAAGGTATGTTTGGTGCAAAAACAACACTTTACATCACCAAAAGAACACCATCCCCACAGTGAAGCATGGTGGTGGCAGTATCATGCATTGGGGCTGCTTTTCTTCAGCTGGAACTGGGGCTTTAGTCAAGGAAGAGGGAATTATGAACAGTTCCAAATACCAGTCACTTTTGGCTCCAAACCTTCAGGCATCTGATAGAAAGCTGAAGATGAAGAGGATTTTCACCTTTTTAACAGGACAATGACCCCAACCATACATCCAAATCAACAAAAGAATGGCTTCACCAGAAGAAAATTAAAGTTTTGGAATGGCCCAGCCAGATCCCAGACCTAAATCCAATAGAAAATCTGTGGGGTGACCAGAAGAGGGCTGTGCACAAGAGATGCCCTCGTAATCTGACAGATTTGGAGCACTTTTGCAAGGAAGAGTGGGCAAATATTGCCAAGTCAAGATGCGCCATGCTGATAGACTCCTACCCAAGAAGACTGAATGCTGTAATTAAATCAAAAGGTGCTTCAATAAAGTATTAGTTTAAGGGTGTGCACACTTATGCAACCAGCTTATTGTACATTTTTTATTTTTTATATTTTTTCCCCTAACAGATTTGTTTGTTTTTCAATTGGATTGTACAGGTTATAGGTCACATTAAAGGTGAGAAAAGTTTTGAAATTATTTATTGTGGTCTCATTTTTTATATCACAAAAACCTGACATTTTAACAGGGTTGTGTACACTTTTTATATCCACTGTGTATGTATATATATATATATATATATATATTATATATATATATATATATATATATATGGGTCTACTTTGTTTCGTTGAATCTTATTTTACCCCAAACACTTCACTGAAAACACAAATTACTGAAAAGTCATTTCACTGAATCTCATTTCATTGAACTGAACTTAGTATATATATTGCACTGTGTAGAGTACTGTAAGGCAAGTAAAAGGTATATGCCCTTTTTCCCACTGTAGTGTGATCCTGGAGTTAGTATATATAGCTAGGGGGTGTGTGTGGGGGGTGTAGCCCTCCAGCTTGTTTGTTTTATATTGTATTTTACCAAAAACTTCAAAACAATACATTTTAAACAATAGACATGCATAGTTGCAACACCAATGACTAACTCACTCCAGAAGACATCTACTCAAACTAAGTGGGGGGCTATGACCACCACACCCTCAATGTGGGAGGCTGTGCCCCAACCCCCCTAACTATATATACTAACTCCAGGATCGCACTATAGTGGGGAAAAGGGTATATACCTTTTACGTGCCTTACAGTACTCTACACAGTACCATATATACTAAGTTCAGTTCACTGAAATGAGATTCAGTGAAATGACTTTTCAGTAATTTGAGTTTTCAGCAAAGTGGTCAAGGTGAAATGAAATCCAACTAAACAAAGTAGACCCATGTATATATATATATATATATATATATATATATATATATATATATATATATATATATATATATATATATATATATATATATATATATATATATTTATATTCACTTTTTAATCTCAAAATACTGAAATCTCGAATTTCAGTATCCCAAGACTATAAAGCTGAACAGTCACAGTACAGAAAATCCAAAAGCGTGAAATTCAAAATCACAGCTTTTAAATAAATCCTCCACCACACAAACATACACACACCTTCCTCCCCATACTACAAGAAACCAACAAAATACACACATACACAACAATACAAAGACACACACTTAACCTACATATAAGCAGTGGGGCAAGCCCCCCATACCCCCGCTATGTATATATGCTAACTCCAAGGTTGCACTAAAAAGACAAAGATGCTAAATCCACCACTACATACTCTATATTCCCCTTGCACAAACACACATCACATACTTACACGACCACTCTCAACAGTTACACACTCCTACCTACCTACTGTAACCTACACCTAAAACTTCCCAACACACTCACATACACTCAAACCCCCACCCAAAAATCCTTAAAAAACAGCACTTACCTCTATCTGCATACATATCCACACAATGGCATGCAAACCATATCCCACAGCACACCACACCTTACCAACGCAGTAAATCCCACATAGAGTGCCACCACAACCGTGGATTCGACATTCCAAATTCGAGCAAGTGCAATTTCACTCAACTGCACTTTCGGCACTTTCTTCTTGAGATACTGAAATTCGAGATTTCAGTATTTCGAGATAGTAAAGTGTTTATATATATGTGTGAGTGTGTGTGTGTGTGTGTGTGTGTGTGTGTGTGTGTGTGTGTGTGTGTGTGTGTATATGGGCTGAGTAAATTAGTCGACTAGTGGCAATGCCAACAGCTTTCTTGCCTGTTGCATTTGGTCAGCAGGAAAGCTCATTGGTGTGAGATCATTATAATATCAGGAATGGGAAATATGCCATTTTCCAAGAATTGTATGCTCTTAGGGTTGATGTATAAATAGAAGGGTTATTTTCAATGTACTTTCCCCCGCATGGGAGGGGGTGCAGGGAGCCTGCTTCTCTGCAAAAACATTGCTGTTGTGTTGTATGCTTAGAGGTTTTATATCAGAGCATGCACACTCATCTGTCATTTTTTTTTTTATCTTTATGTGCCCATATATAGGATGTCTATCTACTGAAGTTTTGATTAACTTCAGTAGATCTGTATATATGTATATATGGGTCTGTGTCACATAATCAAACCACACTTTACCGAAACTCTTTTTGTAGAGACAAAAAGAGCAAACGTTCAATAAAACAAACGTTCAAATCAGCGACAAACACCACAATGAAAATAAACACTTGGCCACCTTACAAATGACACACACACAGCAGTATGACAAAACCCACCCAGTAGGGGGGCTGCACCCCCCCACACCCCCAATATTGGGGGATGCATATATGTGTATATATATATATATATATATATATATATATATATATATATATATATATATATATACTCTATGAAAAGTTTTGTTGGTTATATATAAAGTGTGTATGTGCGTGTGTGTGTGTGTGTGTATGTGTGTGTGTGTGTGTGTGTGTGTGTGTGTGTGTGTGTGTGTGTGTGTGTGTGTGCCTGCGCGTGTATGTGCGCAAAAGTTTGCATTGCTTTGGATACAACTTTGTAACCCCTACTGCCTAACTACTCTAAGTGCAGAAATCCTCACATTTCTAGTGTAACTATGCGGTGCTGCTTTGTGAAGGCCTGTAACATATGTCTTCTGTTTTTTTCCATGTTAAGATTGTTTGAGCTCAGTGGATAAGATCCAAGGATGTCATTGTACCCCTATATTCCTCCCTCATCAGGCCCATGATTGAGTACAATGCCCCATTTGGTATATACCTCACCCGGCACTTGCAACAGCTGGAGAGACCACAAAAGTACCTCACCAAAAGGATCAAGGGTCTCCAACATATGTCTTATTCTGCCAGACTAAAGAAACTTCAGCTCTATTCAGTAGCATACCACCTGCTCAGAGGTGATCTCTGCCTGACGTACAAGGCCATGTCCAATCAGGATCTGATGGACATGCTCCACCTCAAAAAATCCAAATCCATCAGGACCACGAGAGCTAAAGACTTAAACCTCGGCACAAGTATGAATAGGACATGCTGGAGGGATAGATTCATAACCCAGAGGCTTCCCATGCTTTGGAACAGGATCCCAGTTCGTATTAGGCAGAGCCGTCACTGACTCTCTTCAAGAGAAATCTTGATGAGTGGATGGGAGATCGTAAGTTTACCCCAGGGGTCACATCTGTGTCACTGCTAGACAGGGGCACAGTAAACTAATTCTATTATATAAGGGGACCTTCACTGTGTCACTACTAGACAGAGGCACAGTATTCTAGATTTATTCTGTACATTTTTGTACCATTTCATGGGGTGGCAAAAGCCACATCACTATGGCTAGGCTTACAAATGCCCCAGGGCAGATAGCCTAGTACTATACTATGAAACTATGAAACTATGAAACAAACCTTGTGGTTTTCTGCAGACCACCCGTCAAATGCTGTTTGCTACTCATGGAACTGTACTCATAGAATAGACCAGTGTAATCTAACCGCCATCAGAATACCCAACATCCTGCATATGTCTGGATGCTTGCTGCCAATGCTGTACATCAATTTTGCAATTGTTCTCTTAGCAGCTATTGCTTACTGTTTTCAGGACTGAAAACATAGTTTTCCTGAGTTAACTATGGTATTTTGCCTTCATCTATTTGTTTTTTTCTTCGTAACTATCCACAAACAACTAAGGTACAAAGCAGTCATTCTGAACTAATTTTTTATATTTTGCTTGGATCACTAAGTCATCAGTTACAATAGATATTCTATTTATAAGTGCTTTACTTCTGCAAGTGGAAATGCAGTTTTACTAATTCCTAAAATCTGGCAGTGTAGTTTTATTAATTCATTGCTGCAATGTATTGGTGGCAGCAACTAATGCTCTCCATTCTGGAGAATATTCAATTAATATAATAATTATGTTATAATATATATTTTATTAATATAACCATATTCCATTTATATTAATATTCTATTAATACAATCATATTAATATGTTATTTGCTTTATATTGTTTTAACCCTGGTTTCTTAATTTTTGGACAGCTTTAACAATACGAAGCTCTCTTTCTTCTTCTTTCTGTAGACATATGAATGAATTTTCATTTGTGTTTGTGTCTTAAACAGGGTCTACTTCTGTTCTTCAAAAACACACTTTACCGAAGAACAGACAGTCAAACCCACTTTAGCGAAAGTGAACTTAAATGAAAATGCACTTTCGCAAAAGACAGTTTACTGAAGCATGATAATATACCCTTTCCCCCATTGTAGTAGGATCTCAAAGTTAGTATATATAAGTAGCGGGGGTGAGGGGGGAGCAGGGGGGCTTGCCCCCCTGCAAAAATGTGTTTTTAGTATTTTTTTGTATCTTGTTTTTGTGCTTCGGTAAACTTGTTGTTTGTGAAAGTCCATTTTTGTTTAAGTGCACTGTCACTTAAGTGGGTTTGGCTGTCTCTTTTTTGGTAAAGTGTGTTTTCGAAGAACAGAAGCAGACCCCTTAAACAAATGATATAGCACCACCTAAAATACATGTAGACGTGCTTAATAATTTAGCAAAAAGTGCAGGACATAAATTTATAACAGGGTTATCTTGTATGACTCTGCCTGATTTGGGAGGTGGTCACTATTAAGTATTCATAAAGAGTGGTAAGAACTTTTTAGTGTGTACATGACTAGGCCTCATACACTTCCTGGGACTGTTTACCTAGTATTGTTAGGCCTCATACACTTTCTGAAATGTTTACTTAGTATTGTTAGGCCTCATACACTTCCTGTGAATGTTTACCTAGTATTGTCACTGATATTGTTAATAAAATAAAGCACTTTTGGAGGAAAATGCCTGCATGAGCCAGCCTCTTCTCTGACAAAAACTCTTTCAAGTTAGAAACAATACAATACTGAGTTTTTATCTTTCCAGTATGATTACAGTGTACAGAATAAACTAAGTACTTAGATGGCATCATCTGAATTGCATCTAGAGCTTTGGAATTAACGGCATCCTTCAGCAGTCATAGGAAGAATCTCTGCTTCTCTCTCCCATATCAGGACCATGGAAATGGTCTACAATCTTAGCTTCTCCCCTCCTGATACATATGCAGTCACCATCCTACATTCTAACCTGTCCAAAACGTAAAGTTGAAAGACCCAATATTACCTGCCATTAATAACCTTTTCCAAAATATATAAATATCCATCTAAATGCTGAAAACAATCAACTTTTTCTACCTCATTTTCACTGTCAGGGTTCTCTATTAATGCATGTTACAAAAGCCTAGGAAGGCACAGTTTAAAGCAAATCCCTGCAACTGTTTCTGCATGGGGTCTATGCTTCCCTGCAACTCCCATACTCTACTTGTTTGTTATATTAAGTCCGTGCTCACATTAGTACTACTACAAAAATTAAAATGATATTTCCTGCAGGGGGACAAGCTCCCCAACTCCAACATGCCTTGCTAATTATATATACCAACTCCAAGATCCCACAACAATAGGGCAAGGGCAAAATCCTTGTCCTATTGCTATGTGATCTCCCATACAAAGCAGCCTGCAGGCTGAAACTGATAATTTGCTTTTGGGAGCATTTGCTCTTATTTAACAGCACAAAAATGTTAACTCTTCTGAGCATTCAGTGTTATGAAATGCAAGTATATATATGAATATCTATACAGCTCTAACTAGCTTTACTAATACCGTAAATCAACTCAAAAACATAAATCAGCTAGTCTCTGCTACCTTTCTAGATATATCAAAAGCATTTGACACTGTATCTCATCAAATACTTATCAATAAACTGGCTTTCTACCACTGCAGCTCTGAAACCCTAAGCTGGTTTCATAGCTACCTGTCATATAGGAAACAAGCTACTTTATGGGATAATAAACTCTCCCCCCCAGCTCTCTGTATGTGTAGGAGTCCCACAAGGATCTATCCTTGGCCCACTTTTATTTACAATTTTTACCAATGACCTAAACTCTTCAGCAAATCCAGCCTCAATCATACACTATGCTGACAATGCTTCCCTGATCTGCTCTGCCCCTCTGTCAAGGAGCTCCAAGAGAAAACTCAGGCAGCCCAACACAATATTGAAAACTACTTTACAGCCCATCAACTTATACTTAACCCCAATAAAACCAAGCTTATGGTCTTCTATAATACCTCAACAACAACCAACCAACCAACCAACCACTTATCTCTATTTCCTCCTTCAGTGGCACAACAATAGAACCCATTGAACATACAAAACTTCTTGGTGTCACAATTGATAGTGGACTTGTGCTTGGCAAACACCTTGCACTAATAATTAAAAAGGTCCATGTCAAACTCGGCTCTCTCTATAGGGCTAAATCATATCTTACTGGCCATGCCAGACTCGCAACAGCCAGAACCCATCTCTTATCTTCCCTGCTTTACTGTTCACAAATATTTACCAATCTTCGCAAATCTGAACTGAATAGCCTTGAATCTTGCTACAACAAAATAGCCAAATTTGCCACTAATCAGTCTCAAAGATCTCACCATTGCACGGCCCTTCTCCAGCTGAACTGGTTAGAGCTCCCTCACCTGCTTACTCTGACTCAGCTACTAACTGCCCATACAGTCTTATACAAACCTGACAACTGTCCAGCTCTGTCTGAACTTGTTCAACCCTACACTAACCTAAAATGTCTTAGGTCTGCTGATAAAGTATTGGTGAAGGTTAACAAAACCCAAAACTCTCACGATGTCTCCTTATACTCATATATCATTGCCAAACACTGAAATTCTCTAACCTCAGCATATTCTGTCCATCAATGATACACATTCAATTAAACAGTCCCTAAAGAATATTTCATCAAACATAGGCTTTGCTCATGTTCTCCACCAGGCTAACTAATTTAACCCCTTATTGTCTAACTTCCTTGTTTCCACCACCCATTGTCAATATTTCTTGGCAATTGAGCCTTCTTAGCTACATTTTGTGATATTTTTATCCTCTATATATATATATATATATATATATATATGTGTGTGTGTGTGTGTGTGTGTGTGTGTGTATTATTTTTGTTTTGTCTGTATGAATAGTATAAGCTTATTGTATTACCATTGTTATATGCATTTAGATACAATGTCAAGTAACTTGCGTTTGAACGCCTATTGTAATTGGCATATATGCAGATGTATAATTATGTAATCTTCTTTGGAGGTTTACTCCCTGGTCTCCACTGAAAATGGACTTCTGGCCCAGTTGGACACTACCCGGTTATCAAATGTAAATAACTAAGCATATATATATATCTATATACATATATATATATATATATATATATATATATATATATATATATATATATATATATATATATATATATACACACACACACACACACCCACACACACACGTATAAATATATGTTATGTACATAAATATGTAGTTGACAGTTATTATATATATTAAGTCAAATATTTTTTCAGGTGGTGTGTACCCCTCATCATTTACCCATGATGTGAGGGTTCTTCTCTCACATAGGATCATAGGAGATTACTAGGCTATCGACCTGGAGGTCATTTTAAGCCTAGCCATTTCAACGCAATGTAATACCTCAGTGGTACCAGTCAATTCCCAAGACTGCATTTAGTGATGACTGCCCATATCCAGGAGGGTTGTGGGTGCTATCCCTGGTAAGAATTTATGGTGCCCCATCCACTCATCCAGATTCCTCTTGAACAGTGTCATAGAGGTGCTCTGTTTCACATGACTTGGTAGCGTCCTCTAAAGATGTGTCAGTCAGTGAGAGATAAATTTTTCCCTCCAGAATGTCGTATTTAAGTTGCAGGCCATACTTAAGTCCCTGGAACAGGTAGCTTTACATCCATTTGATTTACGGATATGCAGTAAGTTCATTTGGTTTGGGTCTTGGGTTGCTCTGTAGGCCAGGCATACATCTCCTCTAAGAAGTCTGTACAATACGGAGTATAGTGACAGGGATTTTAGCCATGTAAGGCACATGCTGGAGGCCCTTGATCTTCTTTGTTTGAAACCTCTGAGGTAACTCTAATTGCTGTAGATGCTTAGTACTGTACATACCGAATGGAGCATTATACTCAATTATGGGCTAGATAAGCGCCGAGTATATGGAAGTTATAAATAAATTATTTTGCTCTCGAGGTGATGCCTATGCTAATCAAGTGAGTTACGTGGAAAGCTTTTTTTACAATGGTAGACACATGGTGGTTGGCGTTAAGGTCACGGTGAACCTGTGATCCCAGGTCCCTTACCACTTCATGGGTACTTAGGGTATTGTTATTGCTTTGATAGTATGAAGGGACATTGTTTGTGCTGATGGGAATGATGATGCATTTCTTTGCATTCAGTTTGAGACTATAACTAATACACCAGTAGCTGGTCTGTGTGAGACCCTCCTGGAGTATACTGACATCCCCAATGGGGATTCAATGATTGCACCTAGTTTGCAGTTGTCTGCAAACTTGGTCAGCAACAACCCTTTAGTTTTGACCTGAACATCTGAGAAGTATATACCAAACAGTAGGGGTCCAGCACTGACCCCTGTGGCACACTGTGCTGGTAACCAGTCTGTAGTTGATGTGGATTCACCCACTTTGATAGTGTATGTGTGGTTTGTGAGCCAGTTAGCAACCCGTCTTACAAGAAAGGGGTTTACATTCAGTGTGCTATGGTTATCGGTAATGCCAGAATGTGGGATTGTGTCAAAGGCCTTTGCCAAGTTGAGATTTGCTGTGTGCACAGATGTGCCCTCATCAATGACCTTAGTCACACTTTCAGAGAAATCTACCAGATTTAACAAGCAGGATCTGCCCTTCATGAAGCTGAATTGGGTAGGATCCAGGATTTGGAGGTCACCTGTGTCCATTATTTATGAGATCCATAATGATATGTTCCATGGCCTTACAGATGAGGCTGATCAGGCTTTTGGGTCTGTAATTTCCTGGGTCTGTTACTAGGCCACCTTTGTGGAGAGGAATATATGTAGCTGTTCTCCATTCTGCAGAATCAAAGCCTGTGGTTAGGCTATGATTGAAAACAGTACTTAGTGGTGATGCTAGTTCATGTTTTAGCCTGTTTAGAAGATAGCTTGGAATGTCATCTGGTCTCACAGAGGCAGTGTTCTATGACTTGCGCAGGGCTTTGAGGATCTGCTCTTCAGATATGTAAGGTGGGAGGGATGGATTTGGGGGAAGGTACGTTGTAGGTCAGGAGGGGATAAGGGAGTGACAATGTCACCAGACCTATTGGCTAGCAGGTTCACTATCTCTGTGGAGTCAGTGTGTGGGATACCATTGGCTACCAGTTCTGCACATGCTTGGGTCCTACCATTTAGGTTACATACATAGCTGTAGAAGGCCTTATGGTTATCCTTGGCAGTACGTTTTAGGTTTCTCTCAAAAGAACTCTTGGAAGATTTAACAAGTTGTCTTATTTGCCTGTTAAGGCTGAGGAGGGTGCTTTTCCATTGTTGGGTCGTTGTGTTTGTTTTCTTGGACAGCAACTTTTTGCATTTATTGTAGAGTTTGTTGATGCTGGAAGTCCACCATGGCAGCTCGATTTTACTTGAGGCTCTGGCTTTGATTCTATCTGGTACAGCCAAGTTTATACACTTATGCAAGTGATTGTACAGGGCTTTAGTGTAAGTTTTGGCGTAGTTACCACTTTCAGCTTGGGGTGGGGTTTGGAATGCATTTATAACGTCACCTAGGAGGGTATATTTGCCTTGGTGAAGTTTTTAAATCTGATTTCACCCTTTATGAGTTCAGATATTAGTCTCAGTTTGAAGGTGACTGATTTGTGGTCAGTTTTAACTAATGAGGGTCCAACAGTTACAGCAGTGCACCTGTTTGACATGTTGGTGAGGACCAGATCTAGAATGTTTGTTCCTCTTGTCAGGGTACAGACAATTTTCTCCAGGGCATTTGAATTCATAAAGTCAAGGAATGTTTGTGCTAGTGAGTTTGGGCTACAGTAGGTTTCCCAGTTGATGGTGGGATAACTGAAATCCTCCATAACCAGTGTGTTTGGTAAAATTTGGATTGTCTTCGGTTTGGTTAAGTAGGCTTTGTGGGTGTCATGACCCATGGAGGGGGATCTATAACTAGCTAGGACGTGAATGGAGATTTTACCCACCATAACCTGGACCCAGAGTGACTCCATGGAGTTGTCCAGTCTAACTAGACTTGAGGGGAATTTATGACTTATATAGATTGAAACACTGCCTCCTTTGGTTTTCACACATTCATTTTGTGGTCTAAAGGTGTGGAAGGCATTGTAGTCTTGCAAGGCAGGGGTGCTCTCTGAGGCCTAAACCAGGTTTCTGTGACTGCAGAGACATCTGCATCTTCTAGTGATAAAAGTACTTCCAGGGAGTGCAGTTTTTGGTTTAACCTCCTAGCATTTAGCAGCATGACTTAGCAGCATGACCTTTATTTTGTTCTGATTGGTTAATTTCACATCAGTAATGTTGTTTGAGTCCTTGCCTAAAAAAGGCACTATGGGAAGGCAACAGCCTTTGCCAGCAGCCAAAAGCCTAGGTGTGCCAGGTACAGTCTCTGGCAAAGCAGCGAGGTTTGTTGACCATGGCTTCCCAGGCAGACAGGAACTGGACCCCCTTGGAATGACACCAAAAACTAAGCCAATTATTAAAATCAATCATTTTTTGTTCATACTGTGGCATCATTCTAGTGACGGTGGTATGCTGCTCAAGGCTACGGACATACCTGCCTGGGACACATACACAGAGAGTTCGACCATGTCTCTCTTCATATAGTCCAGTAAAGCACTTCTCAGATCATTCACACCAGCATAAACTATGACAGGTTCTTAACGGTACTTATTGCTGGGAGACCTGAGTGAATGGGAGAATCCTGGCATCAGATAGGCAGCTGACTGTGACTTTCTCCTTGTCTAACCTGGTGAGTGTGATATCCGTGTGTCTCACTATTGAGTCTCCAATGACAAGAAAGCTTGGTTTTTGAGTTTTATGCCTTACGGGCTTGTTGGGAGAGACACTGGTGCTGCTATGAGTCATGAGTGCTGAGGAGACTGCGTTAGCTGTAGCAGACTTATGTTTTGGAGTTCTCTGGTGTTTCAGTACATTTTTCAAGAGAACCTCCGCATATGTGGATGCACGTATTTGATGCATACTATGTGTATGAGTAGTGGTACTATGTGAATATGTAATGCTGGGTGAGTTGACAACCTTCTCCGTGTTACCGTTTTGAGTGAGAGAGAGAGAGCATGGGTTCTAGATTCTTGGTGTAAATACATCTCTCGCACTCTGTACTAGACTGGTAATAGTAGAGGGTTGTCTGTGTACATAAGGCAATTGCATAGATGTCAATTTTTTTGATATTTTAAAAGTTTAGAATATTAGTTTGCTTATGTCAGGTATAGAAGTTTTATGACAGGAAATTACGTGTGTTGAATGCTTCCTGTTTAAGCTATTCACACGTTTTAGCATTTGACACTGATGATGCCTTATTTTGATGGAGGTGAAAGCGCTTAGCCTTTTGACTTTAGTTTTTCAACTTTTGAATGTTATTAAAGTGCCGTTTCTTACGACCGAGTGGTGTTTTATTTTTTTTTCTTTGTTTATTGTGTTCAGTGTTGAAGAAACTTATTGAGATACTTAAACATTGTTACTGGGCTATCCCTACAGGAAGCTGTTAACTATTTCAACTCCTGCTTGCTTTCCATACTAAACTCTCAAGCTCCCAGCAGGCATATACGGGTTAAAGCTAATTATGCTCCTTAGTTAAAAAAGGAAACCCTATCTTTTCTTAAAGCTAGAGATAAGGGATGGTCAACCTGGAAAAAAAAATAGATCTCAGCTCAATTTACAAACTTATCAGGAACTTAGAAATAAAGCTAAGAAACAAATTAAACTAGACAAAGTAAACTACTACACCGAAATTCAATCGAAGTACCATAAAAACCCACAAAAATTCTGGTCTGTAATAAACGATATCCTCCTACCAGGCAAAACCAGAACACCCTCTCCCACCACTACTAATAACTCAAACAATATTGTAATCCAATTCAATAAATATTTTACTGAAACCATCCTAGCACTGTCAAACAATCAAGCCCCCGCACCCATCACACTTTTGATTCCTACCCCCTGCATAACAAATACCATGTTAAGTTGTCTATCTCGCCTTCATTCTTGCTGGTTGGGGTTCGAAGCCAATCCTCGGCTCCGATTCAGCCATCTTCAAAAGCTCGAGAGCTGTTACTGGCTCGAGGCCACCCCCTATCCCATGATGCCTGGCACTAGATACTCAGATCTCGTTTGCCGCTTCTGCTGCGAAGGTTGTTCTGCTGGCTCAGGTCATATAAAACTTATTATTACTAGTTTTTCTGTCATAAAAACTGTTAGTTTAGTGTAGAATTCAACCTTTTTAGTTATAACTATTGTATTTTAGTGTTTATTCTTCTGAATCCCTTCTCTTTTTCAGAAACTCGTTTTAATTAGAGAGTTTCCCCTCCCCCCTTCCAGCCCTTTCTTACCTCAAAAGGTTTCCGTTTAAGTTAGAGGATAACCTTTTGTGTCTTTCTCTCCAAAAAAAAAAAATATAAAAATAATTAATAATTTCGTGTTCATAGTATCTGTTAGTTAGTTTAGTGATGCTTACCTATAGGTCTGATAGTAGTAGTTATTGTGTTTTTGGTATTATAACCTTAACTTCTGTGTCTGTGTTTTTCTTGGTTTCCTTTCAGGATGTCCAAGGATCCCAAGCCGTCTGGATTCAAGAAATGTGACTCATGCTGTCAGGAGATGTCTCTGACAGATGGGCACACTTCTTGCGTTTATTGTCTGGGCACCGTGCACCTGCAGGACTCTTGCTCGATTTGCCACGCTTTTAGTCCAAGAGTCCTGCAGGAGTGCAAAAATAAGTTGATGCTGAGGGGTTTACTTAAGCCCCAGGAGTCACCGGCTAAGGCTCAGCCAGTGAAATCTTCCAGGACACCTAAACCTTCGGCCCCCAGTTTGGAGCCATTGCTAGGTGATGCTGTACCATCTATCTCGGTTATGGTTGGAACCGAGGTTTCTCCCTCCCAGTCGGCTCCGACACGTTCCTTGGAGCCATCTGGGAGTCAAAAAAGATCTAGGTCTCCATCTCTGGAGTCGATGTGTTCGGCTCCGAGATCACCTTTGCTCCATTCGGAGCATAGTCACCACTCATCCCACTCTTCTCGGTCCTCGAGACTTTCAGACCATGACGTGGAAAGAGTGGTCAGTAGACTGTTAAAATCGCAGGCCCTAGCAAAAATGTTGTCCAGCCCCCCTCATCAGGGTCAGCTCCGCCCACATCTACAGACATTCCTCCTCTGACTCCTTTGAGCTCAGAGCCGGAGTTCGTTGGGGTTCGAGTCGTGGAACCGTCTGCTCCGATACCTTGTCCTTCGGTTCCATCGTCGGCTCCGATCCCTTCCATGGTACCGTCCCTGGAGGGATCTGGGCACCGAGACTCCCTCGTTGGCTCCGAGGGGGCGAGTGGCATCGGACCCTTGTCCGACCCCATTCTTCCCCTCGGGGCTTCGACTCAGGTGAGCTCGGCTCCCACATCAGCCTCGGAGCCGTCCCTCTCGGTGCGGGGAGGGATTCCGATTTCTTCGGAACCGGAGCTCTTTCTGCATTCGGGCAGGGATGCCTTTGAGGTGATGAAAAGTGTGCTGGCCCCGGAGTCAGCCCCACGATCAACCCCATCGGCTTCTCCCCCTATGGTGCCTGCATCAGCCTCTGCCCCTCTTCCAGACCCCAAGCGTGGGGATCCAATGCTCCAGGACACCCCTTTGGGTGTATCGTCCTCTTCCGAGGCCTCCCCTGATCATTCAGAGGAGCCACCTCATAAGAAAAAAATGCAAGAGGACGCATATTGACTTCCCTGAGTCTGTCACCTCAGATACCGACTTGGAGGATTCAGAAGGGTCCCCTAGATCCCCCTCTGAAGATGTCTCCTTTTCAGACATCCTTGAGATGCTTAGGCAGAGGGGGAACTGGAATACCCTAGCCCCTTCTGAGGATGAGTCGGTATTCCTGGATGCGTTTGGCTCCCAACCTTCCACCTCCTGGGTGTCCCCACCCTTCGACCCTCTGATGTCTGTTGTGGCTCGAAGGGTGTGGTCGGCTCCAGATTCCATGGAACCAACCCCTAGGAGACCGGCTAAATTCATAACAGCTCCAGAGGACAAACAATTTTTGATGAAGGGTGCCCCTGTTGATGCCATGGTGGTAGCAGCAGCCACAAAAAAGGAGTTGGCTGAAACTTCTTCATCTGTTCATCCTCCTAAAAAGGAGTCTAGGACGATGGACAGATACGGGAAGTGGATGTTTGCTTCAGCGACCTTCTCCATGAGGTCCCTGAATTATTTGTGCCACTTCACCCATCTTTAGAGGGATCTCCTTAAAGAGCTTGGAGATACCCTCCAAGATCCATCAGCTGAGGGGGCTCAAGCTAAGATGGCTTCCCAGCTGGCGACTCTAAATTCAGTGGTGAACTCCTCCATGAGGCTCATATCTCATGCAGCCGATGGTGCGAGCAGAGCCGCAGGCACAGGCGTTGCCCTGAGGAGGCACGCTTGGATGCAGCTATGTAACTTTGTGGAACCTTTCAGAGCGTCTTTCACCAACACCCCCTTTGAGGGATCCACTCTTTTTGGATCACAGGTGAAGGATACCCTTACCAGGTGTGAGCAGGAAGGCAAGACTCTCTCTGCCGTGGGAGTCCGTTTTTCCACTCCTTCCAGACCATATCCCAAGGGTCAGAAGAGCGGAAAGATGTGGTTCCAGAAATCTCAGGGAGCCTTGCCGGACACACGTGGTGAGTTCCCATCCAGGAGCAGAGGAGGGAACAATAATAGACACCGCCCACGTTGCAGAGGGGGTCCGCAAAACCAGGGCAGCAGAGCATCCTTCTCTGAGAAGCTCTCCCACCATCCCTGAAGGGTTGCCCAACTGCCCACCTCCGGAGGCAGTTGGGGGAAGATTATCACTGTACCCAAGAGCCTGGCAAGACTTAACACAAGACAAATGGGTACAGTCAGTTATATCCGGAGGCTACAGAATACCCTTTGTTTGCACTCCCGTAATGTCAAACAAGTCCATTCCAGATGTTCCACCTAATCTAAGGGATCCAGCAGTACAAGAAATTTCAGAACTGCTAAGAAAAAGAGCCATCCAGCAAGTCCCAGCAGACCAGCAAGGATCCGGAATTTACTCAATGTTCTTTTTGGTACCAAAAAAGACAGGGGACTGGAGACCCATTCTGGATCTCAGCAGACTGAACAGGTCTGTTCAAAGAACCAAGTTTCAGATGATCACGCTACAGTCCATTATGGCCTTTCTGGGTCAGGACAATTGGATGTGCTCCATAGATCTTCAGGATGCGTACTACCACATCAAAATGGACAGGCGCTCCAGAAGATTCCTCCGCTTCCAGCTGGGAGCCAGTCATTATCAATTCAGAGCTCTGCCCTTTGGTCTCACCACAGCTCCCTGGGTGTTCACCAAATGTATGGCAGTAGTTACCGCTCATCACAGACGGTTAGGATTCCAGGTGTTTCCATATCTAGACGACTGGCTCCTCACTGCTTCCACCAGGCATCAACTTCTGCTAGCCAGAGACTACACTATCCAGGCTTGCTCCAGGCTAGGTATCACAATAAATTTTGAAAAATCTGCATTGTCGCCCTGTCAGTCTATCACCTTTATAGGTGCAAATTTAAATACAAAAGACATGTTGGCGAGCCTTCCACCAGACAGAATACAAGTCATTCGCCAACATGTGGAGGTCTTATTAGCATGCAGAAGAATTCAAGCCAGGTTCGTCCTCCAATCTCTAGGTCTCATGGCAGCAGCAATCATGCTTGTTCCTTTAGCTTTTTTCACATGAAGATTCTCCAGTGGCTTCTTTTCACCCAATGGTCCTTCCAGCAGCTTTCTATGTCTCACATGATTATGATCACAGAAGCATGCAAAAAGAACCTTGCGTGGTGGATCGTCTCCACATCAGTGCCCCAGGGCAGACCATTTGTACTTTCCCCTCCAGTTGCTACGGTGACCACGGACGCTTCCCTGATCGGGTGGGGGGGGGGCATTATCAGGGCAGGACAGTCCAAGGCACCTGGCAACCTCACAAGTACCATCTGCATATAAACGTCTTGGAGATGAGGGCCGTGCTTTTAGCGTTGCAAGCTCTTCAGGACTCTCTTCCTACTGGGACCATTGCAATTCAAACAGACAATATGTCAGTAGTGTGGTACATCAACAAGCAGGGTGGAACCAAGTCCTACCCCCTATGTCGAGAAACACTCAGACTCTGGCAGTGGGCGATCTCTTCCCAACAGTTTCTGATCACAACGCACATCCATGGGAGGTCCAACGTCATAGCAGACAGGCTGAGCAGAGCAATTCTCATGCCTCAAGAGTGGTCTCTGAATCAAGTAGTTGCGGACCAAATATTCCGCAAATGGGGCCAACCTTGCTGTGACCTTTTTGCCACCCCCTTCAACAGCAAGTGCAGCAATTTCTTCTCTCTCCTTCCACTTCCCAGATATTCCCCCAGAGATGCTCTTGTCCACAGTTGGCCTCGTGGACTTCTTTATGCATTCCCTCCATTTCCCTTAATTCCCAAGCTAATACAGAAAGCTACCACATTGGGTTGCAAAATGATCCTCATTGCCCCGTACTGGCCTCGACAGATATGGTTCCCGTTCCTGCATCATCATCTTCTTGAGCAGCCTTGGACTCTGGACCTAGTTCCAGACCTCCTGATCCATCAATCGGGTGGGCTGCATCAATCCCTGCAATCTCTTCAGCTCACTGCTTGGTTGCTCCACTTCCGACATTAGCCAGACTTCCTGATATCTCCTCTCTGTGCACGAAATTATCTTATCATCGCACAAGTCTACCACTAGAAGAACTTATGCTAGTAAGTGGAAACATTTTTCTTCCTGGGCAGAGGCCAAGAGTATAGACCCCTTTTCAGCCCCTGTACACCATATTTTGGAATTTCTTGCAGAACTCTTTCATGCTGGTTCTGCTTCCGCTACAATTAGAGTTCAATTAGCTGCAATTTCAAATTTTCACATTGGCCTGTCAGAAAATAATATCATGTCTCATAAGCTTTGTAAAGCCTTTCTCAAGGGGACCACCCTGCTCATGCCCCCAGTGAGAGATCCTCCTCCTCCGTGGGATCTAAATTTGATTTTAGCTTCTCTAATTTTGCCCCCCTTCAAACCTACAGCATCCTGTTCCTTGAAGTTTTCATCTTGGAAAACCCTCTTTCTGGTAGCTATTACTTCAGCCACAAGAGTTTCGGAACTTCAGGCTCTTTGTATCCGTCCTCCATACCTAGTACTCCACAATGACAGGGTTACCCTCAGGACTAACCCTTCCTTCCTTCCTTCCTTCCTTCCTTCCTTCCTAAGGTTTCTTCAGAAAATAACTTGAATCAGTCCATAGACCTTCCTGTGTTTTTTCCCAACCACTCCAACAGGGCGGAATATAAATTACATCAATTAGATGTTCATAGGCAACTACGCTTTTATTTGCACAGAACTAAGGACATCAGGAAGTCGGACCAACTTTTTCTCTCTTATGCTCAAGGTAAACAAGGTCTTCCAGTCTCTAAAGTGACCTTATCTAGGTGGTTGACTATGATTATCACGTTTATCTATCAACTGAGGAATAAAGAGTTGCCTGTCAAACCAAAAGGTCATTCCACCAGAGCTTTAGCCACTTCTGTGGCTTTTCAGGCTAGGTTGCCCATGGAATCTATTTGTGCAGCTGCTACGTGGGCCAACCCACATACTTTCATTTTACATTATAAAGTGGATGTGGTCTCCAGGACCAGAGCTGATTTTGGTTCCACGGTTCTGAAGAGTTTGTTCCAATCAGCCACCCAGGATTTTAGGTGCTAGGGACGCTGTCCCAACCAGCAAGAATGAAGACGAGATAGACAACTTAACATAAAGACGTTATGTACCTACCATAACGTTCCATGTTAGTTGTCTTCTCTTCTCTTCGTCCCCCTCCATCCCCCTATCCTAGTGGACTGAGAAGAGTTCTTTATGGTTTTTCACTGGCTGAGTCTTCTCTGGCTGTTTTTCTCTGCCTAGTAGCCTCACTGATAGGCTTTATATATTATAGGATAGGATTCTTTCCTTTTTTATATATTGGCAGTTAGACTTACCAAACGAGATCTGGGTATCTAGCGCCAGGCATCATGGGATAGGGGGTGGCCTCGAGCCAGTAAGCAGCTCTCGAGCTTTTGAAGATGGCCGAGTCGGAGCCGAGGATCAGCTCCGAACCCCAACCAGCAAGAAAGAAGGCGAGAAGAAGACAACTAACATGGAACATTATGGTAGGTACATAACTTTTTTCTCTCCTTGCAACCAGTAGCAACTGACATAATCAAAAAACTTCTGAAAAAATTAAAGCCCACTACTCTGGCTGCAGATAATCTACCGGCAGAATACCTAAAGCTAGCAGCAGATGACATAGCCTACCCTATATCAGTACTAATCAACAGACCCATAGCAGAACATCAAGTTCCTCCCATTTGGAAAACCTCTTACACTATTCTATTACATAAAGGTGGCTCATCAACAGACTTTGCTAACTACCATCCAACTGCAATATTATCCCCACTATCTAAAATTCTGGAGAGAGTAATTCACATGCAAGTGACCGACTATCTACATACTAACAAACTCCTAACTAACACACAGCATGGCTTCCGACATTTCCACAGCACTTCAACCACTCTAATGTCATTTACTAATACAGTCAACTATCACAGGAACAACAGTAACTATGTGTCTTTCATCTTCCTTGATCTGTCAAAAGCCTTTGATATGGTATCTCATTCTAAATTTATAAACTCCCTCTCTGAACTAAATTTCTGTAATTCTACCCTTGCCTAGTTCCAAGATTACCTCACTGGATGCCAACAAGCAGTCACCTGGCAACAGACCCTATCACCCCTCCTGCCAGTAACCCTAGAAGTTCCCCAAGGCTCTATATTAGGCTCTCTACTATTCTCACTATTTACAAATAATCTTCACCTGTCCTCCCCAGGATTCCCTCATACAATATGCAGATGACTCGACAGTAATATGCACTGCACAATCTCTGACTATAACACAAAAAGCCTTTCTTGCGGTCAAAACCTGGCTCACAAATGCTCAATTAATCCTAAACCCTAAAAAAAAAAAAAAAAAATGATGGCCTTCTGTCCCAGCAAATCAGCCACTCCCAATACCTCTTTCACCATCTCTTCTCTTAATAATACCATCATAACCCCATCTCCTCATACCAAAATTTTAAGAGTAGAAATTGACAACAAACTTAGATTCAATATTCACATTTCACAGACTGTAAAAAAGTGCATAAAAAAACCTGGCACATTATATAGGAACAAACATTAATTCACTAAAAATACCAAGGTTGCCATTGCCCAAACCCATTTAATCTCAACACTTTTATATGCAGTCCCCATACTTACAAACTTAAATAAATCTGAGATACAAAAACTTGAATCCTGTTACAACAAAATTGCCAGATATGCTACAAACTCAACAGCTAGATCTCACCACTGTCTTGCATTCAAACAACTCAACTGGCTAGAGCTCCCCCAACTCCTGCACTACACACAACTAACAATGGCACATAAAATTCTCTTTAACCTTGATAAAACTCTTGCCCTACAAACACTTTTTCAACCCTATGCCACTAATAGACCACTACGCTCCACCAACAAAAAACATATAAAAATCTATTCATCCAACAATCAAGCAGGTGATTCTCTCTTCGCAAACTACACAGGAAAGCTCTGGAATGAACTGACAGATAATATAACTACCTCTACATCCCTAGCTCTATTCAAAACAACTCTAAAAACCACCTCTTGAACAAATGGCTGTATCCCTGCTCTACCCCTGACTAACTATCGCCTCTAACCAAGATAAGCACCTCTCTCTCTCCAGTCTTGCCACTTCCTCAGAGTAACCTTCAGGTCTTGCTAGTGTCTCACAATATATTCTACCTGTTTCTTGCTTACCAGCAAATCTCTGTCTTAAATTAGGCATCATAAAGAAATATCTCTGTCCACAAGAAGCTATCTATTTCTCTACCACAGAATTCTCATTTGAACATATGAATCCTCATTGTTTTATCCATTTGCACCTTGGAGTGCCCATGGTTTTTGTTAAACTGTAATGTTATATTTTTTCTGTATATACCGTTTTGTACATATGCAAGTTTGAATTCCTAGTGCTATATAGCCGTGTATTTGTCATATAATACACCATTTGACTACATTGTTTGTCTAATGTTGTTAATAGTACCTTGAACTATGTACATTACTACTTTTTTATATGATACTGTTTGTTCTTCTGGAGCTTTTCACCCTGGGCCTCATCTGAAAAAGGATATGTGTCCAGTCAGACTTTCCTGCTAAACAACTGTAAAATAAAATAAAATATCTTCCTGTCCCCTGCATCTTGATCTGTCACAGTAACCACCTGCATGCCCTCTCTCACCACATCCATAAACCTTATATTAGGCCTTCCTCTTTTCCTCTTACCTGACAGCTCCATCCTTAGCATCCTTCTCCCAATATACCCAGCATCCCTGCTCAGCACATGTGCAAACCAATGCAATCTCACCTCTCTGGCTTTGTCTCCAAACCATCCAATCTGAGATGACCCAATAATATACTAATTCATAATTCTGTCCATCCTCGCCACACCCAATACAAGTCTTAACATCTTTAACTCTGCCACCTCCTGCTTTGACGCCTATCTTTTTGTCAGTGCTACCATCTCCAACCCATATAACATAGCTGGTCTCACTACCCTCTTGTAGACCTTCCCTTTCACTCTTGCTGGTACCCGTCTGTCACAAATCACTTCTGACACTCTTCTTCTCCCACTCAACCCTGCCTGTACTCTCTTCTTCACCTCTCTTCCACACTCACCATTGCTCTGAACTGTTGATCCTAAGTATTTAAACTCATCCAACTTTGCCAACTCTACTCCCTGCATCATCACCATTCCTCTATACTCCCTCTCATTCACACACATATATCATGTCTTAGACCTGCTGACCTTCATGCCTCTCCTCTCAAAGCATATGTCAACCTTTCCAGGGTCTCCTCAACCTGCTTCCTACTCTCACAACAGATCATAATGTCATCCGCAAATATCATAGTCCATGGGGACTCCTTTCTGATCTTGTCTGTCAACCTGTCCATCATCATTTCAAATAAGAAAGGCCTCAGAGCTGATCCTTGATGTAATCCAAGCCTCCACCTTGAATGCATCCGTCACTCCTACTGCAGACCTTACTACTGTGACACTACCCTCATACATATCCTGTACCAGTATTGCATAATTCTCTGTCACTCCTGACTTCCTCATACAATACCACAACTACTGTCTAGGTCCCCTGTCATATGCTTTCTCTAAGTCCACAAAGACACAATGCAACTCCTTCTGACCTTCTCTATAGCTCTCCATCAATACCCTCAGAGCAAACAACACATCTGTAGTGCTCTTTCCTGGCATGAAACCATACTGCTGCTCACTAATGATCATCTCCCTTCTTATCCTAGTTTCCACTACTCTTTCCCATAACTTCATGTTGTGACTGATCAGTTTTATCCCTCTGTAGTTAATACAGCTCTGCACATCACCCTTATTCTTAAAAATCAGTATAAAAACACTTCTTTTCCTCTCCTTAGGCATCCTCTCACTTTCCAAGATTTCATTAAACAATCTTGTTAAAAACTCCACTGCCATCTATCCTAAACACCTCCATGCTTCCATGCCTAATATCCTCAATATATATTAAAAAAACTGCTACACTAACTTTGGGCTGATACAGGGGTTTCTTGTGTCATGAGTGCACAATTGTAACCCCCCCATTTTTTTAATTTAAATATTCATAAAATAAGTCTCTGGTGTGTAGTTTTAGCACAGAAGACTATCCTCTGTGGGAAGTGGGAGGATACATGGATTGAAGCTAGTTTAGTGCATTTTATAACATGCTTCATACCCCTGGTGTCTAGTGGTTTCCCACAGCTTTTTTCAATATGTGCCTTTAAGGCATATTATATGTAGTATTCCTGGTGTCTAGTGTTCTGACCAACCCCAATCCCCCAGTGTTTAAGTGCCTTTTAGGAATGAGTGCAGAGTTTTTCCTGGTGTCTAATGTTTACTCCCACCTAATGTTTCAAATTCTGCTCACTAGTCAAGGGGTGTGTGGAAGTATAGCAGTCACTTCAATGCTCTCATTCACAAACAGACACACACACACACACACACACACACACACACACACACACACACACACACACACACACACACACACACACACACATGCATACACACACACATGCAAACACACACGCGCACACACTCACACACACGCACACACACGCACACACACACGCACACACACACACACACACACACACACACACACACACCAGATGCACACAGACACGCACACACACACACACACACACACACACACACACACACACACACACACACACACTCACACACACACACTCACACACACACACACACACACACACACACATGCACATCTGCCTCATCTCCTCATTAACTCCCCTACCACTACCTCCCAGGCACACACACTCACATATGCAGACCCTTGCAAACACTCACACACACACCTCCTAATCCTACCTTACCATGAAACTCTCCAGCACTTATCTCTACCACAATGGATGTCCAATATCACAATGGGGAAGGAACAGCTGTGCTAATCAACATGGCTGAGTGATTCTATGAGTCACTCTGTGAGTAGATGTCTTCTTTGAGATGGTTCCAGAATTCAGAAAGGTTACCTCGAGGCATACAGATCATGTATCATGTACACCTTGAGGTAACCTTTATGAATTTCCCTATTTTCATTTAGTATCTATAGTTGGTTAGATTGTAGTCAGACAATGTGGATGATCTGTTCAAGGTCAGCAAACTATATACGGATATCGATATAAGCATAGATCTAAATATAGATCTGATGTTGTCTTTTTCATTCTTCCTCAACACATGGTTTCCAATCCGATCCATGGATCTGACTCAGACGCATACTCCACAGATCAAACTCTCTAACTCCTCCCTCTACCCATAATACCTTGTTTCATCCCCAATACTTCAGATCCCATTTGCCACCATAGTGCTCAGATGCAGGTGTCTCACTCGAGTGAAAATTAGTGCTTTTTTCATGAGTTATTACATTATTTTTCTATGGTATGGTTCCACTTTCTATGGTCTCACCTTTGTTATCCTCCATGGATACTGAAACCATCTCCAGATTTCTTCTCACATCACTCAGGAATCAAATATCCCAACATTCAGGCCCTCAAGCTAACTGCATGGTTTTTGTACTTCCAGTAAAGGTTAGACAGCCGAGGCTCTCTTCTCCAGTATGTACCATTATTTTATCCTTGTAAAAAGACTCCACTAAGAAAGTTTATAAGAACAAATGGAAAAGATTATCCATTTGGACCTTGAAAATGAGGTTGATCCGTTTTCTGTTCCAATTTCTGCAGTACTTGAATTTTTGACAATTCTTTTTAAAGAAGGAGCTAGTTTTTCTATGATTAACCTACAGTTAGCAGCCATTTCCAATTTTCATACAGGAGATAAAAAATATTCCTTCCCTTCATCCAAATTATGCAAAGCATTTTTAAAAGACATTTTTCTTCTCAGACCACCAAAAAAGGATCCTTCACTCCCCCTTAGATCTGACCATTGTGCTACAGTGTTTAACGCAGAAAACCTTTGAACCTTCAGCAAAAACTGATCTAAAATTCCTCTCATGGAAAACAGTCTTCTTAGTAGCTATTACTTCTGCAAAGAGGATACCTGAACTCCAGGCTGTTTCTTCAAAAACTCCTTACATTATTTTTCACAAAGACAGGGTTATCTTACAGAAAACCCTTCCTTTTTACCGAAAGTAGTTTCTTTTTTTAACAACTTTATTAATTTTAACATATAATCAAATGAACTTATTACCTAAAGTAGTTTCTAAAACTAACGTTAATCAATCCATTAATTTGCCAGTCTTCTTTCCAAATTTTTCAAATAAAGGAGAATACATGCTTCATCTTTTTGATGTACACAGACATTTACGTTTTTACCTTCACAGGATAAAAAATCAGAAAATCAGATCAGCTATTTGTTTCCTTTTCACCTAAAAGACTGGTTTCCCAGTTTTGAACGTCACTCTAGCCAAGCGGATCACTGATTGTATTTTATTTTTATTTATTTATCATTTGTTTACTGGGAAAGTCTGACTAGGTTCCACAGAGCCTGTTTTCAGCGGAGGCCTGGGGAGAAATGCTCCAGATGCATGTCTTTGGAATGTGGGAGGAAACTGGAGTACCTGGAGGAAACCCACGCGAACACAGGGAGAACATGCAAACTCCACACAGAAGGCACCCCAGCTGAGAATCGAACCGGAGAACCTCTTGCTGTGAGGTGACAACGTTAACCACTGCACCACTGCGCCGCCCCTATTTGTTGGATCTATTCTCAATAAGGCAATCCCCTATCAAAACTTCACAAGGCTCATTCAACCAGATCCATGGCTACTTCATCTGCTTTTTGGTCAAGAATATCTATTGATGATATTTGCACAGTAGCCACATTATCCAATGCTCATACCTTTGTTACTCTTTACAAATTAGATCTTATGTCTAGGAATAGAGCCGCTTTTGGTTCGGTGGTAATCTGGAATATCCTTCTATGAAGGCCAGGCAAGGTCAATATAGCTGGGGACTCTGTCCCATGTGTTGAGGAAGAGTGAAAAGGACAACATCAGATTTGAAAGTTTTGTTCTCACTGCAAATAGGCATCTGTGTTGTCCATTTTCATTCTTCCTTAACCCCCTCCCCCATCCATCTCTCTTCTTTAAACCTTCTGCAGAAGCCTGTTGGACTGTGTTTGGAACTTACAGTTCCAGGTCTGAGCCCTTTCTTTTTCTGTCAGCTATTCCTGTCATTGTCTAGCTATAGGGCCCTTAAGGGAGCATACTCGATCTGAGATATTGGGGATGGACCATGGCATTATGGGTAGAAGGAGGAGCTCGAGACTTAGATCTGAAGTCTGGAGTATGCGGCTGAGTTGGATCTGAGGATCGGATCTGAATCCATGCATTGAGGAACAATGAAAATGAACAACATAGATGCCTAGTTAATGGTGAGTGCATAACGTTTAAATATATACATAAACTTAGATATACACACACACACACACACACGCACACAAACACACACACACACACACACACACACACACGCACACACATAGATAGATAGATAGATAGATAGATAGATAGATAGATAGATAGATAGACAGACATATAGCTATTTTGCATTTGTTAACCAGTAAGCGGGACTTCTCCAAGGACCATTTCTAGCCATGACTCAGGCCACATGGCAAAGACACAATACCTGATAGTAAATGACAATATTTGTCAGTGACATTTCAGCTGATTGATATTAGTAGAAATGTTTATACAGTGCAGCAGAATATACATAAAACAATAAAGAAAGTAGTATATATATATATATTTTTTCAAATGAATAGCAATACAATGATTCTTTGACATACTAAGTATATGTGTAGTAACATAGCAGGTAGAAACAATCAGCAAACTCTTAAGGAAAAGTTCAGCATTTATAGCAGAGAATGGAATGTGATGAGTGTGTTTGCAGCAACACTAAACAAAGCAGTTATAAAGTTCAACAAAGAAGTATCTGTTTATGTGTAGCATAGCACTCACACAACTAAATACGCATAGAATGGAATTTTAATGACTTTAGATAATATAACTAGTATATGATAATACATTAATGTTAATATAATGAATTGAATGATTTGCTATAGAGTCTGCTGTGTGCAGCATTGAGGATTCTAAAAGATTAGTATGAGTTTCGGGGAAAAGGATGCTTGATATGTTAGCCTATATCTGTGAAGTAACCATGTTTTGCATCTTTGTCAAATAGGCCTTTTTCTAACATCATGCCGTTATTGAGAGTTCTTAGTTCATTAGGTATTATAGTCAATGAATCGGGGCAGCTTTACAGAAAGCTCTTTCGATACCAGCTAAGTTACCATTAGGTCTTACCAGATTTGAGGCATCATGCCTTCTTTAGTCATAATTTGTCATATGAACCATTGGTTGGTGGACACAGACAATGAATAAATCTGAATTTTTTTTCAATGCTTGGTAGTAAATACTATAGGGAGTGAAAAGACTATGGTAGTCAATTCATATTCTAGACTTGGTATCAGGCATTTATTGCAATAGGCTTTGTTTCTTTTCTTGCTTCAGTGGTGACAAGATTTGCTGCTTTATATGAGATTTTTAGCTGGTTTAACACTTAGTGTGAATGAACCTCAATGTGCAGGTTGAAGAAAAAAGTTTGATCTAATTCTCTGCCAGTGTGTTTATGGTGACATTTTTTTTTATTGCAGCAAATAACATGGCAGTACTAATAGCCAGTATGTTTTGGACAAGCCATCTCCAAAAAGATGTTAAGGCATCCTGTAATTCACTATTTATGTTGTTTTACTTTTATTTGATCTGATAATAACACTATCATCTGCATGCAGAGTGCAAGAAACGTGAGCAGATCTCACTAAAGTCCATTCATGAAAAGTGAGAAGAGGAGTGGCCCAAGTGTAGGTTCATAGATAATTACTAGACTAGTGACTCCAGGGGGCTTATTTAAGCTGTAGATTCATAGATAATTACTAGACTAGTGACTCCAGGGGGCTTATTTAAGCTGTAGGTTCATAGATAATTACTAGACTAGTGACTCCAGGGGGCTTATTTAAGCTGTAGGTTCATAGATAATTACTAGACTAGTGACTCCAGGGGCTTATTTAAGCTCTAGGTTCATAGATAATTACTAGACTAGTGACTCCAGGGGACTTATTTCAGCTGTAGGTTCATAGATAATTACTAGACTAGTGACTCCAGGGGGCTTATTTAAGCTGTAGGTTCATAGATAATTACTAGACTAGTGACTCCAGGGGGCTTATTTAAGCTGTAGGTTCATAGATAATTACTAGACTAGTGACTCCAGGGGCTTATTTAAGCTGTAGGTTCATAGATAATTACTAGACTAGTGACTCCAGGGTGCTGATTTAAGCTGTAGGTTCATAGATAATTACTAGACTAGTAACTCCAGTGGGCTTAGTTAAGCTGTAGGTTCATAGATAATTACTAGACTAGTGACTCCAGGGGGCTTATTTAAGCTGTAGGTTCATAGATAATTACTAGACTAGTGACTCCAGGGGCTTATTTAAGCTGTAGGTTCATAGATAATTACTAGACTAGTGACTCCAGGGGGGCTTATTTAAGCTGTAGGTTCATAGATAATTACTAGACTAGTGACTCCAGGGGGCTTATTTAAGCTGTAGGTTCATAGATAATTACTAGACTAGTGACTCCAGGGGGCTTATTTAAGCTGTAGGTTCATAGATAATTACTAGACTAGTGACTCCAGGGGGCTTATTTAAGCTGTAGGTTTATAGATAATTACTAGACTAGTGACTCTAGGGGGCTTATTTAAGCTGTAGGTTCATAGATAATTACAAGACTAGTGACTCCAGGGTGGCTTATTTAAGCTGTAGGTTCATAGATAATTACTAGACTAGTGACTCCAGGGGGCTTATTTAAGCTGTAGGTTCATAGATAATTACTAGACTAGTGACTCCAGGGGGCTTATTTAAGCTGTAGGTTCATAGATAATTACTAGACTAGTGACTCTTAGGGGCATATTTAAGCTGTAGGTTCATAGATAATTACTAGACTAGTGACTCCAGGGGGGTTATTTAAGCTGTAGGTTCATAGATAATTACTAGACTAGTGACTCCAGGGGCTTATTTAAGCTGTAGGTTCATAGATAATTACTAGACTAGTGACTCCAGGGGCTTATTTAAGCTGTAGGTTCATAGATAATTACTAGACTAGTGACTCCAGGGGGCTTATTTAAGCTGTAGGTTCATAGATAATTACTAGACTAGTGACTCTTAGGGGCATATTTAAGCTGTAGGTTCATAGATAATTACTAGACTAGTGACTCCAGGGGCTTATTTAAGCTGTAGGTTCATAGATAATTACTAGACTAGTGACTCCAGGGGCTTATTTAAGCTGTAGGTTCATAGATAATTACTAGACTAGTGACTCCAGGGGGCTTATTTAAGCTGTAGGTTCATAGATAATTACTAGACTAGTGACTCCAGGGGGCTTATTTAAGCTGTAGGTTCATAGATAATTACTAGACTAGTGACTCCAGGAGGCATATTTAAGCTGTAGGTTCATAGATAATTACTAGACTAGTGACTCCTAGGGGCTTATTTAAGCTGTAGGTTCATAGATAATTACTAGACTAGTGACTCCAGGGGGCTTATTTAAGCTGTAGGTTCATAGATAATTACTAGACTAGTGACTCCAGGGGGCTTATTTAAGCTGTAGGTTCATAGATAATTACTAGACTAGTGACTCCAGGGGGCTTATTTAAGCTGTAGGTTCATAGATAATTACTAGACTAGTGACTCCAGGGGGCTTATTTAAGCTGTAGGTTCATAGATAATTACTAGACTAGTGACTCCAGGGGGCTTATTTAAGCTGTAGGTTCATAGATAATTACTAGACTAGTGACTCCAGGGGGCTTATTTAAGCTGTAGGTTCATAGATAATTACTAGACTAGTGACTCCAGGGACTTATTTAAGCTGTAGGTTCATAGATAATTACTAGACTAGTGACTCCAGGGGGCTTATTTAAGCTGTAGGTTCATAGATAATTACTAGACTAGTGACTCCAGGGGTCTTATTTAAGCTGTAGGTTCATAGATAATTACTAGACTAGTGACTCCAGGGGGTTATTTAAGCTGTAGGTTCATAGATAATTACTAGACTAGTGACTCCAGGGGGCTTATTTAAGCTGTAGGTTCATAGATAATTACTAGACTAGTGACTCCAGGGGGCTTATTTAAGCTGTAGGTTCATAGATAATTACTAGACTAGTGACTCTAGGGGCTTATTTAAGCTGTAGGTTCATAGATAATTACTAGACTAGTGACTCCAGGGGGCTTATTTAAGCTGTAGGTTCATAGATAATTACTAGACTAGTGACTCCAGGGGCTTATTTAAGCTGTAGGTTCATAGATAATTACTAGACTAGTGACTCCAGGGGGCTTATTTAAGCTGTAGGTTCATAGATAATTACTAGACTAGTGACTCCAGGGGGCTTATTTAAGCTGTAGGTTCATAGATAATTACTAGACTAGTGACTCCAGGGGCTTATTTAAGCTGTAGGTTCATAGATAATTACTAGACTAGTGACTCCAGGGGGCTTATTTAAGCTGTAGGTTCATAGATAATTACTAGACTAGTGACTCCAGGGGGCTTATTTAAGCTGTAGGTTCATAGATAATTACTAGACTAGTGACTCCAGGGGCTTATTTAAGCTGTAGGTTCATAGATAATTACTAGACTAGTGACTCCAGGGGGCTTATTTAAGCTGTAGGTTCATAGATAATTACTAGACTAGTGACTCCAGGGGCTTATTTAAGCTGTAGGTTCATAGATAATTACTAGACTAGTGACTCCTAGGGGCTTATTTAAGCTGTAGGTTCATAGATAATTACTAGACTAGTGACTCCAGGGGGTTATTTAAGCTGTAGGTTCATAGATAATTACTAGACTAGTGACTCCAGGGGGCTTATTTAAGCTGTAGGTTCATAGATAATTACTAGACTAGTGACTCCAGGGGGCTTATTTAAGCTGTAGGTTCATAGATAATTACTAGACTAGTGACTCCAGGGGGCTTATTTAAGCTGTAGGTTCATAGATAATTACTAGACTAGTGACTCCAGGGGCTTATTTAAGCTGTAGGTTCATAGATAATTACTAGACTAGTGACTCCGGGGGGCATATTTAAGCTGTAGGTTCATAGATAATTACTAGACTAGTGACTCCTAGGGGCTTATTTAAGCTGTAGGTTCATAGATAATTACTAGACTAGTGACTCCAGGGGGGTTATTTAAGCTGTAGGTTCATAGATAATTACTAGACTAGTGACTCCAGGGGCTTATTTAAGCTGTAGGTTCATAGATAATTACTAGACTAGTGACTCCAGGGTGGCTTATTTAAGCTGTAGGTTCATAGATAATTACTAGACTAGTGACTCCAGGGGGCTTATTTAAGCTGTAGGTTTATAGATAATTACTAGACTAGTGACTCTAGGGGGCTTATTTAAGCTGTAGGTTCATAGATAATTACTAGACTAGTGACTCCAGGGGGCATATTTAAGCTGTAGGTTCATAGATAATTACTAGACTAGTGACTCCAGGGGGTTATTTAAGCTGTAGGTTCATAGATAATTACTAGACTAGTGACTCCAGGGGCTTATTTAAGCTGTAGGTTCATAGATAATTACTAGACTAGTGACTCCAGGGGCTTATTTAAGCTGTAGGTTCATAGATAATTACTAGACGAGTTACCCCTAGGGGGCTTATTTAAGCTGTAGGTTCATAGATAATTACAAGACTAGTGACTCCAGGGTGGCTTATTTAAGCTGTAGGTTCATAGATAATTACTAGACTAGTGACTCCAGGGGGCTTATTTAAGCTGTAGGTTCATAGATAATTACTAGACTAGTGACTCCAGGGGGCTTATTTAAGCTGTAGGTTCATAGATAATTACTAGACTAGTGACTCCAGGGGGCATATTTAAGCTGTAGGTTCATAGATAATTACTAGACTAGTGACTCCTAGGGGCTTATTTAAGCTGTAGGTTCATAGATAATTACTAGACTAGTGACTCCAGGGGGGTTATTTAAGCTGTAGGTTCATAGATAATTACTAGACTAGTGACTCCAGGGGGCTTAGTTAAGTTGTAGGTTCATAGATAATTACTAGACTAGTGACTCCAGGGGGCTTATTTAAGCTGTAGGTGCATAGATAATTACTAGACTAGTGACTCCAGGGGGCTTATTTAAGCTGTAGGTTCATAGATAATTACTAGACTAGTGACTCCAGGGGGCTTAGTTAAGCTGTAGGTTCATAGATAATTACTAGACTAGTGACTCCAGGGGGCATATTTAAGCTTAGTCATGCTTCCCAAAGGCAAGGATCAAACCCAGTACATTGTGTCTGTAAGGTAAACACCTTAACCATGATATCAACCCCTAGCATTTTCATGAAAAGTGAGAAAAGTAATAGCCCAAGCATTTTTGTTAAAAAATGAGAAAAGGAGTGGGCCAAGCACAGGCACTTGTGGCACATCTTTTGTAATGATGCTAATGTTTGTGAATGAGCCAACACTTAAAACCATGAAGTTTCTATTTAGTACATAGTTCTTGAACCATAAAACTACATCTTCTGAAAATCCGTAGTCAGCTAGGTTCTGCAGTAGAAGGGGAGGATTTACTGTTTCAGTGGCACATCTTTTATAATGATGCTAATGTCTGTGAACATACCAGCACTTAAAACTGTGAAGGATCTATTTAGTAGATGGTTCTTGAACCATAAAACTACATTTTCTGAACCACACACTCAGCTAGGTTCTGCAGTAGAAGGGGATGATTTACTGTTTCAATGGCACATCTTTTCTAATGATGCTAATGTTTGTGAACGAAACAACACTTAAAACCATGAAGGTTCTATTTAGTAGATGGTTCTTGAACCGTAAACCTACATCTTCTGAAAATCCACAGTCAGCTAGGTTCTGCAGTAGAAGAGTATGATTTATTGTTTCAATGGCACTTTTTTTTTACTGTTTATTTTTATTTTATTTTTTTAAAGTAACATCTTTTAAGCAATGAATGAAGAAAGCAGTAAACAATATATCATTAATCATATAAACAAAGATTATTTATTATTATTTCTTTATTTATTGACCGAGAAAGTCCACTGGGTCAGGAATCCATTTTCAGTGGAAACCCAGGGAGAAAAGCTCCACAATTGATACAATAAAATAAAATATAGAAACTTAACAAAATTTATAAATGCAGAATACACAAAATTTAACAAAAACTATAAATGTAAAATACACAAAAATATAAAACTTAACAATATGTACCAAACTTATAAAAACTTAGACAACAATTGGTAGTATAGTACAATACATGAGTTTTTTTTTTTTTTAAGAAAGTTTCAATGACATTCTTAAGGACCAAAAACTATTGTGCCTGTACACATAACTTTGTCCACATTTGTTAGTATTTCATTGGTATGGTAGTAGATGGCTTCTTCTTCTTCTTTCGGCTGCTCCCATTAGGGGTCGCCACAGCAGATCAACTGTTTCCATTTTTTCCTATCCTCTGCATCTTGCTCTGTCACACCAACCACCTGCATGTCCTCTCTCACCACATCCATAAACCTTATCTTAGGCCTTCCTCTTTTCCTGTTACCTGGCAGCTTCATCCTTTGCATCTTTTTCCCAATATACTCTGCATCCCTCCTCAGCACATGTCCAAACCAATGTAATCTTGCCTCTCTGGCTTTGTCTCCAAACCTTCCAACCTGGGCTGATCCTCTAATATACTTATTCCTGATCTTGTTCATCTTCGTCACACCCAGTGCAAACTTAATGTCTTCAACTCTGCCACGTCAAGCTCTGACTCCTGCCTTTTTGTCGATGCCACTGTCTCCAACCCATATAACATAGCTGGTCTCACTACCCTCTTATAGACCTTCCCTTTCACTCTTACTGGTACTCATCTGTCACAAATCACTCCTGACACTCTTCTCCACCCACTCCATCCTGCCTGTACTCTCTTTTTCACCTCTCTTCCACACTCACCATTACTCTGAACTGTTGATCCCAAGTATTTAAACTCATCCACCTTCACCATCTCTACTCCCTGCATCCTCACCATTCCTCTATTCTCCCTCTCATTCCCACACATATATTCTTAGTCCTGATGACCTTCATTCCTCTTCTCTCTAGAGCATACCTGCACCTCTCCAGGGTCTTCTCCACCTGTTCCCTACTCTCACTACAGATCACAATGTCATCTGCAAACATCATAGTCCACGGAGACTCCTGTCTGATCTCGTCTGTCAACCTGTCCGTCACGATTGCAAATAAGAAAGGGCTCAGAGCTGATCCTTGATGTAATCCCACCTCCACCTTAAGTGCATCCGTCACTCCCACAGCAGACCTCACCGCTGTCACACTACCCTCGTACATATCCTATACCACTCTTACATACTTCTCTGACACTCCCGACTTCCTCATACAGTACCACAACTCCTCAATAGGCACCCTGTCATATGCTTTCTCTAAATCCACAAAGACACAATGCAACTCCTTCTGACCTTCTCTGTACTTCTCCATCAACACTATCAAAGCATACATCGCATCTGTAATTATCTTTCCTGGCATGAAACCATGCTGCTGATCACTAATCATCACCACCCTTCTTAACCTAGCTTCCACTACTCTTTCCCATAACTTCATGCTGTGACTGATCAATTTAATCCCTCTGTAGTTACTACAGCTCTGCACATCACCCTTATTCTTAAAAATTGGTACCAAAACACTTTTTCTCCATTCCTCAGGCATCCTTTCACTTTCCAAGATTTCATTAAACAATCTAGTTAAAAACTCCACTGCCATTTCACCTAAACAACTCCATGCTTCCACAGATATGTCATCTGGACCAACAGCCTTTCCGTTCTTCATCCTCTTCATAGCTATCCTTACTTCCTCCTTGCTAATCCGCTGCACTTCATGATTCACTATCTGCACATCATCCAACCTTCTCTCCCTCTCATTCTCTTCATTCATCAGCCCCTCAAAGTACTCTTTCCATCTGCTCAACACACTCTCCTCACTTGTGAGTATGTTTCCCTCATTATCCTTTATCACTCTTACCTGCTGCACATCTTTACTAGCTCGGTCCCTCTATCTAGCCAGTCGGTACAGGTCCTTTTTTCCCTCCTTAGTGTCCAACCTTTTATACAATTCTTCATATGCCTTATCCTTAGCCTTTGCCACCTCTCTCTTTGCCATGCACCTCATTTCCTTATACCCTTGTCTACTTACTTCATCCCTCTGACAATCCCACTTCTTCTATGGTAGTAGATGGCAGTAATTTTTATATACTTGTGTGTAAATAATGCTGTTTGCCTGTTAGTATTTATACTTTTGTATACATTCAACAGTCTGGTCATACTCATTTTTCTAGGATCATGGCAAGTGGGCAGACATTTACTATTGGCCTGTAATCTGTTGCATGTCAACATACAAAAAATTTAGGAAGACTTAAGATTGTTGTATATTTGAAGCTCAGAGGGACTATTTTAGTGGTAAGCTAAATTATAATATGTATTAGTGGTTTGGTAGGTGCTAAACTTTTTATTTGAAAGACTTTTAGGTGTCATAAATGTATATGAGGGCCAAGTTCTGTTTTGTCAAGTAGTTCCATTACTAGTTTACTATGAATGGCTTTAAAATGGAAGGGGCGATGTCAACTATGGAGCTGAGTTGCATGGGCAGCTCTTGTTACATTCTTAAACGATAGTGTAGGTACAGTTGGAGAAAACATAACATTTTTAATGTCATAGCATTTTGATATCTAGATTCCTTTATTAACACCTGTAGGGAACTCTTTATTAGTACTTACAGTGTTATGTTTGTCACAATGATTTAGGTTTTCTTATTAATTGACTTTATACATTTCTATAATAGATAACTTTTGATCCATTAGCCTTTATTAAAGGAGAGCAATACATTTGGCTTTTTTGTAATTTTAGTCTTTCTTCTAAATAGCCCATGTCTGGTAGCTTCTATTTACAATATTCTGAGTTTGGCTGTCAGCCATGGCATTTTGTTTCCCTGGAGTCTTCATTTCTTATTTAGAAAAAAAGGCCCCCCTGTATGGAACCACAGTATTATTAAAGAGAGAATGGGATGAAGTAGGGTCAGTGAGCTATAAAAGCAGACCAATCAGTATACTGAAGATAATTTAGTAAGTTTGTTCTAAGGTTTCACACATGGATCTTGTCAACAGAGGTGTAGTTATGGTGGCACAAAGAAAGTAGCCTCCCTGGGTGCAAAGTGTTAAGAGGGGGGTGATCAGCAAATTATGATTGGTCTTCAGTGCAGTACTGGCATTGCCAGCAATCAGAAATGAATGGTGGTATTTTGGTATTGCATTTGTGGTCAGAGCTGAAATACTTTAGCACGCCATGTATGGCATAAACTGCAAGCAGTTTGCTTTTTGTTTTGCTCTGCAAGTTAAAGTTGAGTTAGGATGCTCAATCAGGGAATGGTGCCATGTACCAGAATAGCTAGCTGCACCTCTGTTATCAGCAACATTTGCCCTGGTATTTTTATTGACTTTAAAGACCTAAAATAAATATAACAATTCGATAAAATGTGGACGTACCACCATAAGCTGAATAAAAAACTTCCTTTAACAAAAAGAGACTCAAAACCATAAAACAATAATAAAGAATGTAGCCAATATCCTTAGAGTTAATTTTCCTCTAAGAGACTAAATGAACCAAACAAAATGGGATAAGCGCTTTCAGCCATAGCCTTCTTCAGATCCTGTTCACTAAACCAATCACTTCACTCTATATAGCAGTTGTTAACCAATCCTTACACAAAACCCAAACCAACTCTTTTCTCTTCCAATTGAATTAGTTATGCCTAGGATGCATACTTGTTTTATGCAGCATGTGATTCCTCCAAGTATCTTTCCTATATAGGGTAGTATCTACCCTACCTTAGAGTCCAGTTGCAGCTTCACATCAAAATATTATGTCTCTACATTTGACATATGTAGATCAAAATCCAAGAAAGAGGTAGTGGTAGTCAAACAAACAACAAATTCCAATATGGCCTTCTTATCCCCTTCCCATACAAGAAAAATATCATCCACAAAACGTCCATAGAAAATTAAATTCTGTCTCCATGGATTGGAGATGTTCAAGACATGGTCAAATATTTTTACCCTATATAGGAAAGATACTTGGAGGAATCACCTGCTACATAAAACAAGTATGCCTCCTAGGCATATTTTTTTGAATATTGTGGTGAATCAAGTCCTTTTAGTGTCAAGACTATGTACTCAAGATAGTGTTTTTATATTTGAACAAAAAAAATTGATTGACAATTTTGTAGAAAGAGGGTACAGCAGAAGGGATGTTTTAATAGACCCCAGTAATGCTATGGAGTTAAGAGAGAGAAAGGGACGTCCCTATTATTCGAAATGAGGAGCTGACGATACAGCTAGGAACAGACAAGGATCTAAGAATGAACGCCTTGAATGTGTCTTAACTTATAGTACAGATACTGCGATAATATGTGGTGTTGTCAGGAAATATTGGCCTATTCTTACAGTTGACGATAATATTAAAAGAATTGTAGGAGAAATCCCCAGATTTGTTTTTAAAAACAGAAAACATTTGAAAAGACTTTTATGCCTTAAAGATGGTGCCCAGCGACCTAAGTATGACTTTATGAAGTGTACTTTTAAATGCGGTCATTGCAAGGCATGTACTTTTATGAACACTTCGAATCAGTTCAAGCATCTGGTTACAGAAAAGGGGGCATGTGGATTGTAATAGCAAAAACTTAGTGTATGTGGCAACTTGTGACCTCTGTCCTGCCTTCTACATCAGGAAAACTAACAGGTTGTTCAAAGAAAGAATTTTTCGCCACATTTGTGACATAAAAACTCCGTAGAAACTAATACTCTATCTATCCTGCCATGTCAAGAATAATAAAAAAACATGTTTTTAAATTTATGGCACTTGAACAAGTATCAAAAGGCATGAGAGGTGGGGCTTTGCATAATAAAACTGAGATAGCTGAGACAAAATGGATCACTGACCTGAGAGCGGATCACGCTCCAGGATTAAATGGGGTGGTTCCCTTAAAACCCATTTTAAAAGGGTGACATCCTTTTAAACCGCTTTAATTGGTCGAAAGAAGAGACTTGGCCAAATCTTGTCGATGACTAGATGGATTAAGTAATTCAACTGGAAGAGAAAGAAGTAGTTGGTTTGTTTTTGTATAAGGATTGGTTAACAATTGCTATATAGAGTGAAGTGATTGGTTTAATAAACAGGATCTGAAGAAGGCTACATCTGAAAGGGCTTATCCCATTTTGTTTGGTTCAGTTAGTCTCTTGGAGAAAAATTAACTCTAAGGATAATGGCTCTTTATTGTTATTCATAGATACATATGTGTGTACTAGACTAATGGCTCTGGAGCCTTTACAAGCCTAGCCCATAGAAGTGCCCTGGCATCATGCTGCCCGACGTTAGTTTCCAGTGCCTCTATCAAGTAGAGCCACTGGAGTGATCCCCGGGGTAAACTTTCCATTTCCCATCCACTCATCAAGATTTCTCTTGAAGAAGGCCTGTGAGGTGCTCTACTTGACATATGTGGGAAGTCTATTTCAGAGCATGGGCAGTCTCTGGGTTATGAACCTGTCCCTCCAGAGAATAGCTGGACTTTTTGAGTCTGTCCATGTAGGACATGTGTTTAAGGCCTAGGATCCTCTTCGTGAGGTACTTTTGTGGCCTTTCCAGCTGTTGCATGTGTCTAGTGAGGTACATGCCAAATGGGGCACTATACTCGATGATTGGCCTAATGAGGGAAGAGTAGAGAGAGATGATGACCTCTTTCTTCCTCGATGCAAAACCCTTGGTATTGAGATGTGCCACATAGAAGGGCTTTCTGACCACAGTGGCAATGTGATAGTTGAAGGAGAGGTTGCTGTCAACCTGTGTCCCCAGATCTCTTATAACGCCTTCAGTGTTCAGTGGGCTCCCATCAATGTGGCAATTATTGGGAAATTAGTTTTTCCTAAAGGAATGACAACACATTTTTTGGGATTAAGCTTAAGACCATGGTTTTGACATCAGTCATTGGTCTCGGTGAGGCCTTTCTGTAGGATGTCTACATCACTTGGGGAGTTAATAATGGCTCACAGCTTGCAGTCATCTGTGAACTTGGTCAGCCAGAGTCCCTCCATGTTGGCCTGGACTTCTGAAAATTAGATGCCAAACAGAAGACCTAGGACTGATCCCCATGGGACTCCACTCATGACTGGTCCACTACTTTCACACAGTGGGTTCTATCTGTGAGCCAATTTGCAGCCCACCTAGTGATATAAGAGTTGATGCCTAGTTTGGTGAGTTTATCAATGATTCCTGAGTGGGGAATGGTATTAAAGGCCTTGGCCAGATCAAGGTAGGCTGTATTAAGTGCCTTGCCCTCATCCACAGCTCTGGTGACTGACTCAAAGAAGTCACCAAGTTGAGCAGGCATGATCTACCTTTCACAAAACCAAATTGCGTGGGATCTAGAGTTTGGAGATTCCCTGTAGCCTTGTTAATTAGATCCATGATGATGTGCTCCATAGCCTTACATATCAGATTTGTGAGGCTAATGGGGCAATAATTCCCAGGGTCTGTAGTTACTCCCTCTTAATGGAGAGGGATGACTGTAGCAGTACACCATTCAGTAGGGCCAAAGCCTGAGGTGAGGCTGTGATTGAACAGGGCACACAGATGTGGTAACAGTTCACTTTGTAGTTCATGTAGAACATATCCAGAGATATTATTGGGTCCCATGGAGGTTATTTTCTTGGCCTTGGACAATGCAGCTTTAACCTGTGCTGCAGTAATGCTGGGTGCCTTGCATTCCTCCGGTATTGTGATTGGTCTTTTACAGGGGGAGAGAGGGGTAAAGTTGGAACTGAATCTGTTGGCTAGTATGTTGGCAATCTCTGTTGGCTCAGTATAGGAGGTACCATTGTGCAGTAACTCAGAGCAAACCTAAGTATTTTGTGGAGATTCTTGATATAACTATAAAAGGCTTTGTGATTGTTTTTAGTGTCTGCTGCAATTCTGCCTTCACAGCTGGCTTTAGAGGTTTTGATAAGGGATCTCAACTTTTTGTTGAGGCTAATAAGGGAGTTTTTCCAGTCTTGGGACTTCACCTTTTCCTGCAACAGTTTCTTCCTTCTGTTGTAAAGTTTATTAATGGCAGGGGACCACCAGATTGGCTTCCTTTTTTTTTGGAGGAGAGCATCTTGGTTCTGTTGGGTATGACTAGTTCCATGCATTAATGTATGTGTTTGTACAGTGCATTCATGTATGATTCAGCAATCATGCATCTATTTTCTATTGACATGGGTGCTGTGAAGTTAGCCACCTCTGTTTTTAGGAGCCCAAAGTTAGCTTTGGAGAAGTTTTTCATGGCGGTTACTTTTGCGGTGGTTGTGGATGAGATGTGGATTTCCATGGTTTCAAGTCTCTTTTTATTAAAGGAAGATTTGTATTCAGCTTTTGGTGGTACATCCACATTTTATCAAATTGTTATATTGTTTTTGTTGGGCTACCTTCAGTAATACACATGTTCATTTTTTCACATAGAATAAACACAATGTGTGTGCCCATTGATGGTATTTAAAATGAAACTTACAGCTTTCAATTTATCAGGTATGTTTGTTATCAGTACATCTAACAACGCTCATTTACTTCTGGCTGCATAATTGCCAGGTACCATTTTCTAAAATTTAATGTTGATTGTTATTATACAGTAATACGGTAAGCGATAAGGACCTTTCCATTGCAGATTGGCACCATCTGGAATAATCTGTTTACGCTGTACAGAATGTGTTAATACAGCATACTGATGATGGAGGAAGAATACACACTGTGACTGGGTTTATAACTGCATGCTGTCCTAGGCTCATTTAAATATACTTGCCTGTGCCAAAATATTTCAAGTGAAGTTGTACTCCCTATCTTGTTGAATACCTTTCCCTCCATATGTCTGGCCACCTTCCCTCTTTCATTCTTTGGTCTAGTTCTTGCCTCATCTTTTTGTTATATTCCTTCCTTTCACACAACTTGTCATTTCCAATTCTTTTAGGTTCATAGGTGTGTACTAGGGTAATAAACACTGAGACCATTTTAAACCTAGCTATGCATCCCAAATCTTTAATGAGTTCGGGTACTCTCGGTAAGTGTAAGCAGGGGCTTGGGAGATGAAACATTTACAAGCAATGTCTTGGGAGATCAACCATATACAGGCTGCCTTTGTTCACTAAAACACAGGTGCTAATCCAGGGATGAATTTACTATTCCTCAACCAATTGTCCAAGTTGCACGTGAATTGGGTTATGGAGGAACTCTGTTTCACAAGGATGGGGAGCCCGTTCCAGATAAAGGGCAGTCTCTGGGATACATACCTGAGTCTCCATCAAGCCCTATTTATATCCTAGGCAAGGTTTAAATCTTTTGAGCAGGTAATTCTGATGCTGTTTATTTTGCAGATATTTAAGAGGTCCATAAAGTGGGGTCTGACAATGCCTTGTATGCCAGGCATAGATATCCCCTCAACAGCCTGTAGGAAAAATAATACAGGGATAGGACTTTGAGGCAGTCTGCAGAGGATGTGTTATTTATGCCCTGTATTCTATTAGTGAGGGACCTCTGTGGACATTCCAATTGATGGATGTGCCTGGTTAGGTACATGCCAAAGGGGACATTGTACTCAATGACAGTTCTGATAAATGCTAAATACAGTGGCACCATGGCCTCCTTGGACCTAGATGCCATACTGTTATTTATAAATTGCACACCATTGAATGATTTCCTCACTACCATAGAGACATGATGGTCAATGGCTAGATTACTGTCTATGTTTGATCCCAAGTCCCTGACTACTGGTCAACTCTTAGGGCTGTGTTTGCAGCATGATTGTTACCAGGGGTGATTGACTTCCTAAAGAATACTATTATGCATTTCTTGGCATTATGTTTTGGTTCATGGCTCTGACACTAGTTATTTGTCTGTGTCAACCATTCTTGGAGAACATTAGTGTCAGTGGGGGAATCTATGACTATTTCTAATTTGCAATCCTCTGCAAATCTGGTCAGCCAGAGATCCTTGACATTGGCCTTAACTTCAGAGAAGTAGATGCTAAAAAGGAACTGCTGCTGGACTGATCACTGAGGGAATTCACTGGTGACTGGCCTCTTTGTAGAGATGTACAACCCAATTCTAACTTCCTAGGTCATGTCTGTAAACCAGCTGGCTGTTCACCAGGTAACATAAGGGTTTATACTTAACCTCTTGAGTTTGTCACAATTCCAGTGGGGTTTTGGGTCTAATGCCTTGGCCAGGTCAGGTAGGCAGTGTGAACTATTTTGCCCTCATTTCAAAGAAGTCCACCAGGTTGAGTAGGCATGAAATGGCCTTGATGAAACCAAACTAGGTTGGGCCCAGTGTCTCAAGGTTTCCAATGTCATTATTGATCATTTTCATGATAATTCTTTACATGGCTTTGCATATGAGACTAGTGAGACGTATGAGTCTGTAGATTCCAGGGCCTGTAGATGAGCTAACATTGTGCAGAGGGATGATGGCTGCTGTTCTCCATTCATGGGACATGAAGCCTGCTTTGAGGCTACAGTTAAATAGTGATTCCAGATAGGGTCATGTGTCATGCTATTTAGAAGACGTCCTGGAATATTGTTGGGGCCCATCAATGCAATGTTCTTGGCCTTGGAGAGAGAATTGAGGACCTGCTCCCTGTTGATAGTAAAGGGAGTTATATTTGATGGCATTTCCTGAGGGGAGGGTGGGGAGAGAGGTAAAGTTAGAGCTGAATTTGTATGCCAGTTGGTTTGCTAAATCTTCTGGCTCAATATAGGTGGCTCCTTTAGCAATGAGCTCTGTACACACTTGTGTATTGTTTTTAAAGTTACGGGCATAACTAAAGAATGCCTTGTGGTTGCCCTTGGGATGGAAGGCCAAATTTACCTCAAATTTGGCTTTGGTATACTTTATTTGTCTTCTGAGTTGTTTGTTTTGTTTGATGAGAATGGTTTTATCTTGCTTGGTGCTACACCTCCTAACTTTTGCCATGGATTTTTTCCTTCTGTTATACAGGCTATTGATGTTGTGATTCCACCAGCGTGGCTTGTTTTTTGAGTTAGTTTTGTACTTATTCCTGTTGGGTACAGCTGCCTCTTTGCAGTTATTAACAAGTTCGTATAGCATTTCTGTGAACAGTTCTATGTAGACAGCAGTGTTATCAGGGTTCAAAGGGGATTGAAATTTTGCCTGGTTAACACTTAGTATTAGGAGGTTAGCCTTAGAGTAGTTCCTGAACATTCCAGGGTTATCTCGGTTTATGGGTTTTATTTTTACTTCAAAGGGGACCATTTTGTGGTTTGACCTCACCAGAGAGGACATTACACTAGGGGGTATGCAGCTGTCATTCATATAGTGAGGATCATATCCAGTATGTTTGTACCCTTGGTCAGCATATTGACAATCTAGTCCTGGGACTTTTTATGTTTACAAAATCCATGAATCTCTGTGACTGCACATTTGGTGTCATATATGATTCCCAGTTAACAGTGGAGAAATGAAAGTCACCCATAAATATGGTATTGGTTTGGATGGCGAATGTTTCCAGTAAGTTGAAATATATGCTATGGATTTCCTGGGTCATATAGGGGGACTTATAGCTTGCAAGGAAGTGGTATGGGATTCTGCCAATGGTGATTTGAATGCGGAGAAGCTGAAATGCTTCATTCTGTTTGACCAGCCTTGAGGTATATTTGTTTCTGATGTAAATTGAGACAGCTCCACCTTTAGTCCCTACCTGTGTAGTAGTTGGTTTAAATGTACTGCTGGGGCTTTCTCTACTGCTTCAAACCATGTCTCAGTGACTGCACAGACAACCATCATTTTTTGGAGGGAGGAGACCTTGTAGGGATTGGAGTTTCTCCTTTAGACTGCTAGCGCTAAGCAGTAACACCTTTAGATGTTCTTGGTCTTGATTTGCTCTTTCGGAAGTATTTTCAGTTAGGCATTGCCTAAAAAAGGTACTATGGGGGAGAACAATGTTTTAGCTAATATTTGAAAGCTTAGAGAAGAGAGGTGCAGACCAGCCCTGGCAAAGCAGTGTGGTCTGTTGACCATCTTCTTCCATGGTTACAAATATTGCACCGCCTTAGAGTGACACCAGAAACTAAGCAGTTTGTATTGTGACATCATGCTTAGTGGAGAAAGAATGATACATAATGCCAGGCTCAAACCAGCCTGGGACACATATTCTGGGAGCTCCCTGATGCCTCTCTTCATATAGACTAGGGAGGTATGTCTCAGTCATTTACTTCCACATGGACTATGACTGAGTCATACTGGTACTTTTGGTCCAATGACCTGTGTGCATGTGTAATATGGTGGATCCTGGCCCCTCATAAGCAAATTATTTTCTCCTTACTCAGCCTTGTAAGAGAGACATCAGTGTGTCTCGGAATAGAGTCTCCAGAGACCAGAATGTTGGATTGTGTAGTAGTTTGTCATATGGGCTTAGAGGTAGAGGCTCCATGAGATATGATTATATGTGTTAATGCTGGTGTTGTTTTGAAAGAATGCATTTGGGGCTGCTGTGGGCACTTGTTATATGTGCTTCATCTAGAACATCTTTGGGGTTCAGTAAGTTACATTTATGTGCCTCAGCATATATGGGTCTACATGTATGTTTTGTACTGTGTGTGATGGGTGCAGTATGTGTACTACTGACACCTTGATTGACATTAAAAGTGCTTTTATGTAAAAGCTTTCCCCTCCAGTGACATTGTGTAAATACTCCTCTCATGTACCTTATCCGTTTGTTTGAGAATTTGTTGGTTATCAGTAAACATGAGACAATTTCTACCTTGCCTTAGGATGCCATATCTAACAAGCTGGTAACAGAGATAGTGGGAAAGTTAATATCCATGTTAACAAGCACATTTTATTGATTAGATGCTTGAGGTGAGAATATATAATAACGTCAGGAATATCTGATTTGCAGCATTGGGGGCAGAGCTTATCACTGTCCATGGTAGTTGCCTTGTGTGCAATTGGGTATGGTGACAAGATTTTTATTGGCGTGCAACTCAGCTGAAATGAGTGTAGCTGTGAAATGTAACAAATGAAATGGGAGGTGAGGTAAGTATAATTGAAGTGTTAAAGAGTATAGGCAATTGTTTTTGAATTGTAATTTCAGCAGGAGTGTGTATTCAGTACACATATTGTAATTGCTAAGAACAATGTTTATGAGGGAACTAGTACAGGACATATTAAAGTATTTTTAGGTTTTACTAAATTAAATGGATGTAGGATTAGTTTATGTGGTTCTGTATAAAAAGATGAAAAGGAGGGCTATCAAAAAAAAAACAGACAGAGTTGGATAAATTAGTTTGGAATAGATAAATAGCAACAAAAAGAGTTCAGTGAGTATTAATGAGTTGAAGTGTAAGGTATTAGCTAAATTGAATTTCGGTATTAGAATGAAATAAATATTGACTTATAAATTTGAATAAAGAAAGTTAGTACTTATCTATACATACTACGGTTTCACTGCAGTAATGCTTAATTAGCATTAGCCATTGCTTAATTGTTCAGTTAAGTGTCAGCAGCAGTATTATGAGATGAGTAAATATAGGGAGGGATGCTAGCTAGACACCTAATGCTACTGGAGAGATGAGGGGTTGATAGATTAACAGTAGTGTAATGTATTTGGAAGTTACTAATTGTGCTTTTAAGTCAGAGGTTTTGAATCATCCAAAGTGGGCATGGATTGACTACTATGTTAGTAACAATGGGTGGGGCAGCTATGGAAATGAGAGCATGGGAAAGTTAAATGGGCCATACCTCAGATCTCAGATAACATCTTCAAATGGAAACACTTATCTAAGAAAAATAAAGCCAGATTATTTGAGAATAATGGGAAGCTTCATACTTAGCTTATTTTTTGTTTATGTATAGGACTAAGTAACGGTAAATTATTTTCTTAGTTCTGCCTTTACTTGGTTTAACTGGCTGAGATCTGTATTATCAGGTATTGCATCTAAGTTTTGAAAAGGAGATTATTTTCCAACATTAATGTCTTTAAGTGACTAAAATCGAGGTTAGCACCAACATGAAGATACACACTTCTGTTGATGGTTTGTCCCCATTATGATTTCAGCTCTTGAATATTTGTGCGGTACAACAGTTCTTGCTTCCTTATCCTCAGTTGTTACACCATATAATTCACTTAATTTCCTTTTTCTATAACCATAAAAGGTCTTGCCAGTTTTCAACAGTGGACATTACTGCAGGAACTTTATTTCCTCATTTGAACTCTTTAAGATGAGTGTTTTGGTTATATGCTCAATGTTGTCCCTATTGTGACCACTCTACATGTTCTCTTACTATAGGTATTACAGTTTTTAACTTGCCCGCAGATCTGTAAAATGCATTACTGCAATTTTAAAGAGTTTGTTTTTTTTCTTTCACATTTATTTTTTGCAATATCAAAAAAACTTGGGGATTTATATCATGCAGTGATTTAAATGGTGTGAATTCAGCTGAGGCATTGAATACTTTATTTATTTTATTTATTTATTTAACATTTGTTTACTGTGGAAAGTACGACTTGGAATAAAACAATTTTCAGCTGAGGCCTAGGGAGAAATGCTCCAGACACATGTCTTTGGAATGTGGGAGAAAAACAGAGCACCCAGAGGAAACCAACATAAATGCAGGGAGGACATGCAGACTCTGCACAGAACCCCAGCCGAGAATCAAACTGGAAAACTTCTTGCTGGGAGGTGACAACACAAACCGCTGTGCCACTGCGATGTCTATGCTATTACAAAAAGAGTGGATATGCTAGTAGATATTCTTAATTTTCTCCAAGCTAACTCTAATCCATTGTTTGTAGCATACGCTTCAAATTATTGTTAAAATATTCAACTAGTCCATCTGTTTGAAAGTGGTATATAGTTTATGTTAGCTGTTTTACATTAAAATACAAAATTGATGCATTGTTATGGATATGAAAAGGGTACCTTGGTCAATAAGAATTTCTTGGGAGGATTCCTATTCTAGAAAAAAAAGTATTACTAGTTCTTTTGCTATGGACTTGCAATGAGCCTTCACAAGGGGACTGCCTTGAGAAAGTTTTGTTGCATGATCTGTGATTACCAGGACAACATGATAGTTATTATTTGAGTTTACAAGTGGAGCCACAATGTCCATTGCTAAAGGCACCTCTGAATGATCAAGTCTACAGGAGAATTCACAACCCCTGGGTTGAGTGGCAGTCTGGGAAGACTGCACAAAAGTTTTCTGTGTCCTTCATAATACTAGAGCAATAACAGCCAAAACTCTAGAATTTGTGCTGTTCATTCCTAAATGACCACCCAGAATGAGGTTTTGTCCTAATGCCTTTACAAATGTTGTAAAGGGTTTAGGAACTAATAATTGGCTTAGTAGTTGCTCTCAGTCTCTCACTTTGGTTACCTTGCACAGTAAGTTCTTAGCTCAAAATAGTGGCATGTAGTGCGGTTAGTTTGTACTTCTGGTTTACCATCCACTTTTCATTATAATGAGACCAGTCTGTCTCTTCCACAGTTTGTATATGTATTTTACTCAGTGTAGTCTTAACTAGTGACCTTTCTCTCTATCAGTTCCTATACAGACTTTTTATCACTTTAAGTGTGAGAGTGTTTTGGCAAAACCCATCTCTTTTCTCAGTTTCATTACTGACATCCATCAGTACTTAAGCAAGAGTCTTTTGACAACACTCAGTATTAGATTTATCTAACCTTTCTACCCAGAGACAAATCTTAACTACTTTTGTATCCTTTAGCCATGCATTTTCTCTTTGCTAGAACCTTAAACTTCAAGCAGTATATCTAAATATATCCACCCAATAATTTCTGTAGTTCTTTAATCTGGAAAAAAAATCATGGCCAGTGACCATGTTATGAGACAAATTGGGCACCTGAAGTACCAGGGGATTCTTCATAGGTTCATAGGTTCATACTAGGCTATCTGCCCTAGGGCATTTATAAGCCTAGCCAGAGTGTGTTTGGCTTTCGCCACCCATTTTAAATGAATTTTGCTATGCCCTTTTTCAAGGTTAGTATACTGTGCCTCTGTCTAACAGTGACACAGAAGTGATACCCGGGGTAAACCTACGATCTCCCATCCACTCATCAAGATTCCTCTTGAAGAGAGTCAATGAGGGACTCTGCCTAACCTGGACTGGGATTTTATTCCAGAGTGAAGGGAGCCTCTGGGTTATGAATCTGTCCCTCCAGCATGTCCTATTTATTTCAGTGCTGAGGTTCAAGTCTCTCGAGTGCGTAGCTCGATGGGATTTGGATTTTCTGAGGTGCAGCATGTCCATTAATTCCGGGTTGGACATGGCTTTATATGTCAGGCACAGATCACCTTTAAGCAGGCGGTATGCCACTGAGTAGAGCTGGAGTTTCTTTAACCAGGCAGCATATGGCATTTGTTTGAGCCCTTTGATCCTCTTGGTGAGGTACTTTTGGGGTCTTTCCAGTTGCTGCAGGTGTCTGGTAAGGTACATCCCAAAAGGGGCATTGTACTCAATTATGGGCCTGATGAGGGATGAGTAAAGAGACACGATGACCTCCCCTGATCTAGATGTGAATCCCTTCATGATTGGGTGGGCTATATAAAATGTTTTTCTAACCATTTTGGCCACGTGGTTTTCAAATGAGAGATTGCTATCAACTTGGGTGCCCAGGTCCCTAATTACTTCTTCCGTATTTAATGGATTACCACCTATGTGGTAATTTGTGGGCACTTTGTTTTTGCCAAAGGGGATGACTATACACTTTTTGGCATTTAGCTTGAGGCCATGGCTCTGGCACCAGTTGTCTGTTTCTATGAGGCCCTTTTGTAGGATGCTTGTGTTGGCTGGAGAGTCGATTATGGCACCTAGTTTGCAGTCACCTGCGAACTTGGTCAGCCACAGTCCTTCCGTGTTGGCCTGTACCTCCAAGAAATATATACCGAACAAGAGAGGTCCCAGGACTGAGCCTTGTGGGATGCCACTTGTAACTGGTTTGGAGTCTGACATGGCTCCAGCAATTCTAACCATGTGGGTTCTGTCCTAGAGCCAGTTTGCAACCCATCTAGTGACATAGGGGTTTATATTTAAGCTGGTGAGCTTATCTATAATGCCCGAGTGGGGTATTGTATCGAAGGCTTTTGCGAGGTCCAGGTAGGCTGTGTGGACCACCTTCCCCTCGTCAATGGCCTTGGTGACTGTTTCAAAGAAATTGACCAGGTTTAAGAGGCAAGATCTGCCCTTAACAAAGCCAAACTGGGTAGGATCCAGTGTCTGTAGGTCCCCAATATCTTTATTTATGAGGTCCATGATGATCCTTTCCATAGCTTTACAGACCAAGCTAGTCAGGCTTATGGGGCGATAGTTTCCAGGATCCGTTGAGGCACCACCTTTGTGGAGAGGGACCACTGTTGCTGTACGCCACTCTTTGGGTACATATCCTGTAGTAAGGCTGAGATTGAACAGTAGTTTTATGTTTGGGTTTAGCTCTTCTTGGAGTTCATGTAGGACACAACCAGGGACACCGTCTGGTCCCATTGATGCTGTGTTTTTTGCTTTGGAGAGGGCAGCTCTTACCTGAGCATCTGAGATGTCAGGGGGGCAGTACTCTGCTGGGATAGATATTTTCCCTTTTGGTGGGGAGGTGGGGGAGAAGTTTGTGCTGAACCTGTCAGCTAGAATGCTGGCAATGTCTGTGGGTTCGGTGTATATTTTGTCATTTTGGACTAATTCTGAGCATATCTGGGAATTCCCACCCAGGTTCCTAACATAACTAAAGAAAGCCTTGTGATTATCCTTAGTGTCCTGGGCAATTTGTCTCTCGAAGCTGGCCTTAGACGATTTTATGAGTGCCCGTAGTTTTTTGCTAATACTGATCAGAGATGCCTTCCCTTTTTGGGATTTTGCTCTATCATGTAGTAGCTTCCTCTTTCTATTATATAGTTTGTTTATGGCTGGGGTCCAACAGACAGGATGCCTGCCTTTGGAGGATTGGGTCTTGGTTTTATTTGGGATTGCATGATCCATGCATTCTTGAAGGTGTTCATAGAATGCGTTTATAAAGGATTCTGTGGTCTGGGCCGTATTTTCCACAGGACCGGGGGCTTTGAAGGATTCCACCTCAGTTTTGAGGAGTGTGAAATTTGCTTTAGAGAAGTTTTTCACTGTGGTTTTCTGGGCAGGGGGTGGGGTCGGGATGTGGATATCCAGTGAGATTAGTTTATGGTCTGATCTTACCAGTGAGGGATACACTTCTGGTCTGGAGCATAGAGCCCCCATGTTGGTGATGATCAGGTCCAGTATGTTTTCCCCTCTTGTGGGAGTGGTACCAACTTGTTCCATAGCATTTGAGTTATAAATTCTAGGAACCTTTGGGCTAGGGTGTTGGAGCTAGAGTAATGCTCCCAGTCTATGTTTGGGTAGTTGAAGTCGCCCAGTATAATGGTGTTTGGAGAGACCTTCATATTTTCCAGTGTTCTCAGGAAGGCCGAGTAGGGTTCCTGGGTTTGGGAGGGTGGTCTGTAGCAGGCTATAAACTGCAAGGCAGTTTTACCCACTGTTAGTTGCACATGAATAGTCTCTGATTCTTCGTGCTGTGCCACCAACCTGGAGGTGTGGGTATCGACGAATATTGATACTCCCCCTCCTTTTGTGGTTCGGTCCAAGTTTTGGGGCCGAAAAGCATGGTATGAGGTATAACCTGGTAGTGCTGGGATGCTCTCGGGAGCCTTGAATCAGGTTTCTGCTACTGCACAGATATCGATGTTCTCCATGCTAAGGAGAGGTTCGAGTGCATGCATCTTGAGGTTTAGACTTCTGGCGTTGAGTAGCATTACTCTTAGTTTCTTATCCCTTGTGATACCTATGGAGGTGGGTTTGTCTTTTGAGCCTTGCCTAAAAAAGGCACTATGGGGGTGGCAAGAGCCTTTGCCAATATCCGAAAGCCCAGGGGTGACAGGTGCATTTCTACTTGTGTTACAGAGTATGACCTCTTGTTTCTATGCAGCCTTATCAACTAAATATTCTATTTACCAGTTGTTATATACCTACTAACTATCTTAGATTTAACCCGGGTAATCATATTTATTTATTCATATTTGTTTATTGGGTAGTGCACTGATCTCAAAGGACTATTTGCAGGCACAGCCCAGGTGAAAAAAATATATATATATTTACAAATGCAAGAATATGCTACAGCATTTAGTTCAAGAAGCAGCTTACAATGTCAAAACATGGATGAAAAAATGGAATTAAGTTTAGCAGAGCTTTGTGGATAAGATGTTGCCATAATGATTGAGATGAAGTGCAAAACAACAGGCAGAGGGTGAAAGAATACAAAATCAGCTTTTATTTTGGAAGAGAGGGTAATTAACTAAAAGAATGATATGGGTTCTAAAGTGTTTTTAAGGTGGGGAATTGTACCACAATGGGACTCGTATATTTAGCAAAATGTGCATGTGTGAGTGTTTTTATGCTGAGAAAATGGAAAGAACATTGAGGAAGGGAATACATGAGCGTAATTATGACATACCGAAGAAAAATACTAGTAATGCTCTTGCAGAACATGCATATTTATGTAAGAAATATGATAAGTTCTGTTTTGGGATCTTAGAAGAAGTTGAAAAAACTTAGGGGTGGGGTCTGGAAATTTTTTTTTGACTATAGAGAACTGTTCTGGCAGGTTAGATTAAATGCTGCAATACCCCCAGGGTTAAATGGGAATATTTTGAAGCAATCTGTTTAAAGCTAAGAGCTGCTAGAATATGATTAATAAATTATTTTTAGTAATATCATTGATTATTTTTAATATATACAAGGACAGAATTAATTTTTTATTGATTAGGCCCATTAATTCAAGTTTGTAAATCTGAAAATATCATAAAGTATGTTTTATAATTTTAATGTATTTTAGGAGTGTTCTGTCTTTAAAATGGCTGTTGATTTTATGATAGCTGCTATAAAAGGAAATGCCTGAGGATTCAATAAACTCTGTGCAGGCTTAGCACAAAGCCTCCATGGAGTTTACATGTTGGCTGGGTGAGCAGTAGCACTAATTACATATGCATGCTGTGCACTGTGTGTAAACATATACAATCACAGTTTCATGGTCAGCAGCATTGTTACCAGCTAGGAAACCATGTAAAGCAAGAAAAAACACCTGCAGGCATGTACACCTCTTTATCTATGGGCAAACCAGGTCTGCAGGAGTGCTCAGAAAGACACAATGACTGCAAGGGTTATTAATAAAACAATGTATACAGTACAGTTGATTGGATGGGAAATAGGTAATTCACCCCAGGGATCATTTCTGAGGCTCTGCTCGACAGTGGCACAGGAAAATAATTTTCTTGGGTGGCAAAAGCCAGGGTACCTTTTTGGCTGGGCTTGTATAGGCCCTAGGGCTGATAGCCTAGTACCTACCTATGAACCAACCACAGTATATGAAAGTGTATACGGTGCAGAGTACTGTGGAAACCTCTTTCAGGCATACTTATCAAATGTTGTATATGATCATCAAGGATACATAGACTGCATTATAAATAAATACTCAGGGGAAGTATGTGTATTGAAAAGGGACACATAGATGAATTGCAGGAATGAACACAGGGGAAGAGGATAGATGAAACATGGTAGTGTACAGCTGATGAGGGCATTTTAATGAAGACAGCTGTAGTATGAACAATAATCATGTATCAACATAATACAGTATGTACTGCACAGCTATAGTATATTATGTGACTGTCACACAAGTTAACACATCAGTGAAGAGGATTCTTCGTGATATAAGCATCCTGACATAATCAATGGACAGGACATATATCAGGGATGGTATGCAGATTAGGAGTTAGATGCATATTGTGAAGCTATGCAAAATGAGTTGCCTGAATATGAATGTAATCTCAGCATTGGTCTCAACCAAGTGGGACACATAGTAACAGGCCCATGGACAGCAGTAGACAGAAGCACACACAATCATAGATGATACAAGCAGAATACCACCATTAATCCCATGTCTTTGACATAACATATGTGATTGTGAGTGACTATTGATGGCTCTGCAAGAATACACTTGTACAACTATTATGATTTGTCAGCAATCTCTGAGGGGAATCAAGCACACCTTCCTCAAAATTTAACATCTGCAGGAGGTGTTAGTAGGGACACTGTTACACCTGTATTTGAATTTATGAGCAATCCTGGCTAGCTGACAGGTGTGCATGCCATATATTTGGCACAATCTACAGTCTCATGAATGTAATCCATGATATCAATGTTGTCAATCAACTATGTATTTACTGTGTGCATCGCAGGAACATATATCGAGCATGCATCTCCGATAATATCATGATGGAGGTTCCGCACCATCAACTAGTAATGTTTATGCAACTAAAAGAATGCTTAGGTATGGCAAATAAGATGTGTGGGTCCTCACAGTGGCAAATGTGCACTTGAGTAGCTCATCCTTGAAAGATGATTTGTGAGGTACATAACAAAGGGTGCATTGTACTCAGTTATTGCTATGATGAGGGTAGAGAACTATGGAACTGCAATGCCCTTTGATGTGGCTGTCCCACCCATACTCAGGAGTTTTGTTACATGCAAGGGAGTAGTCACTACTGTGGACAGATGCTGCTGGATGTTTCACATACCATCTACCTGACTTCACAAGTCACAACATATGGTCTGCTCATAGGGGTGTTCTGTCAACATTATAATCATAATTTATCAACTTGTTTAAATTAAAGACTGTATCTTTCGGAAGGTTGTCACAGCTTTGTTTTTGAAGTTTTGGAGTTTATACGTTTATGGTTTCGAACATTATAATCATCCATGTTTGATGGTCACCCCTAGTCAGAGGGATGCATGTTGATGTACACCCTCCTACAGATACATAGGATCCAACTGTGTCAGGTAGGTCATGTTTTGAATCATGCTATAAGCAACCTGTGATGTTGTCACAGCCCATTGAGTCTATGTTCTGAGCCAAAGAGAGTACACAGATGAGCTGCCCTCCTTAGAATAAAACCTGAGCAATGTTTGCATGTATACTTTTGCTGATGGCCAGTGGTGACAGAAGGATGACATGTGAGACAAACTGTCAGATAGCATTTGTCTACTTCCTCTGGTCGAGTATGTCTGGTGGCATCCCCATACAGATCTGTGCCAATGTCAAATACATACATCAACTCCACAACATATGCCTATATGTGTTTCATGGGCAAGCTTTATTTGAGTGGCCTGATGGCATATCAGGAGATTAGCTGTCTGTGGCTCATGCAGAACATTTCCTGACACAAATGCTAATAGTCACACAAAAGTGTTGCTGACCACTTCAATAATCCTTGGGGGTGGGCGTGGCTAGGATGCTGAACTGATAGCTGCACTTCATTTCAGCTCTCTTACCTCAATACAATTCCTGACAGGAATTTTACAAAATAATATTTAATTTGAAGACATTTTTATTACTAACTTATTTCTAATAACTCTGAGCATCTATAAGAAAAATGTTATTGTCAGAACTTGAATAATTCCTGTCAAATTAATTACTGGAAAATCAGCACCAATATCAGCTTTACAGCATGAGTCATCTAAGGAATACAGCACAAGACTCTTCTCTCAAAAAGACCTGCAGTCTCTCATTACAAATATACAGGAACTTACAATAAAAATCGACAAGATGGACAATAAAATAGATACTTTTAAAGAAAAGTGCTCACAACAACTGGAACAGCTTCAAGAAATGTTTACACAGCAGAAAGGACAGATATCACTTATTGAACAGTCATTAAGTGACATTGACACTAGAGTTCAAGTAGAAGAACAACAAACTGAATTCTTACTTCAACAGAATACATATTTACTAGAAAACTTGATGATATGGAAAACCGAACAAGAAGAAATAATATTAGAATATATGGTCTACCAGAAAAATCTGAAGGGGACAATATGATAAACTTTCTTACCACCTGGATACCAGATGTAACAAAAATACCTGAAGCTCTTTCATATGGTATAGAGCGGGCATAGATCACTAGCAGCTTCTGCAAATGCTTCTTCTCCGGGTAAGAACAAGCCAAGATCTATAATTGTGAGACTTTTTTCTACACAAGATAAAGATCTTATATTAAGAAATGCTTGGGCAAATTCTCCCATCAAATACAATGATTCATTAATAAGATTTGACAATGATTATTCTACAAAGGTGGTTTCAAAAGAAAAGAATTTCTACCAATAAAAAAACCTTGAAGAAAAAGCAACCGAAAGTCCATCTTTTATTTCCAGCAAGACTGAACGTTTTTCTACCAAATGGAATAAAAATCTTTGAAACAGTAGATTCAGCAATAAAATACCTTACCAACAACAACATCCTAACACATGAAGAATCTATGGACTGGACAATAAGTACACGAGAGAAATGCTGAAGTAAATAATTGGAAAACTGTTGAGCAAAAGAAAAAAACTAAAGGACAAATAATCTTACATATGTTATATTCTGTAAAAATCTAAATAATAATACTAACAACAAAAGAAAAGTTCTTACTGTCTTCAAGTTACACCAAAACAGGTACTGTTTTCAATTATATTTTAAATGTCAAAATTAGCATAAATGTAAATACATTTATCTCAAATCACATCAATATACTAAGCATAATTTAAACATTACTCTATTTTTCATTATTATCCATCTATTATTTTCATATTCTTAATCAGAGTAATCAATGCATAATAATGTTCCCAAATAGTTTATTTATTTATTTATTTATTTTCTCTCTTTGTGTTTTGTTGTTTTTATTTGTTCTCTCCTTTTTATAAAATCTTCATTAACTTATAATACTTTAATCAGTATATGGTTATATTGCTTAATAGGTATAATAATGGCTGCTATATAACTTATTGTTAGTTACATCCCTGATAGTATTACTTTTTATAAGTTAAAAGTGTCCCTGTTTGGATAAACGCTAATGCTGGGCAGAAATGTGTTGCTTTTGAAATGAAGTATTTCAGTTAGGATGTATCATAAGACTACTTTAAATAATCTTAAAAGATGTTCTGCCTTTGACCCATATGCACATACTGATATAGTCCAGTGAAAAAATATGTTTTAAGTGATATTTTGAGGCTATAAGTCATGTGTGTTGTGGCTCCAGACATCCGGAGTTGAAAGATGCTTGTGACTGGCTTAGATATCCTGTTGTCTTTTCTTTTGTAGAGAAATAAGGCATACCATGTTTAAAATGCAAAGTTTGACAGTTGTGAACACTACTCCACAAACTAGAGTGCTTGCGTGCACACTTCATGAGTTTGTCACCAAATAAGAGGAGGGAAAAGAAAAAAGAAAAAACACATACCTTTCCCTGCTTGGTTCTCGAGACAATTTAACAGCCACAAACATCACTAGAAACTTGAGTTACTTATTGCTTGTCGCATTTACTTGTGTACGCCATCCCCTGACTCTTACTAATTGACGTCTAGTCAGAAAATAAGCTAGGTTCACATTTAAAGATACAGAAACCTAAATTCCTTCTAAGGAAACATAAATAATATAAAAGGTTCATATAAATATACACAGATATTTATTTTTGAAGCACTTTTAGCTTATGGCTACTGATGTCTTCTAGCACCTTGATAGATAAGGACATATATCTGCTTGTCTTTCTATCAGTTTAGATTTCCAGACATTTTAGCTATCCCTTACTATGTTTTATACAGCAGAGTTTAAAAAGCAGAAATTAATCATCAGCAAATAAAATCACTGCTGTTTTACAAATTCTCTAAAGAAACTAGTAAATGTCAAGCAACTGACAGGTTTGTTTTGGGGAGGGTTGCCATTTCCCACGCTGGTGCTCCTGCAGAATACTACTGATGTCCTGCTGCCAAGGTATGCCCTCGGGTGGGCAGGTGGGATGCAACAAGAAGGTTGGATGTGCATTTGGCAAATCAAACATTTAGATGGCGGTATGCTATACTAGATGGAGAAAGTGGAAGCAATGATTGTATAAGCAACTATAATGAGTAACATAACAACAGTGGATTTGACCCGGTGTGTCAATTATACAATGTTTATATCCCATGTGGCTTTGGGCTTTGTCGAAGCATCTGTGTTCTACACACATATTGTGTTGGATCTGATTTGAGTGGAAGGGGGAGAGGCTTAGCCCACACCCTAATTTGTTACTGGGTTGCCATGCATTATGGGCATGCATTGTGGCAGGTACTTAACGGGCTATCCATCCTTAGATGGCTCATGCTGTTCCCGTTTGCTCATCTGAATGGTGACTGCGGCTGTGCTCTTCTTGTTATGTTGCCTGGCTGTGGCTTCACCCTTCTTATAATATTGCCTGGCTTTTACATTATCAAGAATGACACAATACTAGTGTATGCGGGTATATCATGTTACTGTTAGTGTGGACAAGGATGCTTGACAATGCAACTATGATTCTTGGACCTTTCTGCAGACGGTGTGTTGTCTGGCAGTTGAGAGCCTGGTTGTTCCTGATCAGCGGACCTGTATTTTGTGTTTCAATGTGACTGCATGAAAGGATGCCAGTATTGGTCTGCAAGTTTGGTGGGCAGTAGATTCTTTGGGGATTGATTTGAGGAGACACTTGTATTATGGCTGGGGCACTTGACATTTGATAAATGTATCCTCTCAATGATGCGTTCTGTCTGGTCATTGGCTGTAAAACAACTTTTCTGAGAAATATTGTTGTGGTGCCAGTTAATGATTTGGATTAAATGTTTCTATATACAGTCGTGAAGCAATTGCCAGGATAAAATGGTACTCTTGCAGTGCATGGATCATCGTGGCTGTCCTCCGATGTTGGAGGAAAAACAAGCTTCTTGGACACCTTTTTGACGTGGTAAAGGTGTTACCCATGGTTTGAATACGTTTTGTCTCTTTGCTGCAAAATGGGTTGGGAATTTTGGCCTGTAATATTTTCGTACATGGTGGTTTGAATCTTGGCAGCTTCCATTGTTTTGATGTGTTCTCCAGTATACTTTTGTTCAGTCATAGGATTGAATTACTGGTGTTGAGTAGATCAGGATTGTATCTCCAGCACTTGTTGTCAGCAGATAGACGCACTGGTTGGGTGTCAGTCTAAGCTGTGGGAGTTGATGTGTGATATACATAGATGTTTGCTTTGAGGGTGTGGTCAAGTGCTGCAGTTTTACCTCTGTACTGTGTCAGTTTTCATTGTGCAGGGTCCCTCTGAGGGTTGATGGAAGTGTTGGCAACAAGACACTCAATCAGGTAACAACATTATGAGTGGTCTCTTGGATAAGGGAGCTGTCTAAATTGTGATCTTGTTGTCTCCAGCCATGGGAATTGTCATTGAAAAGCTGAAAAATGCAATCAGAGGAACATATTTAATGTCTACTAAAGAAATATTAATATACTTATACATTGTATCGCATTTCAGTTTATGTTAAACATGAAATATGATGTGGTTTCAGAACTATTCATGTTTTTATTCCAATATGACTTTGCAAATATTAATTTAAACACTGGTTTCGGACTTGAGTAGTCTAAAACAATTGCACAACAATGGTACTGTATTATACAGTAATGTCAGTAAATAGTTTTCAACAGATGTATGAAATATACAGTTATAGATTTTAACATGATGTTTATTAATACCCTAAATTATTTTGAAATGATACTACCTTAATCTAAATATTTGTACCTTTTGAAACCTGCTTAAAAGTAAGTATTATTGAATTACAATAAGATGAGTAAAGAATATATGTATATATTTTAGCTGATTAGATTATCTTAATATATTATTCAATTATCTTTATTTAAAACTAAGAGGATAAGAGAAACTGATCCAAATATTATTTGTGAGGGTAGAAAGTTTGTTTGGTTAGATTCACTAACCAAACAAAGAGGTATATTACCTCATAGCAATAGGGAATGGTTTTAAGGTTAAGAATTACAAGTTTGGAAGTTCTTTGTTTTTTTTATTCTATCACTTTGGTGTCACTCAGAAACATGCAAAAATCATACAAGAAAAACTTTTGAATACTGTATCCAAGATGGAACTAAGAATAAACAATATTTACATAGACTCACACATAAAACAAACTCAAAACTAGGAAATGAAATGTTTATCCATAAATGTTAATGGTCTAAATAATAGTAATAAAAGGAGAAGCCTATTCAAGTACATAAACTTACATAAACCACAAATAGTCTTTTTACAAGAGACACACTTATTAGATAGAGATATAAACAACTTAAATATTAATAATTACACAGTACTAATAAACTCTCAATACAAAACAAAAAAAGAGGAGTAGCTATACTACTTCGCAACTCAACTATAACACCTAAAATAATTACTACTCATCAAGATGCATCAAGTATGTTTTGTCTAGTTTCAATAGAGTTAAATAAGAGAATCTATACGTTAGTAAATCTATATTGGATCCCAGGACTAGGATTAAAAACAGTTAAACAGCATTTTGAAGAGATAATTCATTTAACTAAGGGTAGCCTGATATTGGCAGGAGACTTCAACTGTATAATGAATGAAAAAGATACAGATTCTAAATCCAAAAGAAGAAAACAACCCATCTCTAAAGCACTATCAAAATTTATAGATACATTGTATTTAAAAGATATAAATGAATTTGCAGAACCAGACTCACTAATCTTCACATTTTATTCTCATAGATATAAAACTAACTCTAGAATTGATAGAATATATGTTGCCAATGACCTAATAACAAAATTGACAAAGTCAAAATCATAAATTGTCCTTTATCTGATCATAATGCCATAGTCTTTGAGATAGAGCTTACACCATTTTATTCAAATCCCATTACTAGGATACCTTCCTATATCACAAAATTGAGAGATTTCAAAGAATTTTATGAAGAAACAATCAAAACTTTCTAGAAATAAATTACACAGAAGATATTTCAGAAATATATGTCTGGGATTCATTAAAAGCAGTTACATATGGGAAGATATTATCCTGGTACATAAATAAAAGAAAGTTATGGAATAAAGATATGCTAGACTTACAAAACAAAGCAGATAAATTGAAACTGGAAATACAAAAGGGTAATGCTACTCAAGTTCAAGAACTTACACAAATCAATAAGAAGTATACAGAATTGCTACACCATAAGATTATGATTAACTTAGAAAAGATAAAAATAAACTCATACTCTACTAATTCAGCACACCTGAGATACTTAACTAATAGAACAAAAAATAATTAAATCTAAGCAAATAAAAGAAATATTTATTCCCAATACTAACAAAAGAGTTACGGAACTAAATGATATTTTAGAAGCATTCAGACTCCAATTTAACATTGATAATTCCATAAATACTCAAGATACACCTACTAAGGATATAAAAAATACTTAGAAAACAATATTCATATTAAATTAACACAAGAACAAATAGACATTATAAACAAACCAATCAATATGACAGAATTAAAATCACAAATTAAAAAGCTCAAGACAAATAAAGCACCTGGCCCAGACAATATGCTACCAGAAATGTATAAATTAATACCCAATCAAGCCATATCTTTATTATTAAAAGTATATGATATAGCCAATAAAGATTTGAATATACCACCCTCTTGGAAATATTCATTGATATCCCCAATTATCAAACCAGATAAAGATGAAAAACAGTGTTCCTCATATAGGCCAATATCATTACTCAATATAGACTACAAGATGTTTATGGCTATATACGCAGATAGGATCAAACACTTTCTTCCTTTCTTAATTCACAAAGATCAAACAGGTTTTATTAAAGGAAGAAATACTTCAGATAATATTAAAAGAATACTAACATTAATAGATTATAGCAAACATAAAGTCCTAAATTTAAATGTAATCTCATTAGATATTAATAAAGCTTTTGATTCGGTTAACTGGAACTTTCTTTCACTAGTTTTAAAAGAATATAACTTTCCTTCTAATTTTAATAATCTTATCCAAATACTATATGAAAAATCTACTGCATATGTTAAACTGGGATCATATAGATCAGGCCCTATAACAATAAAAAGGGAACTAAACAAGGTTGCCCTTTATCACCATTGTTATTTGCATTACTCATAGAACCCTTTGCAAATCAAATCAGATCAAACAATAACATAAAGGGCATTTGTATTAATAAAATGTTAAACCTTAAAATCCAACTCTTTGCTGATGACATACTATTAACTCTCTCAGATGCAAATGAGTCTTTGAATGCTCTATTTAACTCCATGAATAAATTTCAAAATATTTCAAGCTTAAAATTTAATGAAAACAAAACTAAAATTATGCCCTGTAATTGTAAAAAAAAATAATATAAACAAAAGATTTTCCAAATATATAGTAACAGAAAGTAAATTATTATATCTGGGAATAAATCTACTCAATGAATTAACAGATTCTCTAATATTTAACTATAATAAAATACTAGACAAAATAGAACAAACAATTGGTTACTGGAATAAATATATCTTTTCAACAGCAGACAGATTATATCTTATTAAAATAAACATATTTCCCGAAATATTATACTTAATACAAAATTTTCATTGCCACCTCCCAAATATATTATTCAAAGATACAATAAACTAATTTTAAATTTTCTATGGTTTCCAAATAAACCCCGTATAGCCTTAAATAAACATTTGCCAGATTGGGAAGATGGTGGAATTAATTTACGGATATTGATTTATATATTACCTCATCTGTTATTAAAACATAACACTATGGTTAAATAATTCATACACACCTATATGGAAACAAGCCCATGAGCAGATTTACATAGAAATCAATTATAATCACATACAAGACAACTTAACAGTAATACCATCACCCCTTATATGGATGTTAAAAGATTATTTTTAGGAAAAGAAATAATATTAATAAATTGCCATCAAACTATGTAAGCTCTACACTTTCAGTGTTCAGAACATATATAAACAAAATACCAAATATTAATTCTTGGATTTTTCTTATTTTCCCTATAGCTTTTACACCAAATATTCTAGATACATTCCAAATATCTAAAATAAATATACTTAAAGAAGAAACATTACTCTTTTGGCATCAACTTATAGAGAAAGGGAAAATTCTAACAAAGGAACAGATAATTTATAATTATAATATAAATAAAGACAATTGGCTGTTTTTACAAAATCTAAGGCATTTTCTTATAAATAAAATAGAACAAATGCAACCTTCAGTTAGACATGAAGCTCCAAAACTCATTGAATACCTTATTCTTATCACAAAACAGCCTTATCAGGGTACAGGTTATTTGTCTAATATCTATAAAATTGTTAAAAAAAACTATCATGAAAAATCATACTGGGATTATTATACTTTAATAAACAACCATCCTCCAGTTGAAGAAGAAAAAAGTAATATTCTAAAATCTTCCAAATTTTCTACATTATCAAAATACTGGCAATTATTCACTTGGAGATATCTACATAGAAGTTTCTATACACCACATAGGTTAGCCAAAATGTATTCTATTGAAGATCAATGTTGGAGATGCCATACCAAGATAAAAGCAGATTGGCAGCATGTTTTTATGAATGTATATGTCTCAATATGTACTGGAAATCCATTAATTATTTTTTCAGACTGTTTATAATGATAATTTTCAATTAACAAAGTCATTAATTTTATTCAACTCTCCTATTCCAAACTGTGTACCAAAAAAGACACTAAAATTCTATGGTCACTATTGGCTATTTCACGTAAAATCATAACTATACACTGGAAAAATGAGGCTTCCTACGTTCAAGGAATTTGAGACTTTAACAACAACAGTTGCTCACATGGAAATATTAACAGTGAAGAACAGAACTAAAAGATCTACTTCTTACTATTACTCTTGGATGAAAGTACTGGAAATACTTGAAAATATCGAAGAAGATATATCATCTTATGTTTCTAACTTTATATAATATAGAATTTCAATGTTATTTGCATAGACACCAATGTAAATAGTTATATAATGGTTTGAAGTTAGTAATGTTTTAGAATTGTAAATATGTTATTTATCTTTATTTCATGTAATGTTTAAGACATCTTATTTGAAATAATAAAAAAATATTTAGTGAAAAAAAAAAAATAATCCTTGGGTATATCAACACAACTGCACATACAACAAATTCCACAAGGTTGCAATTGAATCAGGACATGTGATACCTAGGTTGTGCATATTACAGCATAACATGTGTATGACACAAGACTTATGTGACCATGTAATCAATATGAATTTATATTGATGTCTGTCACAGAACATTTAATGATGGTATGTAGACACATGCACACCTGTGCTATAATACATGTCGTAATATGCCAACAATATACATGAAAGTGCATCATACAATGTCAACAGTTCTTAAGAGACATATTACTACAGCTGTTATAGAAGGAGCATATACTGCAATGGCAACAATGGCCAGCAATATATTAGCTCACATCACAGATTGTAAGACCCTCTTGTAGTCATACTGTACAGCCACACTTCATTATAGGCCATATCAATGGCAACAACTTTAACATGTCAACTGTTCATAGGGTCACAGGATATTATTATGCTAATGGCCAACATCACATAAAATCCTAGCCATTATTATGCCATGCAAAAAATCCATTTTATCTATATTATGGAAGAGTGTAAGCCTATTGTGCATATTTGTTGGATTACATTACATCCTGCCACTGGCCATATGGGACATGTGCATCACACCATGTCTGCATTATCAATCACACATGCATCTTGAGATAGTTTGCAGAAGCTCATGGAAGGACTGTGCTTCATGATGTGTGTATGCATATTTGACATGAGGACATCTTCCACTCCGTTGCAGGAATGATGTCATGTGGCCAGAGGAAACTGGAGGATGGTGGATGCGTGGGGATACATGTAAGGTTTCCCAAGTGGTAGTGAAATGAAGAACATTTACAAAGATCATACAATAACTATAATGTACCACCAACCACACACACACAGCAGTACACTGGGGCTAATTTTAACATTACACCTGTGTAGGTATAGAAGATGAATGCCATGCAGTGTCACAGTAGCAGCACCAAATATGTCTGACTGAAACACTGTCACAGTGTACTTTATGGCTGTATGCTGAGGATAACATGTTGGAAAGAGTATAAGACATGGATGTGAAGTCACATCCCTGTGTAAAAGTGCCTCAAATGTGATAGGTGTATGTATAGACATGCAAGTGGCCTGCCATCAGATTAGAATCCCTATATGTGTAGGCAAAGTAGCTTTCAAACAAAGTAGTTAATGCTACTGCCATAGAACAGGTTTGTCTTGAATACTGTCAGACTGCATGCTATATAGGATGACATCATCATTGTATGGGACAATGAGATGTTCGGAGTAAGGTTTGACATAGCAGTAGACTCACATATTGTTCTAAATTTGTCTCCATAGTGACAACACTTTATAAGTGATGAGATCAGCAGTGTCAGGTGAGGTGACAGTGATAATAGCAGTGTTCCAAATGGTCTCTTGAATATTAACCGACTGAACAAACACACACACACACACACCAGTTGACCACAGTGGCAATAAAATGCTTACCTAAGTAGACCAACTAGAAAACTCAGTATTTAATGCAAGTTCCACAGCACAAGTCTAACTTTTTAAAGTGCTTTCCCTATTTACATGTAGCTAAGCATTGAGCAAATTCAGGCTGCTGCTTCATTGATAAACTTATGAGAGTTCTATTGGTTTGCTTACTTCCACACAAACATGCTAAGTGGAGAGGCATGGCAGTCAGCACTTTGAATAATACTGAGTGTAAGAAACACACCTGTTACTAAGCTGACTCTGGATTCTGTACTCTACTACACTGCACCTTTGAGCCCTAAATTTGGCACCTTCCTCTCTATCTCCAGACATGTCCCTTCAGGGAAAACAGCAGCAGTTAAGAGTATTTTCTGCCAGTTCATGTTATTGTGTTTACTAGTAGTGCACAAACCTGAACAACCATGCCATCCACATTTGCCTGACATTAAGTGGAGAGCAACAGTGCTAAACAGAGAGGAAAACAGTTTTTGAAATAGGAAGGTTAATCTGAAAGTTGGCATTAGTTTATGGGTTGATTGCTGCTGTAACTGTTAGGTGATTCAACTTTGCAGACATGTATTGGGGGCATAAATTTTATGACCTGACACGTTTTTGTGTGGCCTTACACACTAATAAAATTAGTTTGTACAATGTAGGATTCAAACCTAGGCATTAGAGATAAAACATATTCTTCCACATAGGTGATTTTTCATCCTTGCCACAGAAGAAATGCTTGTTTAATATGCCCATGAATTATATATAAATACATATGACAAAGTAAGTGGTTAACCATGTATATGTATGCTCAAACAAGGTCCTGGTTTATACATTCTTATGTGTATGAGTATCACTGAGGTCTGAAGGCTATCCAATGCCAGAGAAGACAATTATAATTATAATTACAGAAGTATAACATTCTGTGTACCCTCTGTCACACATATAATACATATGAGCTCAACTGTTATACATACTTATTGTTATTTATAATTATGTTTACATTTTTTATTTGTTTTTTAAAATTGAGCAGACAAGCATTTATAAAACTGGGAGTGTACTAGATTAGTACTCTGGCTCACCTGTATCGTGGGCATTAACTATACCAGTTGCCACAAGGAAGGTTGGAATACAAGTGTATTTTTTACAGTCATTACAGTGCAGAGTGCTTATTGCAACTGGTTATGAGACCCTGTTTGTCAAACCTGTTCATTAGTTATACATATAGATTAAAGAATTAAGTGTTTAAACATGTATGTGCATGATATGACAGTGCAGAAAATAAATGTGGAATTGTAGAACCATAATTCTGATCAAATGTGTTTGTTTATCAGAGAATCCTGGAAGGGTGGAAAGTTTGAAACTGGGTTATAGCTTTCAGATGTTGCCATAGATCTTAGCAAAGTTCTGTGTGTGTATTGTACCAGAATCAGGTGACCAGAGGTGAGGTCATCCTCTAACCAGCACCTGGTTTCTTTTTAAGTCTTTCAGCAACACTTCGGTACTTGACAGGAAAATTTCTGACAAGATATATCTCACACATCCACACAGACAAAGAGAGACATCATCCACCTTTTGCTGTGGTAAGATACTCAGCATCCATCAGCTTGCCTTGCTTTAGTAAGTAGTCAGGGAACAGTAATTCTTTAGTCAGTCAGGGACATTTAGTGAGAATAGTTTAGTATTGTTTTCTGCATCTGTGAGAAACTATACAACTTTATTATTTTTTATATATATTTTGTAGGGACCTGTCACAGTTGTAATTTTAGATCTGGCATGGCTCCAAAGAAATTGGTTCTCTAAAAGTCAAGGTCAGAAACTGAAAGTGCAATATGTAAAAATGTAGAACTATCAAGGCAGCCGGGATGCACTGTTTTTAGCAAATTCAATATTAAATTTGGAACCAATGGTTCATGAAAATCGCAATATAACAATATATGGTTTTAAAAGGTTGTTAACTAACCTGAATGAAAAAAGAATTCCCAAAGAAAAGCATACACAGAAAATGTTACCGTCTACAAAAGACTCCCAACTTTCTAATCAACTTGTTGCAGTGAAACAAAATTATAAACATGTAAGCTCTAAGCAAAGTGTTGCAAGTACAAATAAACAAGTGTCTGTGTTACAATGGAGAATTAATGCAGTTGTATCTGAGTGTCAGTGGGGTATGGATTTTCAGAAGAATGAAGAATTAAGGAAAGATCTGGAATGTGTCAAGATCTACAGAAGCAGTCAGGCAACTATGGAAACACTCTGTTAAGTCAAGACAAAGGAAAATGGAGCATGCTTGCTCCAAAGACAGAGAAAAAATTGCAGAGTCAGAGAAAATGATGCATAGGCTGGAAAAAGGTTAAAGAGAGATGATGCCTCCATTTGAAAGACATAACTACTGTGATACTACCGTACAAGCAGAAAATGATTGATTTCAACAATTGGATGTGTCTGGTGTCATTCTAAGGGGATCCAGCATCTGTCTGCCTGGGATGATATAATCGATAGACCTCGATGCTTTGCCAGAGATGACCTGCATCTGTCACCCCTGGGCTTCCAGATACTTAACAAGGCTCTTGCCACCCCTATAGTGCCTTTTTAGGTAGTGTTCCAAAGACCAAATTACCACCGTAACAGCTACAAACAAATGCAATTTGTGGGTCATGCTGCTCAATGCTAGAAGTCTACATCTCAAAATGCACTCGCTCGAAGTACTCCTTAAAATGGAGAACATTGACATTTGTGCTGTAACAGAGACCTGGTTCAAGGCAACAGAAAGCACTCCTGCACTACCAGGCTACAACTAATTCCTCACCTTTCGGCTCCAGAATTTGGACCGAAGCTCCAAAGGTGGTGGTGTTTCCATATTCATAAAGGATGCACACACCTCCAGACTGGTAGCCCCACATAACGCATCTGAGATACTTCAGGTGCAGCTAACATTGGATAAGATAGCGATTCAGGTTGTAGCCTGCTATAGGTCCCCAACCATGTCCCAAGATTCACACTGCACATTCCTAAGCACCTTGGAGAATATTAGGGTCCAATCTAACACCCTCATACTGGGCGACTTCAACTACCCCATCATTAACTGGGAAAACTACTCATGTACCAATACACTTCTTGCCCAATGCTTTCTGGAATTCATTAATTACAATGCTCTGGACCAACTCGTTCTTACCCCCAGTAGAGGTATCGACATCCTTGACCTGGTCATTACTAATATGAGTGACCGTTGATCTACACCAATAGTCAACTCCTCCCTGGTTAGATCCAATCACAAGCTAATCACCTTGGAAATCCACATCCCCCCCAACAAAGGTAACCACAATGAAAAACTTCTTCAAAGTTAACTTAGGGCACCTAAAAACAGAGGTGGCTAACTTCACAGCACCCATGCAAATAGAGAATAGTTGCATGACTGCCAAATCATACACCAATGCACTGTATGAACACGTACACAAATGGATGGATCTCGTCATACCCAATAGAACTAAGATGCTCTCCTCAAAAAAAAGGAAGCCAATCTGGTGGTCCCCTGCCATAAACAAACTCTACAACAGAAGGAGGAAACTGATGCAGAATAAGGTGAAGTCCCAAGACTGGAAAAACTCCCTTATCAGCCTTAACAAAAGGTTGAGATCCCTCATCAAATCCTCTAAAGCTAGCTATGAAAACAGAACTGCAGCAGATAGTAAAGACAACCACAAGGCCTTCTATAGTTATGTAAAGAATATCCATGGCAATACCCAGATTTGCTCTGAGCTACTGCACAATGGTTCTTCCTATACCAAGCCAACAGATATTGCAAATATACTGGTGGACAGATTCAGTGCTAACTTTACCCCTCTCCCCCCCAAAGGACCAATCACAATACCAGTAGATTGCCAGGCACCCAGTATTACTGCACATAGGTTAAAACAGCACTGTCCAAGGCCAAGAATACAGCTTCTATGGGACCTGACAGTATCCCTGGCTGTGTTCTACATGAACTACAGAGTGAGCTGGCACCTTACCTGTGTGCCCTGTTCAGTCACAGCCTCACCTCAGGTTTTGCCCCTACTGAATGGTGCACTGCTACAGTCATCCCTCTCCACAAAGGAGGAGTGACTACAGACCCTGAGAACTATCGCCCCATTAGCCTGATGAGTCTGATATGCAAAGCTATGGAATGCATCATCATGGACCTAATAAACAAGTATATAGGGAATCTCCAAACTCTGGATCACACACAGTTTGGTTTTGTGAAGGGTAGAGCATGTCTGCTCAACTTGATTGACTTCTTTGAGTCAGTCACCAGCACTGTCGATGAAGGTAAGGTGGTTCATACAGCCTACCTTGATCTGGCCAAGGCCTTTGATACCATTCTCCACTCAGGAATCATAGAAAAACTTACTAAGCTAGGCATCAACCCCTATATCACTAGGTGGTTTGCAAACTGGCTCACAGATAGAACCCACAGTGTGAAAGTAGCTGACTCCAAGTCAGACTGCTGACCAGTCATGAGTGGAGTCCCACAGGGTTCAGTCCTGGGTCCTCTCCTGTTTGGTATCTAATTCTCTGAAGTCCAGGCCAACATGAAGGGACTCTGGCTGACAAAGTTCGCTAATGATTGCAAGTTGAGAGCTATTATTAACTCCCCAAGTGATGTTGACATCCTACAGAAAGGCCTCAATGAGACCAACGACTGGTGTCAGAACCATGGCTTTAAGCTCAATGCCAAAAAATGTGTGTCCATCCCCTTTGGGAAAAACCCGGTTCCCTTGGATTACCACATTGATGGTAGCCCACTGAACACAGAAGGCGTTATAAGAGATCTGGGAACACAGGTTGACAGCAACCACTCTTTTGACCATCACATTGCCACTGTGGTCAGAAAGTCCTTCTACGTGGCACATCTCATTACTAAGGGTTTTGCATCCAGGAAGAAAGAGGTTATTGTCTCCCTCTACTCTTCCCTCATTAGGCCAATCATCGAGTACAATGCCCCATTTGGCATGTACCCCACTAGACACCTGCAACAACTGAGGAGGCTGCAGAAGTACCTCACAAAGAGGATCTTAGGCCTTAAACACTTGTCCTACATGGACAGACTCAAAAAACTCAAACTATTCTCTTTCTCATATCGCCTACTTAGAGGCGATCTCTGCTTGACTTACAAAGCCATGTCTGACCCAGCTCTGTTAGAAATGCTACATCTAGTGAAATCCCAATCCCTCCACACCACACACTCCAGAGACCTCAACATCATTACCACAATCAACAGAACATGCTGGAGGGACAGGTTGATAACCCAGAGACTGCCCATGCTATGGAATAGACTTCCCATACATATCAAACAGAGCACTTCACTGGCCCTCTTCAAGAGAAATCTTGATGAGTGGATGGAAAATAGAAAATTCACGCCGGGGATCATTCCAGTGGCTCTACTCGACAGAGGCACTAGGAACTAAGGTTGGGTGGCACGATGCCAGGGTAATCCTATGGGCTAAGCTTGTAAAGGCTCCAGGGTCATTAGCCTAGTACACACCTATGAACCTATGAACCTATGAAGAAGAGAAGCCTGATTCATACCCAAACTGACATCTTCTGGTTGTAGAAAGATTACGACAAAAATGTTGACAATAGTGTTTTTGGTTTAAAAGCAATCTGTCAAAATGTACAAACTGAAAGTGAGTTGTTAAAAGCACACTTCAAAGAGAATAAGAAAAAAGTAAGAATAAGGCAAGGCTTTACCTCAATAAAGTGGGTAAGGAAATCACTTCCCTAAATTAAAATACTTTTTCCCTAAGCTTATACATCAAAAGACATCTGAAGGTAGAAATTAAACAAACAAATTACATCTTTCTGTGAAATACTTAGAAAAATACAATAAGACACACAAGCATATAAAAACTGAATTGTAATTGTCTCTTGCTCTCTGTCTTTCTCTCTCTCACTATATATATATATATATATATATATATATATATATATATATATATATATATATATATATATATAGATATATGGTTGCAGTCTGCAAGATCGGAAGTTCATATGAGCAAATTGCTGTTTTCCCTTTTTTTTTTTTTAGCCTTTCAGCTGCTCTGCATGTGAGGCTACTCTACAGCAGGGTGTGGAAATTTGCCCATACCCTATTATAGTGCAGTCTTGAAGTTGGCATATATTAGTTAGCTGAGGTTGCATATGTGTGTGTGGGAAGTTGTAGTTCAGTCTTTTTGGATTTAATCTACAAAAAATCCTTTTTATGTATTTGCTCATTGGAGCATTCAATCTTCGATGATAGCATATATATATATATATATATATATATATATATATATATATATATATATACATATACTCAGATGATAGAATATGTATAGATACAGATAGATTTGTTATCCAGGGTAGAACACCAATCATAAAAGACCAATTGTGGGTTCTGGGAAAAAAGTATAACATTTGACATAGTGGGGCAGAGCCTAGATGACCAACTGAGAGTAGTGAATTTTGAGAGCTCCATAAACTAGTATAGTAATATAGGAAACTTTTATTATTTTCAAGTTTAAAACATCAGAAATCTATAGATAAGCTACTAAACTACATAAATATCAGTTTTGGTGGAGATATACAAAAATTTTCCTGTCAAGTAACTTGGAGATATATTGAGTCACTGAATATGAACAACTCAAGGAATTCTCATCCAGATGCTGCTTTGAAAAAAAGAACTGCAATTGATGACATCTACCTTACAGGAACTAACTTTGAAAATATATGGCTTTAAAAATGACTTAGAAAACCTCAAATTAAATTCATAAAAACAGACTGATAGTCTTAACGAACTATTACAGCAACACCTTACAAAAGTAACAAATATAGAGACTTCTCTAAATGACACTGAAGGGAGACTCAAGGAGGAAGAATTCCAAAAAGAATTTCTACTTAAACAGAATACATGTCTGCTTAACAAAATAGATGACTTAGAAAACAGTGAAAGGAGAAACAACATAAGGATCTTTGGTCTGCCTGAAAACACTGAAGGAGAAGACATTATTTCATTCTTAACAACCTGGATTCCTGAATTTTTAGACTTAAAAGAGGAACTTTCATTTGGAATTGAAAGGGCACATAGAGCACTGAGGAAACCTGCTTCTAATTCAACAAATATTCCACCCAGATCCATAGTTATAAAATTACTTTCATTTCTGGACAAGGAACTAATATTAAAATTTGCTTGGAGAAAATCACCCTTAAAATACAATCAAAGCCTGATAAGGTTTGACAATGATTATTCTTCCAGAATACTAGAACAAACGAAAAAAGTCTGGCCAATAATAAAACTGTTGAAACAAAACAACATTAAAGCACAGCTGGCCTTTCCAGCCAAGATGAGATGAGAACCTTTAATGACTTAGAAGAAGCTTCTATATTTATCAAAAACAACAACATAGTGTCTATCCCATATGAAATGGAATGGATGGTCCCTACTCTTAAAAGAATAAAAGAAACAAATACTTGGACTGATGCTAGAAAGAAGAAACAAAAAAAAAACGATTCCAAGATAGCTGCCCCCAAAAAATAACTCTTACAATTACATCTCTCAAAGTATCAACTGACACGGTACATCATGTGTCATCTGTTTTTATTTTAAAAAAGGAGGGATTCTTAAACAACTGAGAAACAGTAATGATTTATTCAGAATATTCAAAGAGTCCAATAATTCTTTATAAAAAAAATGGTAGGTCAAGATGGGTTACTATTTACATTATATAGAAGCCAAACAAAGCAACATATAATACAGACATAGAAGTTTCTATTCCCCTACTTGAACTCAATGAATACTTATCTTGTTCATTTTACTTATAATAATTTAAGTAATTAATTAACTAATTCAACAAGATACCATTCATCAGAGTTCAGACTCAAATGTAACAAATTAACATCATATATAATAGCAGTAACAGTAGAGTGTTTAAAAAATGCTGTCATGGAGAATAATGCCTTCTTCAGTTAAAGTATGATTTAGAAATGTCATGTATATCCTGGTTAAATAATAGTAGCAAGCTGTTAGTACAAATGTCATCATTATTCTGTCTAAATATAGTTAATATCAATTATGGCAGGTATCACAGCTACGAGTGCTGTTTGATCAATCCTGATATGGTGTGCATGGATGCAGCTGTGTCTGGCAATTAGTACAAATGTCATTATTATTCTGTCTAAACATAGGTAATATCAATTATGGCAGGTATCATAGCTTCGAGTGCTGTTTATCAATCCTGATATGGTGTACTTGGATGCAGCTGTGTCTGGCAGCTAGTACAAATGTCATTATTATTCTGTCTAAACATAATTAATATCAATTATGGCAGGTATCAAAGCTTCAAGTGCTGTTTGATTAAGCCTGACATGGTGTATGTGGATGCAGCTGTGTCTGGCAGCTATTATATGTTGCCGTTTTCATCTCCGAGAAGCTGTGGGTTGTGGCTTGTGATCCAGGTTTACTGATGCTTGTGTATTAGGAAGAGACATTTGGTGTTTTAACCCAGATCCAAGGGAAGGGGGTGGATAGAACTGTGATTTGGGATATTTTGGCAGAGAATGGTTTGTTTGTATATCTGCTGAGTGAGAGGTGGGAGGGCTAGAGGAATGTGTTGTCTCTTGTTGTGGCAGCTACTTAGGAGGTTTTTTTTTTTTTTTTTGATCTGTTTGCTCTCTGTTCTTTTCCTGGCTGCTGCCTCGCTGAAAGGGAGGGAATTTAGGCTTGAAATTCCAGTGAAGTGAAGCTTTGCTTCAGGTGCATCGTGAGCCTCTGGTATGCAGTACACAAGCACACTAACAGAAACAGATGCTCCCAAGTTGCTATGGTAATGGAGACAGAGTGACGATAATGCTCAATGGCTCTGAGGACCCTCCAAGATGATTATCGGCAATGACGTTTTTGGTTTAAAAAATATATATATATATAATAAAAGGGCTGTTTTAAACCATGTGTACACGTATTTATGGTCTCCCAACACTTTGTTTAGCTCATTAAGTTTTATTCTTGATAAAGGAAAAAAAAAAATAAGCGCAATTTTATATTTAAAATGTATTTTGGTCCAAACACAAGAAGGACTTACGTAAGTGTGGAAGTATCAGTTATTGTGAAAGACTAAGAGCACTTGGTCTTGTGCAGTACCCTTTGCAGTGGTCTGGGAGGTGAGCTTGCTCAGATGTGTTAGGCATATGGGGATAGCTGATTCTAGGGGTCTTTGGGGTTGCTGGGAAGTGCTAGAGAGTCATTAGATTTCCTTTGTGGAAATATCTGTGGGAATGGAAAGTGTGTTGAGTGGTTCACTGCCAGAGTGGCCACTGCATGGAACAGGCTGATAAAATGGAACAGGACAAATATTGGTTTGGATATTTTAAGAACAGCCTGGAAATGCACCACATAAACTACTGAATGGTATTCTGGCAAAACTGGATGGGCATTGTTGCCCATGCTTGAAGTACTGTTATGTGTCTATGTAAGATTGGAAATATACTTATAACAAATAAGAAACTAGAAGGGTCTCATAATTTAAAGTCTATGGAGTGTATAAACATGCTTGGAAGGAGTTAATAATAAGAATAAACATTACAGCTTGTGGTCTCTCAAATAACTAAGTAACAGACCAAAAAACACACACACAATAGTTATGTAATGTATGATTTTAGTAAATCTAGACATAAAATATATAATCATCATATAAGATGAAGCAGTCTGCTGAATTTAGATATTAAAGACAGGATTTAATAACATGGGCTTGTGTATAATAATACTACTGTCTTAACTTGTCATAAATGACATACACTACATTGAACATCAAGGGGAAGCATGATGATTTTCTTATATAAGTAAATATGCATAACAAGTCATGTAATTGCTTTAACTTGAATTATAGTTTTTGTAACCTATCTTGACCATATATAATACTCAAGCGGTTACCAAGGTAACTAACGTTTTATACATGACATCAAACTGACAAAGTTGTTCAAGAGAAACAATAGAAGCCTGAACTTGAACTATCACAGACTGTAACAATCATGTTCTGAACAAATAGTATTAAATTGACAATAGACACTCAGTTTAATAATATGGGGTTGTTCATAGGTTCATAGGTAGTTACTAGGCTATTGGCCCTAGGGCCTATATAAGCCTAGCCAAAAAGGTACCCTGGATTTTGCCACCCAAGAAAATTATTTTCCTGTGCTTCTGTTGAGCAGAGCCACAGAGGTGATCCCCGGGGTGAATTTCCTATTTCCCATCCAATCATCAAGATTTTTCTTGAAGAGTGCTAATGAGGAGCTTTGATTGATATAGATAGGTAGTTTGTTCCAGAGTATGGGAAGTCTCTGGGACAGGAATCTATCCCCCCAGCATGTTCTGTTTATTGTGGTGTCAAGGATTAGGTCCCTAGAGCATGTAGCTCAGAGGGATTGGGATTTCTTTAAGTGGAGCATGTCCAACAGCTCTGAGTTTGACATAGCTTTGTATGTTAGGCAGAGATCACTTGTGAGTAGGTGATATGTGATGGAGTAAAGCTGGAGTTTTTTGAGACGGTCTGTGTAGGGCATCTGTTTGAGGCTGGTAATCCTCTTTGTGAGGTATTTCTGCGGCTTTTCCAGTTGTTGTAGATGTCTTGTAAGGTACATATCAAAAGGGGCATTGTACTCTATAATGGGTCTAATGAGTGAGGAGTAGATGGGAACAATGACCTATTTTTTCCTGGATGAGAAACCTTTTGTGATGAGGTGTGCCATGTAGAAGGATTTCCTGACTAATGTGGCAATGTGATTATCGAAACAGAGACTACTGTCCACCTGTGTCCCAAGGTCTCTTATCACACTTTCGGTGTTATGTAGACTACCACCTATGTGGTAGCTCATGGGTACAGAGTTTTTACCAAAGGGGATGACAATGCATGTTTTGGCATCGAGCTTGAGACCATGGCTTTGACACCAGGCATCTGTCTCCGTAAGGCCCTTTTGTAGGATGTCCACATCATTAGGAGTTTTGATTATGGCTCCTAGTTTGCAGCCATCTGCGAACTTCATTAGCCAAAGACTTTCTGTGTTAGCCTGAACTTCTGAAAAGGAGATACCAAACAGGAGAAGACCCAGGACTGAACCCTGTGGTACTACACTTGTCACTGGTCTGAAGTCGGATTTGGAGTCTGCTACTTTAACAGTGTGGGTTCTGTCAGTGAGCCAGTTGGCAACCCATCTTCTGACATAGGGATTTATACCTAGTTTAGTAAGTTTATCTGTAATTCCAGAGTGGGGGATGGTGTCAACAGCCTTGGCGAGATCTAGATAGGCTGTGTGAACCACTTTATCCTCGTCTACAGCTTTGGTGACTGCTGCAAAGAAGTCTATCAGGTTTAGGAGACATGATCTGCCTTTTACAAACCCGAAATGGTGGGGTCCAGAGTTTGGAGATTACAAATGTCTTTGTGTATAAGATCCATGATGATACATTCTATGGCCTTGCAAACCAGGCTCATTAGGCTAAAGGGGCGGTAGTTCCCGGGGTCTGTGGTGGCTCCCCCTTTGTGGAGTGGGATAACCATTGCTGTGTGCCATTCAATGGGCACAAAGCCTGAGGAGGAGAGGCTATGATTGAACACAGTGCTTAAGTGGGGTGCTAGTTCATTCTGCAGTTCATGTAGAATGCATCCTGGGATGTTGTCAGGTCCCATGGATACTGTGTTCTTGGCTTTGGAGAGTGTGTTTTTTTACCTGTGCAGCCGTGATTACAGGAACTTTGCATTCTTCCGGTATAGAGATGGGCCCTTTAGGGGGTGAGAGGGGGGTAAAGTTAGCACTGAACCTATCTGCCAGGATGTTGGCAATATCAGTTGGTTCTGGATATTTAGTGCCATTGTGTGGTAACTCAGAGCAGATCTGAGTGTTGACATTGAGATTCTTCACATAGCTATAGAATGCTTTGTGGTTGTCTTTAGAATCAGTGGTAATTTTGTTTTCGTAACTAGCTTTGGAGGATTTTATAAGGGATCTCAGCTTCTTACTGAGGCTTACCAGGGAGTTCCTCCAATCATGGGATTTTACTCTTTTTTTGTAACAGTTTCTTTCTTCTGTTGTAGAGTTTGTTTATGGCAGCGGACCACCAGATTGGCTTCCTTTTTTTTGGAGGATAGCATCTTGGTTCTGTTAGGGATCGCATGATCCATGCACTCGTGGAAGTGATTATAAAGTGCATTTGTGTAGGTTTCAGCAGTTGTACCTCTATTGTCCATCTGCATGGGTGTCGTGAAGTTTGTCACTTCTGTCTTAAGAAGCGTGAAGTTGGCTTTGGTGAATTTTTTTACGGAGGTTTCCCTAATGGGAATGGGGGCGGGATGTGGATGTCTAGGGTGATTAGCTTGTGGTCGGATCTTACCAATGAGGAATTGACCTCTGGTGTGGAACACCAGTCACCCATGTTGGTAATGATCAGGTCTAGGATATTGCTGCCCCTGGTGGGGGTGTGGATAAATTGATCCAAGGCTTTGGAATTTAGGAATTCCAGAAAATGTTGAGCAAAAGAGTTGGTACATGAGTAGTTTTCCCAGTTAATAGTGGGGTAGTTGAAATCACCTGTTATTAGGGTGTTGGGTTGTACCCTAATATTTTCCAGTGTATCAAGAAATAAGGATTGGGAATCCTGGGGCAAGGTGGGAGATCTGTAGCAAGTTACAATTTGGATTGCGGTCTTTCCCAGAGTTAGTTGCACTTGGATAATCTCGGATGCATTATGCTGAGCAACTAGCCTGTAGGTGTGGATATCCTTAATGAATATGGACACGCCTCCGCCTTTAGTGTTTCGGTCCAGGTTAGGTGGCCAAAAGGTGTGGTATGAATTATAGCTTGGTAATGCAGGGGTGCTCTCTGAAGCCTTGAACCAGGTCTCTGTCACTACACAGATGTTGATGTTCTCCCTTTTAAGGAGTGCCTCGAGTGAATGCATTTTGAGGTTTAGACTTCTACCATTGAGTAGCATTATCATCAGATTTTGCTTGCTTGTACCTGTTAAGGTGGTTAATTTTCTCATTTGAACCTTGCCTAAAAAGGCACTATTGGATGCTAAGGAGGGAGAAAAGGACCTGTACCGGCTAGACAGAGGGACCGAGCTAGTAAAGATGTGCAGCAGGTAAAGGTGATAAAGGATAATAAGGGAAACATACATGTGAGGAGAGTGTGTTGAGCAGATGGAAAGAGTACTTTGAGGGGTTGATGAATGAAGAGAATGAGAGGGAGAGAAGGTTGGATGATGTGGGGATAGTGAATCATGAAGTGCAATGGATTAGCAGGGAGGAAGTAAGGATAGCTATGAAGAGGATGAAGAATGGAAAGGCAGTTGGTCCAGATGACATACCTGTGGAAGCATCGAGGTGTTTAGGGAAATGGCAGTGGAGTTTTTAACCAGATTACGATGTATGCTCTGAGATTGCCGATGGAGAAGTACAGAGAAGGTCAGAAGGAGTTGCATTGTGTTTTTGTAGTCTTAGAGAAAGCATATGACAGGGTGCCTAGAGAGGAGTTGTGGTATTGTATGAGGAAGTCAGGAGTGTCAGAGAAGTATGTAAGAGTGGTACAGGATATGTACGAGGGTAGTGTGACAGTGGTGAGGTCTGTGGTGGGAGTGACGGATGCGTTTAAGGTGGAGGTGGGATTACATCAAGGATCAGCTCTGAGCCCTTTCTTATTTGCAGTGGTGATGGACAGGTTGACAGACGACATCAGACAGGAGTCCCCGTGGACTATGATGTTTGCAAATGACATTACGGTCTGTAGTGAGAGTAGGGAACAGGTGGAGGAGACCCTGGAGAGATGGAGATATGCTCTAGAGAGAAGAGGAATGAAGGTCAGCAGGACTAAGACAGAATATATGTGTGTGAATGAGAGGGAGGATAGAGGAATAGTGAGGATGCAGGGAGTAGAGGTGGTGAAGGTGGATGAGTTTAAATACTTGGGATCAATAATTAAGAGTAATGGTGAGAGTGGAAGAGAGGTGAAGAAGAGAGTACAGGCAGGATGGAGTGGGTGGAGAAGAGCGTCAGGAGGGATTTGTGACAGACGAGTACCAGTAAGAGTGAAAAGGCAGGTCTACAAGAGGGTAGTGAGACCAGCTATGTTATATGGGCTGGAGACAGTGGCATTGACACAAAGGCAGGAGTTAGAGCTGGATGTGGCAGAGTTAAAGATGTTAAGATTTACAATGGGTGTGACGAGGGTGGACAGGATTAGGAATAAGTATATTAGAGGGTGAGCCCAGGTTGGAAGGTTTGGAGACAAAGCCAGAGAGGCAAGATTACATTGGTTTGGACATGTGCTGAGGAGGGATGCTGAGTATATTGGGAAAAAGATGCTAGGGATGAAGCTACCAGGTAACAGGAAAAGAGGAAGGCCTAAGATAAGGTTTATGGATGTGGTGAGAGAGGACATGCAGGTGGTTGGTGTGACAGAGCAAGATGCAGAGGACAGGAAGAAATGGAAACAGATGATCCGCTGTGGTGACTCCTAATGGGAACAGCCATAAGAAGATGATGAGGAGTGGCAAAAGCCTTATCCAGTATCCGGAATCCCAAGTGTGACAGGTGCAAGCCATCTCCGGCAAAGCATCGTGGTCTGTTGATCATGTCATCCCAGGCAGACAGATACTGGATCCCCTTAGAATGATACCAGAAGCTTAGCCGATTGTTGAAGTCAATCATTTTATCCTTGTACTGTGGTATCATTCTGGGTGATGGCAGGATGCTACTCAGGGCTAGGGTCATACCTGCCTGGGCTACAAGACCGGAAAGCTCCTCCATATCTCTTTTCATGTAGTCCAGGGAGGTATGTCTCAGGTCATTCACACCAACATGGACAATGACAGAGTCATATTTGTACTTGTTGTGTATAATAAAACTACTGTTTTAACTTGTCATAAATGACATACACTATTTTGAACATCAAAGGGAAGCACGATGATTTTCTCATATAAGTAAATGTGAATAACAAGTCATATAATTGCTTTAACTTGAATATTGGTTTTGTAATAGATCTTGACCATACATAATACTTAAGCTGTTACCAAGGTAACTAATGTTTTATACATGACATCAAACTGGCAAATTTGTTCAAGGGAAACAATAGAAGCCTTTACTAGGAATGTCATAGAATGTAACAATCACATTCTGAACAAATAGTATGAAATTGACAATAATCACTCAGTTTAACCTTTGCTGATTATACAAAATAGAATGTTGCCATTTAAATCTAAAAACGTTCAGTATATGCCATAAAATGGAAATTTATGAATATGTAAAGGGAACTTGTAATCCTTAATCACAGTAAGTGAATTTATTGTTTTTAACCTATAATTTCACTCATTTTATAATAAGAAATGACAGATATGAAAATCTATATGTTTAGGAAATGGGGGAAAGAGGGATGCACTGATAATTAAAATGCACTAACTTTCATCAATGTTTACATAAAACAAACTTGATGCTTTAAGTAAGTTAGCAACAAATAAAGTGATTACTTAAATGCTGTCAAACAATGAAATATAACTTCTGATATATCTAGTAAAATACATTGTATTATAAACATTAGGTATAACTATTATTACCATCTATTTATATTAAGTAATACGTTTTGAAAGACTTCATCAATAATGGTGAATATGTTAAATAACTGTGTGCTATAATCCTTTACTGAGGTTTTATACATGATACATCCTACTTTACTATGATTGAATTGCTTGTCATCTATCTTTCATGTAAATATTAATTGCTTATACAATAAGTAGACATTTATATTGTCTTATAATTCTGTCTAATCTACAATAGTACTATATCTGTTCAAAATAAAAAAATATTGCTTATTCCTATTACAAATATTCTCCATATGATAATTCAATTTATGGAGCTCAGATGCTCTAGATTGTCAAGGTATGAGTGATAATCTGATGGATTTAGGTTTATCCATTAGCTTAGGAATGATTTTCATTCCATGGCTATTGCGGATCTTAGTTTTGTTAACATTTATTAGTTTAAATTTGTTATTTCACAAAAACATTTTTAGTATGCCTGACCAAAACATTACTTTATTGTTAAACACTCAAAGTATAAAACTGATAATTTCCTTTAAAAGCTCAAACATATACTTTATAGTTATCAGAGGAAAATGTTTATTAGTCACAGTAAAACAAAAAAATACCTAGTCTAAATAACCTAAGATGGATTTAACTTTATTATCTGTAAATACCAATGGCTTAAACAATCCTAGCAAGAGATGAAATCTACTGAAATATTTAAAACTGAACAAAGCACAAATTGTCTTCCTTCAAGAAACTCATTTCAAAACAAATAACAATTACAAATGGAATCCTAAGGAATATATGATATTGGTGCAATCCACTTATAAGACAAAGACAAAAGGGATAACAATTTTATGGAAACATTTATAAGTATGAAGATAAAGAAGGCCTTATGGCATTAGCAATAGTTCATAGGTTCACAGGTAGGTACTAGGCTATCTGCCTTAGGGCATTTTTAAGCCCAGCCAGAGTGTGTTGGCTTTCACCACCCCATTGATCAATTAACTGAGCCTCTGTCAAGCAGAGCCAATGAAGTGATCCCAGGGGTGTATTTTCTGTTACCCATCCACTCGTCAAGGCTTCTCTTGAAGAGTGTTAGCGAGGGGCTCTGCCTAATGTAGTTAGGAATTTTGTTCCAAAGCATGGGGAGTCTCTGTGACAGGAATCTATCTCTCCAGCATATTCTATTTATTGTTGTGGTGAGGTTTAGCTCACTAGAGCGTATGGCTCACGGTGACTTGGATTTCTTTAGGTGGAGCATGTCCATCAATTCTGAATTGGACATGGCTTTGTAAGTCAGGCAGAGATCACGTATGAGTAAGCGATATGCCACTGGGTACAGCTGGAGCTTTTTCAGTCAGGCTGCATAGGACATAAGTTTGAGGCCAGTAATCCTCTTGGTGAGGTGCTTTTGTGGTCTTTCCAGCTGTTGGAAGTGTCTTGTGAGGTACATCCCAAATGGGGCATTGTACTCTATGATGGGTCTGATGAGTGACGAGTAGAGAGGCACTATAACCTCTTTATTTCTAGATGCGAACCCCTTAGAAATTAGATGGGCCACATAGAAGGATTTCCTAACTAATTTAGCAATATGATTGTCAAAGGAGAGATTACTATCTACCTGGGTCCCCAGATCTCTTATTATCTTTTCTGTATTAAGGGGGCTGCCGCCTATGTGGTAATTCGTGGGTGTTTTGTTTTTCCCAAACAGGATGACTATGCATTTTTTGGCATTTAGCTTGAGGCCATGACTTTGACACCAGGTGTCTGTCTCAGTAAGGCCTTTTTGAAGGATGTCCATGTCAGTCGGAGAGTCAATTATGGCTCCCAGTTTGCAGTCATCGGTGAACTTGGTTAGCCATAGTCCTCCTGTGTTCGCCTGTACTTCTGAGAAATATATGCTGAACATTAGGGGTCCCAGAACTGAGCCTTGCGGGACACCACTTGTGACTGGTTTAGAGTCGGACCTGGAGCCCGCTATTCTTACCATGTGAGTTCTGTCTGTAAGCCAGTTGGCAACCCATCTTGTGATGTAGGGGTTTATGTTCAGGCTGGTGAGTTTTTCTATAATACCAGAGTGAGGAATGGTGAAGTTTGCTTTAGAAAAGTTTTTCACTGTGGTTTCCTTGGTTGGGGGTGGTGGTGGGGTGTGGACATCCAGGGTGATTAGTTTATGGTCTGATCTAACCAGTGACGGGTTGACCTCCGGTAAGGAACACCTGTCGCCCATGTTGGTGATGACCAGGTCCAATATGTTGTGGCCTCTGGTAGGGGAGTTTACCAGCTGATCCAGGGCATTTGAGCTGATAAATTCCAGGAAGCGCTGAGCCTGGGAGTTTGTACTCAATTAGATTTTCCAGTTAATGCTAGGGTATTTGAAATCGCCCAATATTAGGGAGTTCGGTAGGACCTTCATGTTTTCCAGTGTCTCCAGAAAGGAGGAGTGGTGATCCTGGATCATGGAGGGTGATCTGTAGCAGGCTACAATTTGCATTGTAGATTTGCCCGATGTTAGTTGCACATGGATGATCTCAGAGGTATCATGCTGCGCCACTAACCTGGAGGTGTGAGTATCCTAGATGAATATGGATACACCCCCTCCTTTTGTGTTTCGGTCCGTGTTCTGTGGCCGAAATATGTGGTATGAGTTGTAGCCCAGTAGTGCTGGAGTGCTCTCTGGAGCCTTGAACCAGGTTTCAGTTACTGCACAGATGTCGACATTCTCCATACTTAGGAGTGCTTCGAGCGCATGCATTTTGAGATTTAAACTCTTGGCGTTGAGTAGCATAACCCTCATTTTTTTACTTGTGCTGTTTACGGTGGTGGGTTTGAATTTTGAGCCTTGCCTAAAAAAGGCACTATGGGGGGCAGCAAGAGCCTTGGCCAGTATTCGAAAGCCAAGGGGTGACAGGTGCAGCCATCTTTTGTGAAGCAACACGGCTTGTCGAGCATGTCATCCCAGGATGACAGACACTGGATCCCCTTTGAATGACACCAGAAGCTTAGCCAATTGTTGAAACTGATCAATTTTTCTTTATACTGAGGTATCATTCTTGGTGAGGGCAAGATGCTACTCAGGGTCAGGGTCATACCAGCCTGGGCTACATGATCAGAGAGCTCTTCCATGTCTCTTTTCATGTAGTCCAGGGAGGTACATTTCAGGTCATTCGCACCAACATGAACAATGACAGAGTCATATTTGTACTTGTTCTGGAGTGACCTGAGTGCTTGTGTTATGTGGCAGATTCTGTCTCCCGATAGGCAGCTAACAGTAATCTTCTCCTTGTCCTGCCTAGTGAGTGGGGCGTCAGTGTGCCTGACTATTGAGTCACCTATTACTAGTGTGTTAGGTATGTTATTTCGCCTTAAGGGCTGTGATTGTGCGGCACACTGATTTTGTGTTTTATGTGCTGTCTGGTTTGTGACGGGAGGTGCAGGTTTTGTGGGTGTTTGCTTTGGAGCTCCCTGATGCTTTTGCAGCTTTTTATTTAGAGCCTCTGAGTATGATTTTGTGTATTTATGTGTATTTTTTGCCAGTGCTGGTTTAGTAGGTCTATGTGAGGCTGGAGGTGTGGTGCAAGTGTTACCCTTCTCCTCATGAATGTCTGTTCCACTCTGGGGTGGAGAGACCTTAGCCTCCAGTTTGGCTGTATAATTGCATCTCTTGCATATGTTAGTGTTTTGTGGTAGGAGGAGAGGGCTGTCTGTGTACATGAGGCAGTTGTAACATTGCCTCAGGATACCAAGATTCACCAGCTGGACTGAAAGTATACCTGAAGTTGCCCTTTGGTCTTGCCTGAATAGTAGGGTGAGCTGCTTAGTCACTTGGTTGGTGAGGGGTGGATTAAGAGCCTTTCCCTGCTGGGCAGTCAAGTGTTGGGGTATATTAGTGCTTGCTATTAGGTCTGAGCAAGTGCTGGACTGTAGGATGCTTTTTGAGTGCTTAGGTTGAGAGTTAGACTAGTTTCAAGTGAAAAACTGAAGAGGAGACTTAGTGGAGCTGGGAATAATTTAACCCTAGATAACCAGTGCTGCCCGGTGCACAAAACCGTGCAGTTAGATATAATAACAGAATATGGGCCCTAGCCAATCTATACTGGTTCCCTGGCATTGGATCAGGAACTGTTAAAAACACTTGGATTTAATTTCCAGTAATTATAAAGGCAACTTAATATTAGGAGGAGATTTTAACTGTATATTTCATATTTCTGAAACTACAAATAAAAGACAGCTGCGTACATCTGCTGTATCAAAAGCTTTAAACAAGTGGGTAGAATCATTTCATCTTGTAGATATTTTCAAATTTAAAGAAGATAAATCTTTGTTGTTTTCCCATCAAGATCACAGATTTGTTACCCAAACTAGAATAGATAAAATATTTGTTGCCCATGACTTACACTCTAAAATTATTAATTTCTCAATCACTTCCTGCCCTTTTTCAAACCACAACTCATTGATACTAAAACTTCAAAATGGGTACAAACCATTAATCTTTAACTCCAGAATTCCAGCATATATAACTAAAATTAAAGAGTTCAAACCCTGGTTATTATCTGAATTGCAGTTCTTCTTAGATATTAATTACACCACAGAGACAAATAAAATAATGATATGGGGCTCTTTAAAAGCTTACATATGTGGTAAAATCCTAACTTGGTATAAAAAAAAATCAGAGAATGGGATTCTGAATTATTAGATCTACAATCCAAACTTTTGTCAGTAAAAGCTGAAGAAAATCAAAATAATTTGGAGATGAAAAAGAAAGTAGAAGTATTAAACAATAAATAGAACAAAATTCTAACACATAAAACTAGTTTAGCTTTAGAAAAACTAAGAAATTAATACCTTGGCCACTTCTCCCAAATATCTACATAATTTATCCACAAGAATCAAAATACAATCAAAAGCTAATAACATTAAAAGTATCTTCTATGAAAAGAAAGGGAAAAATGTCTCGGATATAGGTGACATTCTTGATGCCTATAGAAATCACTATATGGAATATTTCCAAAATGAAAATATACATATCGGTCAATTAAATCTAGATGTAAAATGTTCTAATATTAAAAAAAACAGAAAAATTAAAACTAGATCTGCAAACACCCATATCCTACATTACAGATACAATAAAAGAGGGTAAAATAATAAAGCTCCGGTATAGATTGCATAATTATGGAAATATATAAACTTTTTCCTTCAAAGATACTATCCCTCTTCCATAAAACTCTTCCATAATACTCTATTAGAAATTCAGTCACAAGCTTTAATACCACCCTCTTGGAGATATTCCTTAATCACACCAATCCTGAAGGAAAACAAATCCCCAAACCTCTGTACCTCATATAGACCTATATCATTATTAAATAATGACTATAAGATATTTATGACAATATTAACTAACAGAATGAAAATACCACTATCCAAAACAATAAATAATGATCAAACTGGATTTGTATATCATAGACACACACATGACAATATTAAAAGGATCATTTCTCTTATATATTATGTTAATAAAGAAAATAAAGAAACACTCATAATTAGCTTAGATATAAAGAAAGCCTTTGATTCCCTAAACTGGGACTATTTATTCAAAATTCTGGTGTTATTTGAATTTCCTCCTTCCCTTGTTCATCTACTAAAGAATATATATACAAATAATTTAGCATATGTTAAGCTAGGTCCTTTAACCTCTGAATCTATACATATAACAAAGGGTAGTAAACAAGGATTTCCAGTATCACCAATTCTATTTGCTTTGGCTATTGAAATATTGGCAGATTCAATACATAACAATACAAAAATCAAAGGAGTAGATGTTTATGAACAATACAATTCTAAAGTAATGCTCTTTGCTAATGACATATTAACATTATTCAATACAAAAGAGACATTAGAAGAATTAGATATTTTAATTGACACATTTTACAAAACTTCAGGACTCCATTTCAATAAATCAAAATCAAAATTTTTATTTTTAAATAAAAAAAGAATTGCAGACGAAGGGGAATCACATTATAGGGAAACAAGAATCTACCTTAAAATATCTAGGAATTGGGTTATGCAAGGATAATAATGAATTAGTCTCAAAAAAACTACATTAATATCATCAATACAATAAAAATATCTGTGGTAAAGTGGAACAAAATAATATTAATATTTGAAAATAAACTACAGTCGGACCATCCCAGTTAACAAATGTAAAATAAAAAATAAATAAATAAATAAATAAGTAAGGATAAAAATCATTGGACCCTGGACACAAATAGGGTCCCTGGTAGGACTATCCCCTTCACTGGATCAACCAGCCTTGGTAATATAGCTTTGGCCAGTCACATCTCTCAGCTGGAGATCCCCATGTCTGGCATGGGGAGGTGTGTGATCTAGTGGCATGTGAGTGGGTAAATAGTAATAGATCATAATAAACAGTTAACTGTAGATTTCTTCTCAAAAGACCTGACTTTGGAGATTACACTATTTGCTGGTATCACAGCTATCTGAACACCAGAACATTCCAAGTCCATCTCATCCTCTACCATTCATATACTTAATGCAGTCATAGTCCAGGGTTCTGTACTAGGTCTTCTAATCTTCTCCATCTTTGTCAATGATCACACTATAGAAATACCAAATATTAAATTAATGGTGTATGCAGATGATATGCAGCCAGTAAAAGCCACTTTGCCTTCAAAAGCAAGTTATAGGACAACTTCACTCAGTAAAACTTCTAGTCTAAACCTAACAAGCTACCAGTTTCTCCTAAGAAAACTAATCTAATGTTCTTCACCTCACCCAAAAAATTACCCTCTGTCCCTCCTATTCTCTTATCAGATCTTTATGGGAACATAATACCTTATGTCACTGAACAGAGGTACCTAGGCCTTATACATAACCCTCTCTTTTTTCTCACCCATACAGGTTGTGCAACTAATAAAGTCCCTGCTCAATTAAAACTATGTTACAAGATCAGTCACCTTCTGTCACCCACTACTCACAAGCCATTGCCAAAAAATATTTTAATAACTAAATTGTAAGGGCTGTTAAGCCATTAGCCTAGCAATCTCCTATGAATCTATGTAATACGGCCCTCCCTTTTTCATTATGTATTTGGCCCACAACATTTACAAAACAGACTGCTGAGAATAAAGTTTACAGATTCATTCTACAAGTGATATTCCAGAATTTATTGAGTATTTACACGGTACCACCTCTTTTTTGAGATTTATGTTTAAATGCTCTAAATCTTTTATAGATTTTTAGATGTTGAAGTGTATAGAATGGAAGACAATACTATTGCCACTAGGCTTTACAGGAAACCATGCTATGTGAATACTACTTTAAGGAGAGATAGCATGCATCTCTCTAGAGTTTTTAAGAATGTGTTAAAAGGACAGAGCATGAGAATCTCGAGACTTAACAGTAAAGAGAATACATTTGATTTGAATTTAAATATGCTTGCATCTGAATTTAAGGATCGAGGATACAGAGATTCAAAGATTTCCAGCATGATCGAGACTGTAAAAGCATCTAGGTATGGCTCAGCTCAACCTTATTTTTCCAGAGGTGGTTCACATGAACAAGTGAATCAGATGGGGGTTAATGAAAACAGAAAGAAGGTTAACTTTTTGATGCATTATACGAATGATACAAATGTTTTCTGTGGTATAATTAAGAAAAACTGGCCCATTCTATTATCGAATACTAAGATTGGAGATGTTGTAAGGGATCATCCGCATTTTGTTTTTAAAAACAAAAAGTCTTTGAAAAGAGTGTTGTGCTATAAAGATGGGGAGAAAGCCAATAAGCCCAAGTTTATAGGAACAGTACCATGTAGGAATTGTAACCTTTGTAAGTATATGGAAAAGAACACAATATTTAGACATCCAACAACTGGTCAAGAGTTTGAACTCAAGACCTGTTCTAATTGTTTGACTCCGTATGTGGTATACTTAGCATGCTGTCAAGCATGCTCCTGTTTTTACGTGGGAAAAACTAATGGGATGTTGAAGGAGACAATAAAGGAGCATCTCCTGGCTATTAGGAACAGGGTCACTAGGAATGCCCTAACAAAACATGTAATTGATAGAGATGATACACATGTATACAAATTTAGGGCTCTAGAATGTTTAAGTTTTGTGAAACATCTTGGGGATGTTAAGAAGATCACAGAACAACATGAAACAAAGATTTTAAGGTTTCAGGCCGATAAATATCCAGGGTTAAATGGTCCTGTCCACTTAAGACCAATTTTAAAAGCTCACAAATTATTTAAATAGTAGCTATCTGTTTATGTATTAGCTAATTAAGTGATGTCATTTCCTTTTTGTATATATTGGTGCTAGTTGCATCTGGTCTGAAGAAGTGCTCAGTTTGGGCATGAAAGCACTCACCATTTAATAAAAGATTACTATTTTGTCATATTCCTGGTGCAGTGGTTGGTTCCTCACAAGAATTTGCTGCCTTTGATACTATTTTTGTTATTCTTGGGACCTTGTCCCAGTGGAGTACTTTTTTGCTTTTGTTACACTAAAATAGTACACTTGACGTCAAGGCACATATGTTGGCTAGCACGCTAGCACATGGTAAAACGTTATACAGGCACTCATGCACTCAGCAGCGTTCACTTTCTGTCAGATAACTGAAGGTTGAATAAATGGGACTCTACTGTATTTTTTCCTGTGGAAGAAAGTTGCTTTGAACTTGAGGTGTCTGACACCCCAGGAAAACAATCCCATGAGAAGGATTAAAAAAATAGACTTTTAAATGTTGTCTTAGAATCCCAACTTGTGTAAGAGATCTCTCACCCAAATGAAAGATTCCTGGCACTCTAAAAAGACTCTGCAAAGATAAGAAAGTCATCTAAATATGGAAGAATGTGGATACCCTGTAGCCTTCAATGAGCTAAAATTAGAGCTAGACACTTTGTACAGTGGATCATCCAAAGAGTAAAGCAGATTAGTGATAATGTGATCCAGACATGCAAGACCTTAAGAAACTCCTGAAGTCTGGACAACTAGGGATATGATGATAAGCATCTTTTAAATCTAGACTTACCAGGAAACTTGAATGAGAAGGAAGAGGGTAACAGGTTGTGAGGTGACATCATTTTGCATTTGGCAATATCTTAAGCAGGTTTAAGACAGAAAGATCCAGAACTGGTATCCAAGAATTTTCTTTTTTTCTTTCTTTCTTCAGCACTGAAAACTTTCTGGAATAAATATCTTTCCCAACCTGGGAAGGAGGAATTAGTTATATCACTTTCTGGGACAACATGTGTTGAATACAAGAAAAAATAAAAGGGCCTGGTAGATGAGATTAATGATCTACAGAACTCATTTGTCTAAAAAGGAAAAATGGAAATTCAGACTTTCTGGTAGAGAAAAGGGATTTCCAGGGTGGGGAAAAATGTTCCTTATATAGTCATTCTGAATTGTTGTACTGCTCTTGGTTTTGTGTGGGGTTCTGAATTCCTTTTGGACTACCCCCAGCCATTTCTTCTTGATCACCTTTTGTTAGCATTTTGTTGAAACTGTTTATTTTGTTTTTGGCAAAACTGGAGGAGGGGTTGAAAATCAATTAGAAAATTTGGAATTCACTACATCAACTTACCTGTCTTTACACTTTTTAACAACCTCTTCAGTAGAGGAACCAAAAACTAAATCTTTATAATAATCCTACTTGTTAACCAGGTAGACCCACTGGACATACAGTCCCCTTTCAGGAGAGATCTTGGAGCAATGTCTGGTTATGTGACTTGCTCAAGGTCACACACAAGGCAAATGAGGGCTGAGGGAATAAAACCTTCTATCACAGGAACTAAAGCTCCCAACCTTGATCTCTGTGCCATCTGCCAGATTATTGAAAGGAGGATTTAAAATCTCATTTTTTCACATCATCTAGGAGGTTCTGAGAATGCAGCCAGGCAAACTTCCTTAAAACAGTACCAGTGGAAGTATCAACTGAATCATACACATACTGTAAACAATGAGTCATACACATACTGTAAACAATGAGTCATACACATACTGTAAACAATGAGTAGTGACTTATACAAAGGAAGAAACTGAATTATTTAAAGCAGGTTTGCAGAAGAAACTGCAGATAATTCCTCATACTTTCACAATTAGAATAAACTTTAACATATGAGCTCCAAAATTCAAAATTCTGAAAATTAAAGTTGCAGAAGCATGCTTATCAGTACCCTTCCCGTCGTCAGAAAGAGTAAGATTGGAACTAACCAAATGTTTAGCAGCAGTAGGATTAAATAACTCTATAGCTAATGGGTCAGGATTGGGGAGGGTATATAAAAAATAAAAATTTAAGGAACTTTATACATTCTATATGCCTTTTTAGGGGCAGCAAGCTGACTATCAGGAAAATTGCAGACAGGAGCACTGACATCCTCCAGTGCTGTGAGAATTGAGGGAATGGGTGAAGGTTACGGAAATTCCTTCTGTAACAGATCATAGTATTTTCTGAGCAACTGAGAAACCTCAGGGTTCCACTGAAAACACTAGCACATTTTGTAAATAGTCTCAGAAAAGAGAAACACCCACAGAGAGAATCAGAAACTGAACTGTCCTTTGAGTCCGAAATAGAAAATAGAAGAGAAACCCCTCTTCATCTTCCTGTCCATGTTCAGAATCTTAAATCTCTTCAAGAAAAGAGATCTCCCTCTTTTTTTTTTACCAGAAACCCCACCTTATAAGAAGAATTGACAGCCATCGTTAAATCCTGAGCCAGACTCAGTAAACTACTCCATCTAAGGAAATTCGAGGAGGAATAAATACATGTTTAGTTTTTGTTTACTTTTGACAGAAAAAAATGATGCCAACAGTGTTATTAATGGCAGCAGCAGCTTATCCCAGGACCAACAAACATGTCTCTCCTTTGCCCAGTGAGGGGACCCCAACAGCCACAGAGAACATGGCTAACTCCAGCACAGTAGGTGGCACAACAGAGGGATCCGGGGTAAAAGTTGAGTGGTCTGAGGAATAAGTTATGCCCACAGCACAGTCACCCACCTGTGGCTGAGGAAAACTGCTAGCTTGTTTGTGTTGGCAAAGCTGTTTAATCAACCTTTTTTTATGTCTGAAAGAAAAAACAACCATGGGAGCAGTAGTTTGTTTCATGGTCAAGCTGAAAATGGTGCTTCTTTCCCAGGAAAACAACCAGCAAAAGATGGTAAAAATGTAAATTTTTTTAAGGTAAAATCTTCCCAAAAAGCACAGCAAAATAGTGCTTTAGAATACTTTGCCAGCCCCAAACCATAAACTAAGCACAGTTTCTCCTCAGTAGAATGATTTTCAATTATTTTAAACAACTTTTACTCTAAAAAGAAAAAGAATGCTAACATTTAAACGTGCATTTAAGTCTCATTACAGTCATACCTCTCAACCTCTTAGCCCAAGAAATCTGGGCAAAGCCTTACATAATGGGGGGACAAATGCCCCAAAATAGGGATATATTTTAAATATTGCTCTTATAAACTTAGAAAGTAGCTAGAATAACGGTTTGTGTTAAAATGCATTTTCTAAAGGATATGAAGTCTAAAACGCAAAGGTACGTCATTATTTATTGATTTCATTCTTCAGAACATAGCAGTGATTTGCCAGAAAATCACAAATTTTATGAGGAACAGACCAAAAATTTGAGGCAAAAATCTGGACATTCTGCGAAAATCTGTACAGTTGAGAGGTATGATTACAGTCCATTGAAACATACAGTCCTACCTTAAAAATAACTTTCACAAGCAGGAAAGTGAAACAAAATAATTTCTATGAAGTGGAAGGTTTTTCCCTAATGTAAACATATCTGCCCAGCAAGGAAAAGCACAAACCAAGCATTCATCCTCAACAGCCTGCAGTGGAGTTTACTCTTCAGTGGCAGGAAATCTCTGAAGGGCTTGGCACCCAAACCAGTCTTTCTAGTCCGCTCTGCTTAAGCTGACAGATTGTTTAGGTACATGGAAGATGCCCAGGTGCCTGAAGCTTTGGAAGCTGGCTGGATGTTATATCCTTGTCAGGATATTACCCATATAATGAAGGGTTCTGTCTATGCTGGCACCAAGCTCATGAAATTCACTATTGTTGTAGAAGGGATAGAATCACTAGGATTGCTGGATTCAGTAATTATCCCTGTAGCATAAGCCATCTCAGTCATTATTAAAACCTCTAAAAATGCTGACATAACAAACCACTACTAATAACCATAAACAACAACATGCAAAACAACAAGAATACAATCAGAGAAACAAAATCATCTATTTATTGTAATATAAACACATAGAATTAAGTGCTTGTCCCTCCTGGTGGACTTCATCAGAATAACTCCACTTAAAAATCATGGTGTGGATTCAATAAACCCTACATGGTCTGATAAGATCATGTGTGAGTCACGGAGGGACATGCATATGATACTGTACCATTTTGTATTCAGTAAGAGGGTCTACACACGTGTAGATCCACAGAAACATGGTAAACACTACGGCATGCTAATTACAACATAAGCTGCTGTATGGTATGCTAATTGACCAGTCCAAGATGGAGGAGCTATTCAGCAACATATAATGCAATTGCTGAGACTCAGTGTGGAATTTCCCTGTGAATTCCAAAACCTATTGGAATATACCCATGGAAAGTTCTCTATATAGAAACTATGTTAGGGGCTGCTGTTGTTCTTATTCATGTGTATGTGGAACACACCCAAGTCTATGCTGCTGCTGCTGTTGCTGCTAATAGACCTAGGCCAAAAAGAAGAAGAGTGTTTAGGCCCCATTTAATTTCCGTGGTCTGCACGATGAGGAAATTATAGAATGCTACAGGGTAGATAGTGACACACTACGGGAGCTCTGCAATCTCTGTTGTCCTCAACTGAGACCAAGGGCAAACTGAGAAGAACCAATACCAATGGAGACTAAGGTATGTGTAGCACTTAGAATATTACAAGAAGAACCTTCCAGAGACCAACAGGGGACATGCTGGGGGTGTCACAGGCATCAGCATCCAGAATCCTCCATCAAATCCTGAATGCTATGTTACAACATGCTAGTGACTACATATATTTTCCCCATACACCTGAGGACACAGCCAGACTTATGCAGGAGTTCTACCCTGTAGCACACTATCCTGAAATCCTGGGTGCCATAGACTGTACACATGTAGAAATTAAAGCACCACCTGGGGAAGAGGGAAGGGTGTACATAAATAGAAAGGGCTTCCACTCCATTAACTGCCAGGTTGTATGTAACATTACGGTAATCATCCTGAATGTGTGTGCTGACAACCCAGGCAGTTACCACGAATCACATATCAAGTTGCAGACTCCAAATCTGACCTCAAGGCAGTGACAAGTGGAGTGCCATAGGGTTCCATCCTGGGACCTCTCCTGTTTGGTATCTACTTCTCTGAAGTACAGGCTAACACAGAAGGTCTCTGGCTGACAAAGTTCGCAGATGACTGCAAACTAGGAGCCATAGTCAAGTCCCCAAATGATGTGGACATCCTACAGAAGGGCCTCACTGAGACAGATGCCTGGTGTTAGAGCCATGGCCTCAAGTTCAATGCCAAAAAGTGCAGTGTCATCCCCTTTGGTAAAAACTCTGTACCCATGAACTACCACATAGGCAGCAATCTACTTAACACCAAATGTGTGATAAGAGACCTTGGGACCCAGGTGGACAGTAGTTTCTCCTTTGATAGTCACATCACCACAGTAGTCAGGAAGTTCTTCTATGTGGCACACCTCATCATAAAAGGGTTCTCATCCAGGAAAAAAGAGGTCATTGTTCCCCCTCTACTCGACACTCATTAGACCCATTATAGAGTACAACGCCCCTTTTGGAATGTACCTCACAAGACATCTGCAGCAGCTGGAAAGGCCACAGAAGTACGTCACAAAGAGGATTATTGGCCTCAAACAAATGCCCTACATTGATCGCCTCAAAAAACTCCAGCTTTACTCCGTAGCATATCGCCTACTCCGAGGTGATCTCTGACTTACATATAAAGCTATGTCAAACCCAGAGCTGTTGGACATGCTACACCTAAAGAAATCCCAATCCCTCCGAGATACATGCTCTAGGGACCTAAACCTTTTCACCACAATAAACAGGACAAGCTGGAGGGATAGATTCCTGTCCCAGAGACTTCCTATACTCTGGAACAAGCTACCCATCTATGTCAAGCAAAGTTCTTCATTAGCACTCTTCAAGAAAAATCTTGATGAGTGGATGGGAAATAGGAAATACACCCAGTGGCACAGGAAAATAACTTTCTTGGGTGGCGTAAGCTATGGTACCTTGCTGGCTAGGCTTACGTAGGCCCTTGGGCCGATAGCCTAGTACCTACCTATGAACCTATGAACCTATGAACCACAACTCCCAACTGTATCAGATGTTTTCTAGTGGGGATATCCCATGGGGTCATTTACTGGGGAATGCAGGTTATGCACTTGAATAGTGCCTGATGACACCCATCAGAAATGTAGACACACATCATCTGAAGAATGCTATAATGAGGAACATGATCAAACAAGAAATATCATAGACAGTGTGTTTAGGCTGCTGAAGACATGGTTCCAGTGCCTAGATACATCTGGGGGAGCTCTGCAGTACAATCCCCATACATGTGCTGATATCTTCACCATCTGTGCCATGCTTCACAGTATTATCCTGAAAAAGCAGCATTAGCAGGAACAGCAAGAGGAAGGTCCCAAAACCACTGACAAGGTCACCACAGCTACATGCAGGTGACAAGTCAGAGGGGGAACCAGCAGCTGCTGTGGATGTAGGTGGACATAGGTGTGCACAATATGCCCTTGCACTGGCCAAGAAGCAATGGACAGCACGTGAGTTAACCACCTAAAGGACTAAAACTATCATTCTATGCAGATACATACAGTAAGACTGATGTCAGGCAGCACTCACAACCTTTCCTTAATCATGTAATGGCTGTACTGCTAGTATCAGACAGAATCAACCCCAAATAAAAACTCTTGTAACTGCCAGACTTCCAAGGTATGTGTTGTACCTGGAATGGAAAAATAAATGCCTAAGAGCTCAAATGAATGGAATATCATTGCATACTGTTACTTGATAATGTAATTAATGCGTGTGATGTAAGGTTATTGTGTTTGTACCAAATGACACTCACACACAAACCAATATTTGGGCAAAAAACAAGGAATGCCAAAGGAGTACTGTATTGTTTACCATGAAAATAACAGGATGACTACACAACTGCAAGAGCAAAACTTCTGAAACAAACTTTTGCTTTGGCAACACACAAATGGTACTTGGCTCCCCCACCCCACCCCCCCAAAAATGTCAGTTTCTAAACTCCAAAGAATAATACCACATAATTCACTTCTTATAAGTGATTGCCACACCATTCTCACAAAATCTGTATACATTTAAAACAGAAATGTCAATTGTATACGATTGCCAGTCAACTCTCACTGTCCCCAGCACTTCCCTGGAGGTGTCTATGGGCATCTTGGAAATATAACACACCTGTGTCATTGACAATATAATACTGAACATTTCCATGAAATAAGATAGAAAGACTGTAACAATAACACTTGTGATGACAGTTAATAAGCCTGTCTATCTGAAAGTAATGCTTGCCAAAATATTTTTGCCTATGCCAAGAGTGAAGTATAATAAGTGTGTGAAATATAATAAGTGTATACAGATAAAAGTTTTCATTTTCTAATGCATATATATAAAATATTTTCTTTGTAACATTAACATATCTAGCATGTACTTGAAAAATACAACAATATGTTAGCAACAGAAGAAGCTTTCTGTGCAGGTAAATCAAAAGAAATATCAATCCTCTGTGTTCTCCATATACACAATTCCCCTCACCTTCAAGTTCCGTGGCTACATGGTTACATTCTTATGGTATACATTCAGGTATCTGAGCATGGTGAAGATGCAGATTAGGTGTAAATTCATTAGAATTGCTGAACTTCAAATGTTTGACTTTGTCAACATAATGTAGGTACTATGTCAGTTCTGTTAATGGACTGCATTACTGGTAAGGAGAAGGAACCACAGCAACAAGTCAGACTGCCTTACCTGCAGTGGGTGTGTCACCCAGAATACACTTATAAAGTGTAGAAGTGATTGCATCAAGTTTTAAAATGGAAGTAGGTTTATTTGTAAGTCAGTTTTACACTGTGTTGTTTATGTAAACGTTTTCTGTTCTCTTTGTATTTTGGAGCATTTCTCTCTCTGGGCCTCTGCTGAAAATGGGTTTCTTACCTAGTCGGACTTTCCCAGTAACGAAATGTCAAATAAATAGAAATACATAAATAAAGTGATCACACATTTCACAGTTTTTGTTGACTAATAGCCAAACTACCCTGCCTTTGTTGAAAACTGTATATTATTGTCATGCAATATTCTTATATATTTTAAAGATAATGATAGAAAATGCCCTACAGACTGCATGTCTGACAATACAGCAAAGATAAGAGAGGAATGAAGACAATACAAAAGTTGACAGAGCTGCACTGGTGCAAACAATACTCATAAATGGTTGTGTGATCAGCTGTTGCACTTAATATGTAATCAAAACTTGTACAAACAAATGAGAGTGTACAAGTGTTATACGTTTAGTTGGGTCTATATTAGAACACCGAACGTTCAAAATTTCGAGTGTTCTAATATCGACCCGTTTTCAGCGAACGCTGAAAATATCGAAGAAACAGAAAACCGAATTTATTCCTAGGGAAAGAATTTGGTTGTCCGTTTCTGTTGCTTCGGTATTTTCAGCGCTGTGGTGGAAAGTTATGGGTTGGGTTCAGGTAAGTGTTCGATCGTGTGGACGTCAGGGTTAGGGCAGGTTAGGTGAGTTAGGGTTAGGGCGCGGGTCAGGTAAGTGTGCGATTGTGTGGACGTGAGGGTTAGGGTGGGGTAGGTGAGTTAGGGTTAGGGTTAGGGCGCGGGTGAGGTGATTGTGCAATAGTGATGGACCTTAGGGTTAGGGTTTGGGTTAAGATAAGTGGATAGTGGTGTATGTATAGTTTAGTGTAGGGTTAGGTGTAAGAGTTTAAGTGTATGTGTGTGGATTGCTGTTTGTTTGCTGTGCTTGTGTTGTGTGCATGTGTTTTGGAACAGATAATTTTTTCACTAGGAAAAGATTCGCTGTTCTGAATGTTCGATGTTTTAAATTTTCGATTCATAGGGTTTGATATTAGAACACTCGACATTTTGAATGTTCGGTGTTCTAATATAGACCCGTTTAGTTAATACAGTGGATGAAGTGGGACTTATTGGTATGCACAATGATTTTCATTTTTGCTGCAAAGCTGTTTCTGTGGCAAAGTAGGATAAGACACCCTTAATGTGCAAAAATCGGTAATGTATGCTAAAATATGTTCTGTAATGTTGTTTTTTTAATATTAATATTTGTGAGTCATGCAGCTTAGCGCAAACTTGGTGAAATGGATAAATTCATTAAATACCAACTAACTTATTTCTATCATAAAGACTGCATAAATTACACATGTTAATCAAGTGTGTGTTTAGCATACCTGGTAAACACAACAAACAGCAAAGTATGTATTATATTTAGATCATGGTTCAAGTCCCACAGTTGTCTTTTAATGATGAAAACTAATAAACACTTCTTAGAAGAATAATGCAAGGTGAGCTTTCCTTGTCATGTCTGAGTGTCACTTGTCTTTGCAGAAACATGGTCTAATTGCCCACACTAGTACCAGACATCATCAATTCAAAAAGGATAAATTGTTACTTTTTTGGTTTCCATCACACAGTGCCAGTCCGCCAGCTTCACAATACCTGCAGATCCAGAACACCTGCAAATAGGAAGCAGACAGTAGTCAATTTCAAAGTGGATACATTGTTGCATTTGTTTTGCTGACCATGGCGCATACCCTTTAAGCAGTGCTGTGCGGTGGTCAGCAAGCTCCCACATAACTTGTAGGTCCAGAACACCTGCAGATAGGAAATAGACAGGAGACAATTTCAAAACAGATACATTCTATCAAGTTTGGTGTGACACTGCTCTTACACTTTTCAAAAAAAGCACCTAAACAGGCATGTCCAAGGGTCAGCTTCTGGTGATTTCACCTGTCCACCTGGTGAATCTGGGCATACTGGGGCAATGCAGCAACTGCCTCATGTACACAGACAACCCTCTCCTCCTACCACCCAACACTACAACCTGCGAGAGATGCACTTACATAGCCAAACTGGAAACAAAGCTCTCTCCGGCCAAGATTGTGCTAGACAGTCAAGAGGAGAAGGTTAACACCTGCACTACACCTCAAGCAACTCATAGCCCTTCAAAACCCACACCATCAACACCTACACATAGCAACACTAAACCCACATATGCGGAGGCCGTTAACATTAACCTACCCAAGCAACAAGGACCTCCGAAGCTGAAATGCAAACAAACACCAGTCACAACCAAAGTGACACATAGCTCACAACACCAGTGTGCCACCCAACAACAGCCCCTAAGGCAAGACAATGTACCCAACACTTTAGTCATAGGTGACTCTATAGTCAGGCACACTGATGTCCCACTCACCAGGCTGAACAAGGAAAAAATTACAGTTAGCTGCCTGTCGGGTGCCAGGATCCGCCACATAACGCATACACTCAAGTCACTCCACAACAAGTACAAATACGACTCTGTCATTGTCCATGTTGGAATGAATGACTTGAGACATACCTCCTTGGACTACATGAAAAGAGACATGGAAGAGCTCTCGGATCATGTGGCCCAGGCAGGTATGACCCTAGCCCTGAGTAGCATCCTGCCTTCGCCCAGAATGATACCACAGTATAAGGACAAAATGATTGAATTCAACAATTGGCTAAGCTTCTGGTGTCATTCAAAGAGGATCCAGTATCTGTCTGCCTGGGAAGACATGATCGACAAACCACGATGCTTTGCCAGAGATGGTCTGCACCTGTCACCCCTGGAATTCAGGTTACTGGCTAAAGCTCTTGCCACGCCTATAGTGCCTTTTTTAGGCAAGGTTCAAAGGACAAAACCACCACCATAACAGATACAAGCATGCAAAATCTGAAGGTAATGCTACTTAATGCTAGAAGTCTAAACCTCAAAATGCACTCTCTCGAGGGACTCCTAAAAATGGAGAACATCGATATCTGTGCAGTAAGTGAGACCTGGCTCAAGGCTCCAGAGATCACCCCTGCAATACCGGGCTACAACTCTTACCACACTTTCCGGCCACAAAACCAAGACCAAAACACTAAAGGTGGAGGAGTGTCCATATTCACCAAGGATATTCACACCTCCAGGCTAGTTGCCCAACACAATGCATCTGAAATTCTTCAGGTGTAACTAACACTAGGTAAGACTGCAATCCAACTTGTAGCTTGCTACAGATCCCCCACCATTCCCCAAGATTCTCACTACACCTTTCTAAACATACTGGAAAATATTAAGATACAGCCAAACACCCTAATACTGGGTGATCTCAACTACCCTGCCATTAACTGGGAAAACTACTCGGGTACCAACTCCTTTTCCCAATGGTTCTTGGAATTCATAAATTCCAATGCCCTGGATCAACTAATCCATTGTCCCACCAAGGGCTCCAATATCCTAGACCTGGTCATTACCAACATGGGAGGTAGATGCTCCACACCAGTGGTCACCCCCTCATTGGTCAGGTCTGACCATAAGCAAATCACCCTTGACATCCACATCCCACCCCCACCCCCCAGTAAGGAAACCACCTTAAAAAACTTCTCCAAAGCCAACTTCATGCTACTGAAGTCAGAAGTGACAGACTTCATGACACCCATGCAGACGGGATCTGAAAGTTCAACTGCAGAATCCTACACTAAGGCACTGTATGAGCACATCCACTTGTGCATGAACCGTGCCATCCCAAATAGAACCAAGATGCTCTCCTCCAAAAAAGGAAGCCAATCTGGTGGTCCCCTGCTATAAACAAACTATACAGCAGAAGGAAGAAACTGTTGCAGAAAAGAGGAAAATCCCAGGATGCAAAAAACTCCCTCACCAGCCTCAGTAAGAAGCTGAGATCCCTCATAAAATTCTCAAAAGCTAGTTATGAAAATAAAATTGCCAAAGATTCCAAAGACAACCACAAGGCATTCTATAGTTATGTTAAGAATCTAAATGGCAATGCTCAGATCTGCTCTGAGCTACAACAGAATGGCATTAAATATACTGATCCTAAGGATATTGCCAATATCCTGGCAGATCGATTTAGTGCCAACTTCACCCCCCTCTCACCTCCTAAAGGGCCCATCTCAATACCAAAAGATTGCCAAATTCCAGTAATCACGGCCACACAGGTAGAAACTGCACTCTCCAAAGCTAAGAATACAGCATCCATGGGACCAGATGACATCTCAGGATGTGTACTACATGAACTACAAAATGAACTGGCACCTCATCTAAGTGTCATGTTTAATCATAGCCTCACCTCAGGCTTCATGCCCATTGAGTGGCGCACAGCTACAATTATCCCACTCCACAAGGGGGGATCCACCTTGGATCCCGGGAACTACCGTCCCATCAGTCTGATGAGCCTGATCTGCAAGGGCATGGAACGCATTATCATGGAACTTATAAACAAAGACATTGGCAACCTTCAAACACTGGACCCCTCCCAGTTTGGGTTTGTGAAGGGCCGATCTTGTCTCCTGAACCTGATTGACTTTTTTGAATCAGTCTCCAGAGCTGTAGACGAGGGTAAGGCAGTCCACACAGCCTATCTGGACCTCGCCAAGGCCTTCGACACAATCCCCCACTCTGGAATCATAGATAAACTTACTAAGCTGGGCATAAATCCCTACATCACTCGATGGGTTGCCAACTGGCTTACTGACAGAACCCAGACTGTAAAAGTAGCCGACTCCAAATCCAGCTCCAGACAAGTGACAAGTGGAGTACCTCAGGGTTCAGTCCCGGGACAACTCTTGTTTGGCATCTACTTCTCTAAAGTATAGGCCAACACTAAGGGACTCTGGCTAACAAAGGTCGCAGATGACTGCAAACTGGGAGAAATTATTGAATCCCCAAATGATGTGGATATTCTACAAAAGGTCCTTACAAAAACAGATGCCTGGTGCCAGAGCCATGGGCTCAAGCTTAATGGCAAGAAATTTATAGTTATCCCCTTTGGAAAAAAACATTACCCATGAATTACCACATAGATGGCAGTACATTAAACATTGAAAGTGTAATGAGAGACTTAGGGACACAGGTGGACAGTGGTCTCACCTTCGATAACCATATCGCCACAACAGTCAGGAAATCCTTCTATGTGGCACACCTCATCACTAAGGGCTTTTCATCCAGAAAAAAGGAGGTCATAGTCCCACTGTACTCATCCCTCATTAGACCCATTATAGAGTATAACGCCCCATTTGGTATGTACCTCACAAGACATCTGCAACAGCTGGAAAGGCCACAGAAATACCTCACTAAAAGAATCACAGGCCTAAAGCAGATGCCATATGCTGACCGTCTAAAAAAACTCCAGCTATTCTCTGTGGCATATCGTCTACTCAGAGGTGATCTCTGCTTAACATACAAGGCCATGTCAAACCCTTAGCTGTTGGACATGCTCCACTTAAAGAAATCTCAATCTCTCAGAGCCACACACTCCAGGGATTCTAAATCACAATGAACAAAACATGCTGGAGGGATAGGTTCCTGACCCAGAGACTCCACATACTCTGGAATAGACTGCCCATACATGTCAAGCAGAGTGCCTCCTTGGCCGTCTTCAAAAGGAACTTTGATGATTGGATGGGAGATAGAAAATTCACCCCGGGGATCATGTCAGTCACCTTGCTAGACAGGGGTCCAGTGAAGTAAATATTGTGGGAAGAAATATCCAGGAAATTGTTATGGCTAGGCTTGTACAGGCCCTAGGGCCGATAGCCTAGTACCAACCTATGAACGTATGAATCTATGCACAAACATGATAAGTGATGTTGTGCAGTGGTCAGTACACATACTTAATAATGAATATGAAAATATAGAGCTGTTTCCTAGCTGTTCCTGTGGCAGCAGGTGTAAGTGTATGACTGCAGTACAGATGATCTTGGGTTCTAATCCAACAAACTCCAAAGTTTTATTTCTGTTTTTCCAGTTTACTTTATATTACAATTAACATGAAAACAATAATTATTTATTTTATTTTTATTTATTTTATTTTACATTTGTTGACGGATAGTCCGACTGTATACTTGTCCATTTTCAGTGGATGCCTGGGGAGAAAAACTCCATACATACATACAGAAAAACTGTTACATTAAACAAGTTAAAGCACTGTTACAGATACAATATATAGGATAAAAGTAATTAATTATCATATATAAATCCGATTTGTTATAGAGTAACAATTAGGAAGCAATGTAGAGGTGGCCAAGATTAAATATATAAATATATATTAAATATAAGTAATTAAATATAGAAATAACTATCTACAGCAGGTGCATTTGGCATACAAACGATATCAGATATATACTAAATGTGTTACTGTGGGTATCAGCAGATTTATGGTTGGTATTGGGATTTACCTCTAACAACATACACTGTCGAGACAGGCCAACGGGCAGGAGGGGGATGTGCCAATACAACCCCCATTGCCCTTCTTTGGCAAGCCTGCTGATGTCATTCATTTTGAAATACACTTTTGGGGAAGGAGTAATCCAGTAATCTCCGTGGTGCGTCCTATAACAGTGTAATGCTGTTGTGTGATATAGTAGCTCGATAGGAGTTCTATTCCCAGACATGGCAAGTGTGGATGTTTGTTTGTCTGTGTAGGAAGCAATGCTTTTGAGGCCATTCACTGTCACTACAACCTCCATTGCCTTTCTTTGGCAAGCCTGCTGATGTCATTCCCTTTGAAATACACCTTTTGGGAAAAAGTAGTTCAGTAATCTCCATGGCACATCCTATAACTGTGTAATGCTGTAGTGTGATAAACTAGTTAGGTAGAAGTTCTATCCCCAGACATGGTAAGTGTGTATGTTTGCGTGTGTGTGTTTATTTGCCCGTGTAGGGATCAATGCTTTTGAGGCCATTCACAGTCACTACAACCTCCATTGCCCTTCTTTGGCAAGCCTGCTGATGTCATTCCCTTTGAAATACACCTTTGGGGAAGAAGTAATCCAGTAATCTCCATGGCATGTCCTATAACTGTGTAATGCTGTAGTGTGATAAACTAATTAGGTAGGATTTCCAATCCCAGACATGGCAACTCTGAGACTTGGCCTGTGTGTGTCTGTGTTTGTCATTCGTATCCTGTGTGGAGGTAGGTGTGAGTGTGTAACAACTGGACTCATTGTGGAGTGGGTTTTGCAAATTTCTTATATGGTGGGCCTATTATATGTCACAATGTCCACCTTACAAGGATAACAGATGTCAAATAGCCGAGAGGCTGGGGTTGCCAATCCATACCCCTGCATGTGACATCAAGGCCTAGTGAACAAATTAAGCAACCCTTGTATTACTCAGAGAACACTCTCAACCCATGTCTCATACACAAACACACTTGCCTAGGCAACAACCGCTTTGTTGGTAGTACCCTGCATATTGTCCACAGATAGTAACCATGGTGTGATTGCAGTGGACTACAGAGGGCATAACACCCTGTCCCAGCACTACATTAGGCACATAATTGCAGACAGTGCACCTTCACTATGTTCCCCACTGGACGCCTGCAACAACTGTAGTGCCATCAAATGTGACCCACAAAGGACATACCATGCCTTAAACACATTCCCTCTATGGACAGATGCCACTGACACCAGGGGATACCTGTATCATGCTGTCAATGTAGGTGCAGGGTCAACCTGGTGTCCATTACCAGTTCCCGCCACATGAGGCCAGGAATGGCACATCTGATGATAACAATCTGTGTACACAACATGGGCCAGACACCCCAGGTACAGTTCCACATGTCACTGAACATGCATGCATGGGGTTGAGAGGGTGGCCTAATGGTTAAGGTGTTTGCCTTACAAACACAAGGTACGGGGTTTGAATCTCACAAGGGATAATTGGCTAGGCTTAAAATGGCTCGCAAGGGCAGTTAGCTTAGTACTAACCTATGAACCTATGAACCTATGTGGGACGTGTGCACATCCCAGACATCGTCCATGTCATGGACTATAGAACACATACATGGCAAGCATTGCACAGCACTCTCCACACACAATAGTAACCCAGGTGACTGGATGGTGAATACAATACCCACCTGTGTGGGCCAATCCAGACACTACATCCCTGAGCCACACTGCAGACCATTGTCATGTGGCCTGATGCCAAGGTATACCCTTCACCTAGCCTTGTACAGCCTTCTGGCACAGTCAACCACTACACACCTGTGAAACAATGCACCCATGCATGTCAGTACTATCACCCTGTGTCTGTGAGTATGATGCTTTCAACCCCATTCACACTCAGTACAACTCCCATTGACCTACTGAAGCATGCCATCTGATGTCAGACACCTTCAGATACCCTTTGCCCATATATCATCCGCATAACCCTCTGTGGTGCATGTGATACCTGAGTATTACTGTATTGTGGCAAACTAGCTAGTTAGGAAGTCTATTCCTGACCTGCCAACTGTGTTAATGTGTGTGAGTCCCTGAGAGGGTGTGGCTGTGTTGATGTTGACACCTGTTCATGTGGACAGGCACGTGTACTACACCTACCTTATCGCTCCTGTATCACTGTTGCAGATGTCACTCATCATCAGATATACCTTTGGACAACTCCGCAACGTGTAAGCTATGTGGCACATGCAATAACTGCATAGACGTGATAAAAATACATAGTCAGTCAGGGGTTGGAAACCCTGTACTGGTAGGTGTGTGACACAAACATGCTTAGATTTTATTCTCCCACCCCCTCCTTGACTTACTTTGTCTCTGTCTGTCTCTCTCAATCCCTCTCTGATGGATGTGGAGAAGTACACCTGCGTTGCTTAGGCAGCAGCCTGTGTTTTGTAAATGATGCTCATTATCAGCTGATGGCCTCTGCATGAATTGTAGTTCCCCTGTAGTTGATTGCATGTGGAACAGCTGTAGTAACATTCCCATAGCCAATTGCATGGAAACACACTCCAATATCTAGGAACATAATGTGGGTGTTGGGCCTTTTCATTCACTGTGAGCAGGACCTCAATTTGGTGTTTGGCAAACAGCATCACAGATGGTATTGGGATTTACCTCTAACAACATACACTGTGGAAACAGGCCAACGGATAGGAGGGGGATGTGCCAGACATGACTACAGAATGTAAGTGTTGCTCTTCTGCATTTGGAGTAATGTCGGTTTAACAGGGTGTGTGTGGATATGGCCGGTCTACATGATATAACACTTGCTATGATAGTGTTATGTGTTTGAAGAAACTCCCATCTGTAGGGTTATCTGCAGACTGGGCAGTGTGTGGAGCCATATGTTTTTTGTGTTACTCACAGAACACCTATCTTAGAACTGCAGAAGCATAGTCTGAGGATTGCAGTCAGTACATGGTGACAGCCATGAGAGTTATTGACTTCATATCCCTCATAGGACATATGTCACAACAAACTCTGGTAGAACAGTAAACGTATGAGGTTATGACAGCAGCATGCCAATATTGGCCCAGTGTTTGTGGCTCCAGGCACAAGTCTTTCAACCTTTGTACATATGTCATGCAGTAAGAGGTGCATATGTTCTGTACACCATTATTTATTGACATCATACCTGATAACAAGCCAGTCAGATATCAGGCTGCTAGACATGTTATGTACAGTAGGGGTTATTTCTGAGGACATAACCTGGGCATTCTGCGGCTGTGTGTACAGTACTGTGGTATGTATACTTATGGTGACTGTTGACAGTATGTGTATTACACATACGTACCTTGGGCTGTGCACAGACTGTGGTAGATGCCATTGTTCTTGGTTCTGTTCTATCTGATGTTACATGCTGCTCCAGTGTATGGTACCCTATTGGCTCACATGTCTGTAGGGCCAAACACACACGTGTCCCATTCCACAGACAGGCATCGGACCACACTGTGTCGTGACCCAGTTTATGTAGGGTTAATGTGTGAGTGGCACATATGAGAATGGTGTTTATCAGACAGTCCATATAGTGTTATATTAAGCTTGCATACCATATGTGGCTGTGTTCACACTGGTTGTGGGTATGCACTTTCTCATAGGTATCTGTTACTCTGTGCTGTGATGTGTGTAGAGCATGCTATATTTGCAGGTACATGTGTATTCCCTCATACAAAATATAGTCCACTGTTGTGGCAGTCTGCCTGTAGTTTGCACAGTGCTTTGTGACATACCTAGCAGCTTAGTATAATTACCCAGTGTGCTGTTATGTCCAGTTATTTGCAAGACATACTGCTGCCAGGTGACCATAACTGTTGTGTATTTCTGACAAAGCACTGGGATTCTATACAGATGTATGTCACTAACTACTGGGTAGTATGTGGCCATGTGACGTCTGCAGTACCAGGTATTATGTGTCAGGACAGACTGGCATGTGTGAATGCATAAACTATGTGGGCATATGTAGTCCAGTATTTATGTGATATACCCATGAACACAGTTGTTAACATCCACATTGTGAGGCATGGTCCACATGTCTCGCATGAAGGGTATCTGTGTACACCCTTGGACTGACCACAGAGTTCCAGACTGTCCACATATATTGGACATATCTCTGCTGTAGTCCACAGGATCATTACTGTGCTAGTAGTGGTACTGCACTATGATGTCCTTAGGGTGTCTGTCAGTAGCCAATGGTGTACATGTCAAAAGCAGATGTGACCTTTCACACACAACAGTCTGTTAAAACAACCCCTGTTACAGTAGCAACAGTCTACTTATGTACCTGCAATACATACTTGACATCCCCTTGCACTAAGAGGTTGGGATTATTGGTGCTGAGGTAGGACTCCACTCCATGTTCTGGACATATGGTAAACATATATGTATATAGATATATGAAACTAGGACTTTTGATCGAAAGATCAAAAGTCCGAATCCATTATCACCGAACATACTTTACCGAAAGATCTTTCACCGAAAAAGTGCTTACGGTAAAGTATGTTTAAAAAATAAAAACATTAAACTTACTTCTATGCAGGGGGGCAAGCCCCTCACACCCCCCCACTTTAATATTCTCACTACGAGGTCGCACTACAGTGGGGAAAAGGGAATTTTCCTTTATCTGCACCGTAGTTGACCGGCACAACGAGCATACTTATCCAAAAGTGCTGCTTCAGTGAACAGCACTTTTGGTTAAGTATGCTCAGTGATTTCTGCTTCGGTGGAAAGTGCATTCCAGGATCTGTATGGATCCCAGATATATATATATATATATATATATATATATATATATATATATATATATATCCATATATCTGTATAGATATATACACATATACATATCTACATACATATATGGATATATATATATATATATATATATATATATATATATATATATATATATATATATGCGAACTCAAATATATACATATACACAGCTATACATGTCTACACATATACAGATATATAGATATATATGCACATATAGTTATGGATATCTACATATATATCGACATAAATAGGTATATCTGATTAGATATGCATGTTCATATAGTTACAGATATCTACATATATATCAACATTAATAAGCATATCTGTACATATAGGATGTGCATACATATATATCTACATATATATATGATGCATTATACAGATGTGTAGAAATACATACGTATGAATATATATGTGTATGTACATGTATACATATATCTACATATGTATATATCCATAGTCCTGTCATGTGTAAACATCATGGTTGTGTATATCTTCCCAGATGTATCTCACCGTATGTATGTGGTATGTGTATATTTAGATATAACAACATATGTGATGCAACAGTAATATCAATAACAAGTACTACACAATTGTGGAAGTCAAAGCAATTGCTCAATAGTATTCAATATGTGTACTGACAGATATATTGGAAAAATAACTGTCTTCATAGCTGTCATAACGTAGTGGTTAACTTTTGTGATTATAGTGTACAGGGTCCTGGGTTCAAGTCCTGCAAGGGCTGTGTATTCTGTTGCTGGGCAGAACAAGGGCTGTTGGATACAGAGTGGTTAAGGCAGTTTTGAGCAGCTCTAAGCACATTTGCATGGGTTTGCATGAAGCTAAGAGGTGCTAAGGTATGGTTAAACATACGAGCGCTTACACCTTGTAGGCTTCACTTACCAGTGTGCAAATGTGCTTAGCTTTGCTGACCCCCTTTCTAAGCATGGTTCAGCCCTGGTAACCAGTGGTCACATCCCAGTCTGATAACATAGCAGGGTAATGACATCTGTAATAGGTGCATGTAATGCCATGTACATAATATGCGTCTATGTGCTGTCAGTACAGTAGCAAGGGGTGTGAGTGCCATGTCTGGGACACTCAAGTATATAAGACATGTACAGCACTCTTATCCATGTGAATGTGTTGCATACAGGTGTAGTAGCCCAGGGTACATGCTGTCACACTGGCATGTAGTGTATCATGGTGGTACTACTGTTGACAGTGCTTTCCCAGGCAAGAGTAGATTACTAAATGTAGTAATGACAACAAGCACCCCTGCAGGCATAGCTGGACTCTGAGGCCTCACTGTCGTGTTCCTGGTGTGTGAGCTGTGTCACAGTATATATCCCATACTGGATAATGATCTGACATGTGGAAAGTAACTGTAGACTACTGTCTGTACAGCACATGTCAGTGAGGGCTTCCAACATGTAGTAATGGCATACATATTGGTGTCAGACATCTATCTGTCGACACATTCATCCTACTACATAGCTACTTGCCAAGATGATGTCTGTCAGTCCCTGTACAGATGTGCAGATGGCAGGTATCCAGCTTGGATATGTACAGGCAACCTATGCTTGATAACTGACATGTCTGCCCTGCTGTGTTATAACTGGCATATATAGGAGACAACACCTTGTATGCACCACATGCCACTGGTACCTCCACTACAGTACCACAGTCAACAGAACATGTTTGGGTACAGGTCCCCATCACAGACACTAACCATGTGTTGTAATACATGTTGCATGCATGTCAAATGGATCACCTCAGTGGCCATTTGCAGGAGGCACCCAGAGGATTGGCTGATGCATGCACTCTCACCCTGAGGGTCATCACAGTGGTGTCTGTCAATAGATTGCCTGCTGGCATATGGCAGGTGGCATGATATCACTGTACACACATCCCCTACACTTCCCATCTTTCCATGGACAATAGCTAGGTACAGACCTATGACCACCTGCAGTGATGCACCCCAGTACTGCCAAATGTGTATGTGTGCATTACTGAGGATAGCAGTGTCTGTGTGTTACTACACCTGTAGTTGGGAATACCATAAGGGCCTTCACAACCACTGCAACACCCATTGCCATAGGAAGATGTGGCTGCTGCTGTACCGGACATTACATTTACCCTGTTATGATCCTCTCTCTAACGGCTACATGAACCTTGCAGTTCCAGCACAACAGTGTTGTACAAATGGGTCGCTAGGCATGGGATACCCATTGAGTTCTGGCAAGTGTGTGTATGCATGCATGTCTGTATATCTGTAGGGTACAGCATTCTGAGGCCACATACTCCTATTACAATACACATTGCCACACAGTAGTACAGATAGTGTTGTTGCTGCCCATAGGTGAGGCATGACAATGCAACACCCTACTATGTGCATTAGATGCATATCCCTGTAGTACCACTGTTGGGATGTACAATGGGTTTTATCGCAGTTGTGGGCAATGTGTGATGGTGGGTATGTCAGAGTGTCATAATGGGTTCCAATGAGTACAATATCCACTGTGGGATGTGTGTGCTGTGTACACTGTAATTACACCATAGTACACCTGGTATATGTCCCATGTACCACTGTATGGTGACTACTGTCACCATCAACCATACAGGTAACTGATACCACAATCCAGCCCAGTTATGTATGTGCTGTGTGCAGCCTACCTGTAACACATTGGAAACACTGACAAGTTAGTTATCACTGATAGGCCCAGGTCTCTCTGATGTGTGTCTGCCTGTTATGTGTCTGTTAATGTGTATATGATGGTATGTCACACTATGCATTGTCCATATACAACCATTACATCCCCCATTACCATACTGTACATGTCTGGGGATGTTCTGCATGTAACATGTAACCTGGAACACACCTCACCCTAAACGTTGTGTGGTATGTGCAATGAAAGCCACACACTTCAGTAGCACTGCATACCTAGGTAGGGGTCTAGTCCCAGTGTTGCCAAGTAAGAGTGTGCATGTATGTGGATAGATTTACATCAGGTTGCTGATTATACATGTCCCAGTGGGTCACTTGTCCATGTGGCACAGGCAGTAACTGTTATACAAACCTGTGACATGTGTTCAACTGCATCCGGGATATGTCACAGCCATGGTGTCACCACAGTGCCATACCCCTTCTGGAATATGACTGCAGACCATCCTCCTGCTGACACATGTACACCTACAACACAAATGGATAACATTATGGAGACCACAATCACTCAGTGTTACTAACAGCTATAATGCATCATGGCTGGACAGCTACACTACCTGACATGTATGCATTAAACATTACTCCTGATAACATGTTACACAGCAGTACATTGGTACACTGTAGTACAGTCTCCATGTGCATCAGAACCATATTAGCCTGTCCCTGCATCAATGTTATGGATGACAGGGCTATGGCACCAGTATCATTATATGCACACGGTATGTTGTTGGTTTTCCAGAGTCTGGGGCTGGGCCATACATTTGACACCACTGTGGGTGAGGGGTGTAATTAGTTGAAATGGGCATGGTGATGTGGTGTGTGTAGGTATGGGGTTGCCCTAGGTTTGTTTGTATAGCGTGTGGGTATGCATGCACACAGTTCTGCCATGTGGCTGCCCTATACAGATGTTTATTGGACAGCTGCAGACCATACCTGGCAGAGTGCACACGTCACCACCTTTGGCCACGGACATGTGGACTGTGCCTGCCAGGGGGTACATGGGCACGTCCAGGTACAGGCCTCAATGTGCTACTGTCCCCTAATGATGACATATGTCCGCTGGAACCAGGTCCCTCCTGGGACTGGGCAGGGCCATGTGCACAGGGCCTGCTGTGGTGTGGTGTGGACAGCACCCCCCTGCAGTGCTGGGACTGGAACTGCCACTACGGGAGCACCTTGGTGTTCTAGCATGTCCACGTCGACCGTCAGCTGTTGGTGTTGCTGGCCTACGTCCACGCAGCCATTGTCCCACTTCCACCACATGTTCGAGCATGGACAAACCATGGTCGATGAGGCCCACCATCTCCCCCAACCATCTATCCATGACCTCAGTATAATCACGGAGGGCACCAGCAAGTTCATGGAAGTTGTCACTTACAGATTAGAGTGCAGACCTCTGCAGCTCAGGCCCTGTCTGGTGTACAGTTCCATATGCATCTGCGCCACCATGACAGTCTGTAACATGTGCCTGGTGGTACCAGTTGTGGCACTTCTGCCAGGGGCATGATGATAAGCGGCCCTACCACGAGCACCCCGGTACATCATTGCCTATGTAGTGTGCTGCCAGACATCTGGCTATGCCTGCTGTGACCAGACACAGTAGGCATAGATACCACACTCTCCTGTGCACTGCCACCAACTGTCAACTGTCCCTCTGCTACGGCCACTGGTGATGGGGTATAGGCACTGTAACTGTTTTCAGGGTTGGGGTGGCTAAGAAGGGGATGTCAAACGATGGCACAGTTTCAGCTTCTGACAACCCTGACTGTGCATCAACAGTGTTATCATCATCTTCGGTGTCTGTATGGACACCAACATCAGATTGCATGCAGGAGGGACCCTGACCCACCTCGCCACCTGTGGAGGAAAACATGAAATGCACTTTAAGACCTGTACAGCATTGTATAACAGAACACACATACACACACACATACACACACATACATAAACACACACACACACACACACACACACACACACACACACACACACACACACACTGACATTCCACCTTAATACCTACCTGTCCCTGAATTTACAGACAGTCCCACGTTTATTCACATATGTTCCCCATCCTGCATCACACTTGGTAACATACACTCATTAATACCACTCATTAACTTATCATTCCTCTAAATGCCTAGACTAGTGATCACAACACAAGACCTGTTACTCCATTACCTCCTTGACTTGAGTGGACTTGGTTTTACATGGCCTCACTGCTGTCATCCAGTATTCACCCTGGGTATGTCCGGACACCATGAACATGGCCCCTATATGTTAAGAGCTACTACATTCAGTCCATAATGTCACGCACTAGAGTGTCATATGTAACTATTGCTCAATATATGCCAGATCTGCTGCTCAGTCAACTTATCAGTGAAGAAGGCTTTGTTAAATATTTGCCAAAACCGGTCTGTTTTTCAAGAACCTCAATCAATAAATTTATTTTTAAGGTGCCTTGTATGCTGGTCCTATTTTCTTTTTCTTTCTTTTTGTTTGAATACTTTGCTCTTTGGGACCCTGCAGCTGCCTCACTCACAGAGGTTGTACTATTTGGAGTGTCCTCTATATCTACAAACCCGAGCCACTTCCACATACATATACCTGCTATCCTTCCCCATATTCCCATTCCCTACTTCACAGACAAGGGCAATGTGGTCCAAACAAGGGGTTCACATGTGACATAACCATCCATGTTGCACACACTTACAGCTGTATATATCTGTGTGTATTGCTATGTGTGATGTTCCCTCACACACAGCATGCAGCACTGTGGTGGTAATATAGGGGACATGTATTTACATACATATGTGTGTATGTGTTTGTATATATGTAGACATACACACACACACACACACACACACACACACACACACACACACACACACACACACACACACACACACACACACACACACACACACACACACACACACACACACACACACACACACACACATACACATATATATATATATATATATATATATATATATGTAGATATATTTGATGTATATATGTGTTTATATATATATATATATATATATATATATATATATATACACACACACATATATACATACCTATATATGGGATACATTCAGACATCAGGTCCACAATCTCTAACTATCCTTCCTGCACAGCTGCACTGTTCTGCCTTGCTACAACACAGACAGGTGCCACATATGGACACAGCCTAACATTAGTGGGGTATATATAGGGCCAGATTGCAGGTACGCCTATTACACACTTATGGCATTTCAGCATGCTACAATACATGTTAGCCTGAGTGTCTTGCAAGTGGTGGGCTTTGGAACCCATGTGTCCATCATTATGGCCTTACTTCCACCACCAGCTATTGGCCACAGTAATATACATCCTTCCCATTACACAACCCACACTATGTTGGCTTACATCTTGCCAGCCAGTGCTGCTCTGCACAGTTGACGGGTATGGCCCACTACCCACAGGGACAGACTCTATTGTCCATAGCAGTTGTTCAGCTGAACATCATTACAACAACAACACCTGAAGGCACATATATATCATTCCACATCATCTATTCCAGTATTATGGACCAAGTACTACAGTCAATTACATGCATATATACTTCACATACCTGTTGTGGGAATGAGGTCTGTTTTGGATGGTTTCCTTGTAGGAGGTTTCTTTTTCTCCTTGGCTTTGGCCTTAGCCTACTTTCTTTGTTTCTGTTTCGGTTTTGGTTTTGGCTTTGGTTGTGGTTGTAGTTTCTCTTTCTCTCTCTCTTTCTCTCTCTCTCTCTCTTTCCAGTAAATGGATTGAGCTGCTTGGAACAGATTGGAGTATGGCTTTTGTAGGTGATCCACATCATCAGGTGATGGCCTCTGCACCAATCAGTGTCCTCCACTTGCTACCTGCATGCATCATGATGTATAGTACTTCCAATTACCACTAACATGGCAACCCACTACTATAAATACTATAATAAAATACAAAACAGCCGACAATCCTTGGAGTAAAAGCTCCGTAGTGAGTAAAAAGTCCAATAAATGAATAAAATAAGAAGTCCAACTACGGAGCTACCACAGTACACGATTCTCTAGGCGGAGCTACTACAACTAGTAGCGATAGGCAATAACTGAATAAAAACTATAATACAAAATAACACAGGTTTATTAATAAATTAGAGGTAAGCGCTTTCACTTAGGAGCTTCATCAGATCTTGTAACAACATTAAAACCACTGAGAATATATTTACAACGAAATAACAGCACAATTGAAGCTAATCAATTAATTAAATATTCTTAAAGAAATATAACTGACATACATCTAAAAGTTAAAATCTATGAACAATCAAACTTGACAAATGCACGGAAGCACTACAGATACTAGAAAATTAAATACTAAATACAGTTGTATACTAGAATCATAATATAACATAACATCAACTAAAACTACTATAAATCCCTGCATCATGTGGGCATGGTCCCTTTACCTTTCCTGTGTGGTGGACATCCTTCCTGTGTGTGGGCAGCAGTGTTACAGACAGCAGATAGCAATACCTCTTACAAGAGAACTTGCACACTCAGGCCAGCTACATATTTGTATGAGGTTCCAAAACTACAGACAGACTGTGAGTAGTTTTGTTGTATGCATTGTATAGCACCTGTGTTACAGGGTTTGTGTGTACATACTAGCTTAACATGGGATGCAGTCTGTCTGCATAGCTCTCAACTGTGGGCCTATCCACTTCATGGCCAGAGGTGTGCCTGTTACGTTTTGTCTGTCCACCACACAGGTTTTGTGTCAGATATATCACTGGCAGTGTGTGTGTGTTAAGTGCTATCAGTACATGGTTACATCCATTTGTGTTTCTGACTTCATATTCTTGACTAAGGGTATGTTGCAGACTATCCTGTAACACCTGCAACTTGCTTAGTGTATGACAACACTATTTCACATATGGGCCTGTGTTCCGGCCTCTGTCCTCCACCTACATACCAGGCTTTGTCCATATGACATGCTGTCAAGGGTTATGTAGTGGCCTGTGAGTATGTCATGCTACCATCCCTGCCATCATTCCACTGCTGTTGTGGCCCCCACACATATTGTGGGGTTGGGTCCATATATGTGTGGGCTTCATCTGCACAATACATGTGTGCCCTTCCACAGTCCAGAGGTCAGTGTATGTAACAGCGGTATATGCCCCTGTATGTCAGTCTATGGGGGGGGGATGCACCATAACTAACCTAGGCTGTTACAACATGTGAGGGATATCAAGAGTAAGCTGCCTTAAGGTATCTGGATGTACATTACCATACAATTCACCATGGGAAAATGCAGGCCTACTGCTTCCTGCCACACAAACTGTTCTGTTTGTCAGTGTGATTGTGATGGTTTCAGTTATGCCTTGTTATGCAACAGATGCATCCCGTTGTGTCAACTAAAGTCTTTTCTCCCTAGGGATTGTGTACAGAGTGTAGTTACAGGCTGCTGGACTATACATCTGCATTACTTACTGTTGACTGATTGTAATCCTGTGTCCCAGTCTGTCTTTACTGTTGTATTACTTGAAGGCCTTGGCCTGGACAGCAACATATGTTATGCTTTCCGGAATACTGTATTAATTGATCTGTTTGAGAGTTGCATTAGTCTGTTTATATGTATTTCAAAGTCTAAGCAGCTATATGACATGACATATACAAATGTAATAGTACACAAATAAAGCTTTCTCATGTATGCAAACCTGTGTGTGGTGTTATATCCTTTGACCTCTCTGTGGGTATATGTTTCAGGCAACAATTGTCTTTTGTATGGGTGACTCATACAGTGTCCATTTGATAAGGTGGCAACTGTAGGAATACTGGCTGTTCCGTATGGTGTGCACTCTCTAAATATGTATCTTCCTATACATATCTCTGTGTGTGTATTACATATATATCTATATATATGTATATATATATATATATATATATATATATATATATATATATATATATATATATATATATATATATATATATATAGATATGTGTGTGTGTGTGTGTGTGTGTGTGTGTGTGTGTGTGTATCTGCATATATGTGTGTGCGTATATGTATCTTGGGAATGTTTATTGCTTCCACATTGTACATTCCCTATGGTAGCCAGACTGTACTGCATGATATGTTATTGATACTAGCCTAACTTCATATAGGTGGGATGGATTACTGTTAACATCTTGTGTCCATGTTGTGTTGGGTCCTGGGTGTGGGACTTGCAACAGTTGGTATTGTATTGCAGGGCAGACCTGTTTGGTTGGGGGGGTAATATCAATACGTACAAGACGTATGTAGCTTGGGCCCCCTCACCCCTATTAATGGTGCCGTTGATCATAAATGTATTTGTTATGTTCTCTTTTATATCTATAGCTATATATATGTATATACATATATATATATATATATATATATATATATATATATATATATATATATGCTTACATATATATTGATATATATATATATATATATATATATATATATATATATATATATATATATATATATATATATATATATATATATATATATATATATATATATATATATATATATATATATATATATATATATATATATATATATATATATATATATATATATATATATATATATATATATATATATATATATATATATATATATATATATATATATATATATATCTGTATATATGAAGATATTTATTTATCTATTTAGATAGAAATATATATATATATATATATATATATATATATATATATATACACACACACACACACACACACACACACACACACACACACACACACACACACACACACACATGTGCTATTGTAACCTGATAGTAAGTTTCTTGGTGACTGTAATGGGACTTTGTTACATTTTATTCACTGAGAAGCTTTTCTCCCCAGGTCTCTGCTGAAAATGAGCCAAAAGCTCAGTCCGACTAACACGGTTAACACATGTAAAATAAATAAATACATATACATCTACACGTTTAAATACATTTCCTGCACTGTTGAATAACTGTGCTGGATGATATGTTTGTAAAAACATCATGGTTATGTATATCTGACATGGCTTAGTGGTAAATCACTTTTGCTATGGTGTACAGGATCCTGGGTTCGAGCCTTGTAGAGGCGGTTTATTTTGTTGCTGGGCAGAACAAAGGCCATTGGATACAGAGTGATTAAGGCACTTTTAAGCAGTTGTAAGCGGGTTTGCGTGGATTTGGGCGAAGGTATGCACTATTAACATCCGGTTACAGTTTCTTATATTGATTTAGCTTCTCAATTGCTTAATCTGTGTAGGCATTGCTTACTCCCACGCAAACTGGTTTAAACCCACTTATTGCTGCTTAAAAGTGCTTACTCCCGCTTACCCCCCGTGCTAATTTCTTTAAAAGAAAATAAAAAGGGTTGATAGGAAAGTGGTGAAAAAGGGGTACAAAGAGGGAAAGACAGTAGGGGAAATAACTAGGGATGTGCAGGATGGGTGTGGGGAAGGTCCATTCCTGTCCATTTCTTCTACAGCAACAGCTGTGCATATACACTGAATTTAGAAATAGATTTGGATACTCAAACCCCTGAGAGAGGGGTGAGGACAACAATAATATGTTGTGAAGCCAGTTAGACCAGATTACATGTGTTCAGTGGACATGTGTGCGAAATGGACAGCTATGTATGGGGCGTGATTTGTTTTGGGAACAGATTGCCATTTTTTTTCAGGTGAGAGTGGGATGTTGGGGAGGGATAGTAGGTATATTTGGGGAGGTAGGTTGGGTAGGTTAACAGATAAGACAAACAAGATGCATACAGGGGTGGTATATGACATGTGGGGGTAAACACCTTGATGGGGAGGGTTGTTGGGATACCAGAATCCCAAGAGACCCCTAGTGGAAAAAGTAGTCTGAAGGTGGCTGTGCTGGGGGCTGAGTAGGAGGGCCAGGCTGACCCTCTAGTTGCGACACGTGGCCCTCAATCTGGCGTAGCAGATCTCCAACCTCCCTGTGGAGCTCACTACACACCATGACCCAGACCTGGCGATAGGTGACAGGTTCCTGTCCGCACCTGCTCCCAGGGGGCGAGCCCCATCCCCTGAGGTGATTCCACCCCAAGGTGGTGCAGGACCAACAGACGAGGAGCTCCCGGGTTGGGCCCCAGACGTGCTGGTGCCTGGTGCCACGTCCAGCTGAGGTGGGACAGGTGGGTCCACTGGGACCGGCCTTCCCAAACGTGCTATGGTGTTTACATTTTATCAAAATATGTGGGTTATTAATAGTCAACACCTTCCAGGATTAGGTATAATAGCATGCATAAATATTCCCATTAACCCAAACACCAGATATGGAACAGTTGCATAGCAAACAGAACACATGCATATATGAGACCACAGTAGGTCATTACAACAGCATGCAGGTACATTGATGGCAGCATGCCACCAATGTGGGAGTATTTCAACATGGCACATGCATAGAAACAAATTTAAATAATTATTAAACAATAGGACATATGTCCCATCAATAGAGTTAATTCAGCACATACCGAGATTGAGATGTGTATTTAGTTTATTGTTGCAGATATGGTTGGGGGGGGGTGGAGAAAGATGTCAATTAACAACTAGTATATTCCTGTAGCTCGCATTACTTTCTCAGTCAGTGCTGTGATCTGTACCTTACAGGTATTAGTACACTACCCTGTTGCCTTAGTTTGAACAGTGGTATGGCTGTCGACAACTATATACATGAACTGAGTTTTACCTGCAGTATACACCTCTTACCTGGTATACCTGTGGAGGTATTGTTTGTTAACACTACCTAGCTGTTTCTACACATACTCCCAGATTCCAGGTTGATGTTATGCACATACCTGTCCATCTCATTTTGCACACACTCTGGGTATGTCTTCACCATATGCAGGTGAACCGGGACATATTTTGACTATTACCCTCTTAAACCTTTACTGACTTGTACAATGACAGGTTTGTTTTATTTAACATTTTCCAAATATGTACAGCTCTGACAGTCAGTTATATGACATGAAATGCTGCCTACATGTCAGAAAGTAGCAGACTGATATAGCAGGGGGACAGGGTAACAGCCAGCAGATATGGGCCGAATAACTGGGCATTCTGGACATTTCTGTACACTTGTGGGGTATGATTCTGCATACAGCTTACTACCACTCCCAAGATTCAAACCATGGCTCTGTCTGATAAAAATAAAACACTGTCCATCACAGCTGAGTGTGCTATATAGATATTGCTGTGTATTTCTTGTCTGATTTCTATCTATAATTCTCCTGTGGTTTTACATTCTGACCTTGTAAATACAACACTCTTATACAGGATTTCCTAGACAGTTGTATTATGTAGTACACTGTGGGTGACAGTGATGAATGATACCTTATTATTCTGAGCAACTGCAACACTAACTTCTTCTTTCGGCTTTTCCCAGTTAGGGGTCGCCACAGCGGATCACCTGTCCGCTCATGATTGGCAGTGGAGTTTTATGGTGTCGAGTTGCCAGCCCGGCACCCAACCTTCCATGGAAGGCACACACTCTCACCTAGGGCCAGTTTAGAGTGTCCAATCCACCTACAGCATGTCTTTGGGATGTGGGAGGAAACCGGAGTACCCGGAGGAAACCCACGCGACCACAAGGAGGACATGCAGACTCCGCACAGAAGGCACCCCAGCCGAGGATCGAACTGGAGAACCTCTTGCTGTGAGGCTACAATGCTAACCACTGCATCACCGTGGCAGCCCAACTGCAAAACTAACAATGCCATACAATACCAGAGTAAACAGTACCAGTACAGGATATCAATCTTTTATTTATAGGCACAGTGTTCGTATCTGACAGACCTCTGGGCGCAATGTTTGTTAGTACTACCTGCATGTTGCCACACAAATTACCAGTTTCCACATTAGTATTATGCACATACGTCTCACTCTATTCCTGTACGCACTCTGGTCACAGCTTGACAACATGGAGGTAGAGATGGGGCATACTTAGCTACTTACTCTCATAATATTTTGGGGAGTTGCTAGAGTGACAGGTGTGTTGTTATAGATGTCTGACAATCAGTTGTATGTCTTGTTGTCTGCCTAATTGTCTGGGATCATCCCACTGATTTGCCAGGGGGACAGGGTGACAGGCAGCAGCTATGGGCTGATTTACTTGACATTCTGGACATATCTGTACAGTTGTGGGGTATGATTCTGCATACAGCCTACTACTACTCCCAGGATTCAAACCATGACTGTGTGTGCAAAAGATACAACAGGTCACATTGCAGTTGAGTGTGCAATTTGGATTTTGTTGGCTGTCTTTTCAGTGTTTTCTGTCTAAGTCTCTTTCAGTTGTACTATTTGACCTGTTGGGATTACAACAGTCATATACAGACATTCCTACACATTTAATTTATGTAGCACAGTGTGGGTACCAGTGCTTACTACAACAGTACCAGTGATTGCAACTCTACATTACCATATACCAGAGTGAACACATGCAGTCCAGCAGTTAGACTTTTATTGTCAGGCTATTATGCTTTTATTTACATACAACCTATATGAGATTCTTCCTGCCCTATTCTCTGGTGTATGCAGTACATGCCTTAAACAATACAGGTTTTATACAGGCAATTAACTTACTACTGCTTTTAGATTTATTTCCCATGACAGTACATGCAAGAGTATCCTGCCTCGTGTCACAACAGCTGCAGTCTACAGCCATGGGCTTCCTGGTTCGCAGCCCGTTCACCTGCTGCTGTGAAAGACATAAGAGGAATATTTAGCTATACCTATCCATAATATACATGAGCTGGCAATTATTAAACAGGTAGTGGACTGATAATTACACAGGGCTGGGACATCCCCTGTCCTCCTAGCCTCTTGGATCCACTGATCCAAGAGATCCCCCTTTCTTCACTTCAGGTCGGCATAGTGACGGCTGACCTGCTCACCAGTTTGGGGTATGCCAGTGGAACTGGTGAGGTCATGGGAGAGACGGTCCCAGGCTTCTGCTTTGTATTGGGAGCCCTGGTACTGGCCCTGTAGCAGTCTCTGGTCATGGTCTTTTACAAGGAGTCCTGCCATGACTCTGAACTTTTGGATGACCCAGTGCTGCATCCGAAAGCACACATCCTCTCCCATTTTAGACATTATGTCTACAAGGGGAAGCCACAACCAGTTATGAGATGTATTCCCGCCTGCTGGGTTTAAATAGGGTCGGTTTCCAGCACTTTGCCTTGATTGGACGGTTTTGAAAATGCTAAGCTATGGGCAAATCTGCTTACCTAAGGTTGGCATTGCTTAAAGGGGTATACTAATGGGCAGACTGAGTTAGCTGGCCTACACATTGCTTACACCTACTAAGCTGGGCTGTGCAATGCTTAGCGTTGCTTAATATTTAATTTGCATTATTTCTGCATTTTGACATTGATTTATTATTCATTACATGTTTTATATATGTGTTTGGTATCCATGATTCATGTGTACATACACTGTATGGGGTTCTTGTGTTTATTAGGGGATTTCAACACTTTATTACAATGACACCTCACATCTGGGCTTAATGCAGTACTCCAGTTCACATATTTATGTCCTGTAGTAGGTTATACAATATAAAACTGTATATATATTCCTTTCACATGTTCACTTTGTATTTCCTATAGTGAGTATCTGTTTGGTGATACGTCAGTCTTATGTATTGCTATAATGGCTTAGTGGTTAGCTACTGTAACTATAGTATACAGGGTCCTGGGTTCAAGACCTGTAAAGGCTGTTTATTTTTTTTCTGGCCAGAACAGCGGATGATGTATATTGAGTGATTAAGGCATGTTTAAGCAATTGTAACCGGGTTTGCTCTGGTTTTCGTGAGGGTAAGCAATGCTAACCTCCGGTTAAATATGCTTACAGGCAGTTAGCTTCCATTTCCATGTATTTGGATAATATACTTAATCCCATTGTGCAAAGAAGTAATTGGTATCCTAAGGACTCATGGATATTTTTGGAAGAGCTTAGGCACTTCCAGTTTAAGGGAGATGAAAATTTGTTATGCACAATAGACATTTGTTCATTATATACAGCAATAGATCAGAATGAGGGTATAGAGTTTATGAGGCTTTTTCTGAACAAAGTGAAGTGTAATGAAGACATTTTTGTCATCTGTCAGTTGATGGAATTATTACTACACAATAACTTTTTTATGTTTGAAACGGAAACCTATCAACAAAAAAGTGGGGTAGCGATGGGGGCTCATGTAGCCCCTGTCTTTGCCAACTTAGTTTTATGTTGGTGGGAAGTTGCTTTTTTGGAGAAGATGGAATTATTTAAATATGTAAGGTACTGCAGATGTTACATTGATGATTTAATTTTTGTGTGGGCGGGAACTAGTGAATAGTTTGATGAATTTTGTAGCCAGATCAATTAGACAGTAACTTGGCTTAAATTTACTATTGGTAACAAAGGTACTTTAGTCCAATGTAGGCCTCTGGAATTACTATTTAACTGTAGTCTCCAAACAGGCTTTGTGCCTTATGAATGCTGAAAGGCAACAGTTATCCCTCTGCACAAAGGTGGGCCATTTACAGACCATGGAAACCACAGAGCCATAAATCTCACTAGTCTAATATGCAAAGTCATGGAAAGAATTACCATGGAGATGATCAATAGAGAAGTAAATCACAAGACACTGGACCCAACCCAGTTTGGTTTTGTCAAGGGAAGATCATGTCTACTAAACCTGGTAGACTTCTTTGAGATGGTCACCAAAGCAATGTATGAGGGCAAGATCGTTCACACTGCCTACCTTCACCTGGCCAAGGTATTTGACACAATACCCCACTTAGGCATTGTTGACAAACTCAAGAGGTTAGATACAAACCCATATGTCACCCAGTGGATAGCCAACTGGCTCAGAGGCAGGATCCAGGCAGTTAGAGATGGGGAGTCCACCTCTACAAAGAGGCCAATCACAAGTGGAGTCCCTCAGGGATCAGTCCTTGGACTGCTCCTTTTTGGCATTTACTTCTCAGAAGTCATGGCCAATGTCAATGGTTTCTGGCTGACTAAGTTTGCAGATGATTGCAAATTAGGAGCTGTCACTGAATCCCACAGTGACACAAATATTCTCCAGGAAGGAGTGACACAGACAAACAACTGGTGTGAGATCCATGGACTAAAACTAAATGTCAAGAAATGCGTAATAGTATCCTTTGGGAAGACTTCCATCCCTGGTAACTATCATATTCACAACACACTCCTTAGAGTTGACCCAGTAGTCAGGGACTTATGGACACATATAGATAGTAACCTAGCCTTTGATCATCACATGTCTACATTGGTGAGGAAATCATTCTATGTTGAGCAACTTATAAACAAAGGTATGGCATCTAAGTCCAAGGAAGTCATTGTTCCACTGTATTCAGCATTCATCAGACCTATCATTGAGTACAATACCCCTTTGGTATGTACCTAACCAGGCGTATCCAACAACTGGAACATCTACAGAGGTACCTCACTAAAATAATACAGGACATATGTAATATGTCCTATGCAGACCACATCAAGGCTCTATCCCTGTATTATGTCTTCTACAGGCTTTTGAGGGGAGATCTATGCATGGCATATAGGACATTGTCATACCCCACTCTGATGAACCTCCTGCATAACTGCAAAACAAACAGCACCAGAATTACCCATTCTAAAGACTTAAACCTTGCCTGTGATATAAATATGACCTGCTGGAGAGATAGGTGTGTATCCCAAAGACTACCCCTTCTATGGAGCAGGCTCCCCATCCATGTGAAGCAGAGTTCCTCCCTAACCCAATTCAAGTGCAACTTGGACAATTGGATGGGAAAATGGAAATTCATCCCTGGTTTAGCACCTATGTATCTAAAGGACACAGGTAGCCTGTAAATGGTTCATCTGCTAGGCCCATGCTTACACTTATCAAGGTAATCAGAACTTGTCGAAGATTTGGGATGCATGGCTAGGCTTAAAAAGGCCCTTGTGGTCGTTAGCCTAGTAAACACATATGAACCTATGAACCTATGTAAACTCCATCTCTTTGTATTGGATGGAGTGCCATGATTTTCCTATAAATTTTGAGAAAAGCCATTTCCTTAATCACCTTTTTGAGGTAAGGGTACCTCTCAGTGCTGCTAAGCTTTAATCTAGTGTCTCATATGACTACAGCCAGCGTTGGTTACAACAGTACAGTGCCAAGATGCTAAAATGCCTGTTAAGACACATCACTGTCAGACATGCAAAAGCATGTCAGAGTGAAGTGTTTAACAGCTTTTAAAGCTTTAAGAGAACTTAGCTTCTGGACTTTGTATGGCTGCACTAAGTGTTTTGTGACTTTCAAAGCTGCAGTACACACAAACAATGAAGTTTGGATGTCTGATACTAAGTTTTATGATTTTTTTTTTTTTTGCTCATTTCTTAAAGTGATTTTTTTAACAACCGGGTCTCTAACACATAATATGTTGATTATAACCAGAAACCTGATCAAAATCTTCTTTATTATGCTTTACTTTTATGTTAAAGTATGATTCTTTTATGAAATGCTGAACTGAAACCCCCCAAGCATCAGAAATGCTAAATATTGATACCATAAACTCAGAAAGGTAAAAAAGTAAAGTATACTTTTTTGTAGAGATTCAAGTCTCCCTGCACTCCCTGATGTGGGTGCAAGCCCCCCGTACTTCCCAGACTATCTCTATCTATCTATCTATCTATCTATCTATCTATCTATCTATCTATCTATCTATCTATCTATCTATCATATATATGCTAACTCCCTGGTCACACCAACTCAATGAAAGAAGCAATCTCCAAAAAGAGGGGAATAACTGCAGGTATATACTTCTGAAATTGCACCAACATTGATTTTTCTAAGGAAAAGTAGCAAACAACATTCTCTTGTTCAGCATCTTGTGCATTAGGCTATTGATGCTTGATGAATTTCTCCTCAGTCACTTGCAGATATCCCCCATAGTATACTTAGCAACCACAACAGAGATGCTTAAGAAAGATATAATAGCTTTAAAATATGTATGTACTTTGCACTACCACACAAAAAAACAAACAAATGGCAGAGTGAGGTGTCTAACAGCCTTTAAAGCTGCTGATCCATCAGAAGTACACTTCACATCTAGCTGCTGTCAGTGTGACAGCACTTAATGTGAAACAGCTTTCAAGTCTTTAAAACATACTTTCTGTGTTGCTTTTTAGAAACGTGTATCACATCTCAGCAGCTTCATGATCTAATTTATTTAATCATAATGACATCCACGTCTTTGGAATAGGCTGCCAATTCATGTAAAGCGGAGCATCTCTATGACACTGTTCAAATGGAACCTGGACGAGTGAATGGGGCACTATAAATTCTTACTGGGGAAAGTGCTCATAACTCTCCTGGACATGGGCAGTCATTACTAAATGCGATCCATGGTATTGACTAGAGTATCTATGGTATTACATCGGCATTAACTACCACACTTCACTGTTCAAAAGGCAGTCAGATCTAATTAATCGACAATGGAAATCGTTCATTGTTAGTTCAGACTCAATATCAATATTAATTGAAATGGCTGTGTTTCCTGCATTATTAACATTAAGACACAATTGTTTTATCATATTTGTTTCATAATCTAAATATTGATAATGCATTTAAGTTATTTTACCCTTTTTGTTGCCTCCCCTTGGTTTAATAAAGGACCTATTTTGAAAATAAAAAATACTGCTTTGGAAATGGGAGTTATGCTTTCAGCTGGACTGTTGGCCATTTAGATAGACATTAGTATAATTAGTATCTTGCTGAAATGTGAGCAATTTTCTTTCTCTCAAAGCATTTTATTTTTTTTAAGTCTAGTGGTGAGTTGTTTTTGAAGCTATGCAAAATCATTAAAACGTGTAAATATATTTACTGTAGCAGTATGACTTACATCTAGGTCAGAAAACTCAGATTAACTGTCTTAGTAACCAACTCTAAGTTTAAGGAAGGTCATAGAAAAAGCTACAAAAGTAAAGTCTCATCTTAGATCAAAGCTTCATTTTGTGAAGCAATTTGTCTCCAAAAAATATGTGCAAACCTCTGGTATATCTGTTCTATCTGAACTCAGAAACTGTATGCCTAAAACATTGCAAAGCTTTCTAGTGACATCCTAGTCTAATCCATGAAATACATGGATGGTGTCATAGATGTAGAAACCAGGGAGTGGTCTTCACCTTTATTTGAAGCCAGCGAAAAATCAAAAATATCTTTGTTACTGAGAAAGACTGTAATGTGTACTGATGTATAGTTTGATGTTTGGGAATGTTAAATTAATAGACATAGCTGGGTATTTTAATACAAAACCATGGGAACAAGTCATACTCCCAAATGCCATTTAGTAGCGTCAGCAAAATGTGAGGTTAGCTGAAAATTCTGCCAGGTGATGAGGGGTTTGTACAATGGGTTTCTCCCTCTCTTGTGAGGTGCAGTGACCATAAAACTCAACTTGATGAATAGGAAAGATGTAGAGAAATTGACTCAGAGTCATGATTATAATGAGAGAATTTCTCAGACATTCCTTACAAGACCTTTGGCTGAGTTTTGAGTTACTTTGTTTCATCAGAAAGTTGCTTTTGATTTGGTATCATAGAACAAACAACAAACACCAGCAACAGAGATATGTCATACACAGCTTGCAGCAAAGGTACTATACTATCCATAAAGTTACAGACCCAACAATCTCCAAAAAGACAAGGACCTCTAGAACAAAAAGTTAAATAGGCTGTCTACTTATCATTTTGATAAATTACTCTTTTCCCAAAGCAGTCTGTTAGACTCATGAGTTGGATTGTAATAGTCCATTTGTGAACCTCATGCTCTCTTACCTCTTGAGCTGCAGTGGCCTCAACATACTGAAAATGATTTCCTTCTTCAGCACTTCTGTGGGTTTTTTTTTTTGCACCTTCTCTCTTATTTTTGCTGGGTTATGGGGTTGGTATACATTTACTTCACCATTACAAAGTTTGATTCTCACCTTTGAAAGGGGAACTGACTAGACTTAAAATGGCCTACAAGGGCAGTTAGCCTAGTACATACATGTAATGCAGACACTTATTTTAAATGGGTTGGACATAAGGTACAAGTACAGGGTTTCATTCTCATGTTTGGTGGGAATAACTCTCAACCTCTTAGAGCAATAAATCTGGACAAAGCCACAGATAATGGGGGGCAAAGGCTCAACAATACGGACACTTTTTAAAATATTGCTCTTACAAATTTAGAAAGTTGATAGAATAACAGGTTTTGCATTAGCATTTCTGAAGGATGTGAAGTCTGAAACTCATATATCTGCCATTATTTTCTGACTTCAATCCTCATTGATTTGCCAGTGATTGGTCAGAAAACCACAAATATTAGGAGAAACAGCCCAAAAATATGAGGGAAAAATCTGGACATTCTGTGAAAATCTGGACAGTTGAGAGGCATGGATGGAAACTGTGTAGCCTTAAAAATGGCTTGTAAGGGTAACTAGCCTAGTACTTAACTATAGACAAACATTTGCATTCTTCCTTTCTAGAGTATCCTTACCCTACCCATGATTGTCATTTTTATTTCAATGAAGATGTTTTGATAAAAAATGCACCCACCATTTGCAATAGCAATATGGAGCTTATGATGTGAGAACAACATTTAATTTAAATCACATAAGACAAATCTACATCTTACTTCAAACTGCAGTATTGTTATTGGGCAGCTGAAATCCTATACTCAGTTTAAGGTACTGAGAACAGTGAATCAAAGAGCTGTGAGAATGACAAGATGAATTAGTCTAATTCTGCTGTCCGGATTTTGGTTCTCCAAGCCCATTTTGCATTCCCATTGACCTATACTTAAATATTCCAACTCCTAGTATTCAGACTAGATGAACAAATAAATACAAAGTATATCCTTCTGTTGAAAATGGGGACATGTGGATTTAAACAAAATCAGTATTCATCTTATCACTTTTAATCACTTGTATTTTGAAAGTGTTCAAAATTCTCCCATATGTTATTAAATTGGTGAACTGACAAAAGTTTGGGCTTACAACTTAATCAAATTAATATATACTTAACATTTTGAGCCATTAATCTGTTGAACCAACTCTTGTACTGTACTCTGTTATTTTACTGCAGGGCAGCTATACTGTCGTTGGTGTATCAGTAGCCAAGTGCTGTATCTGACTTCTATGTATTTTATTTATTTATTGACATTTGTTAACCGGGTTTGTCCAACCGGGCTTGTGGGCCCATTTTCAGTGGAGACAAGAAGAGAAAAGCTCCAGTAGTACATTTTAAAACAAGTACAAACAATATTGATATAATAGCAGTTATAGCAAAACGATTCACATATGTTGGGTTACATGCATAAAGTTAAAGTTGCATTAAAAAGAAGCTAAGTAACAATTTTACATTGATATAGTTCAATAGGTCAACAATAAACATTTTTTGTTTGTATAAAATTATGCAAATGCATAGTAGACACATTGGAGAGAGTGGTGTAATGAGGTACTAAGTATGGTCATTTTGAGGGTACATACAGGGAAGGAAGACTAGGTAGGGTCATGGCAGGGGCAGGTTCTGGAATTGAGAAAATAAGCTTTTAGTTCATTTTTAAAGTGTGAGGTATGGGAGATTGAACGTAAGTCAAGGGGAAGTTTGTTCCAAACATGGGCAAGGGAGTGTTTGTAGATTAGTATGCCTACTGACCTTTTTGAGTGGTAGATATCAAGTAATTGTTGGTTAGAAGTATGGAGGGTCCGGGATGGGATGTAGATGGAGACTAAGGAAGATAGAGATGGACAGAAGGAGAGTTTATAAAGAATAGAGTGTAGTATATGAAATTGCTAAGATAGCAGAAATTGGGGAAGTTCAAGCCATTGAAGAGAGTTTAAAGAAATGCACTGGTGTGAGTTGTATGGGGAGATAGTAATGAATCTGGTTATTTTATGGTAAGTCTGTTGGAGTTTGTTTAGGGTGGAGGCCTGGATATTGATAAGAACTGGGGCAGCATAGAAGAGGGAGGGGAGGAGGAGTGCCTGGCCCAGGGTAAGTCTAGATTCAGGGGTTAGGAATTTTTTGTTCCGATATAGCAGACCTAGTTTCTGGTTTGTTTTTTTTATACATTGGAGTATGTGTAGGTTGAACTTGAGTTCATTGATAATGACCCCTAGGAGTTTTGTGTGGGTGTCAGGGTGGATAGTTGTATTGTTAGAAGATGTAATAAAAAAGGAGGTTTTGTGATGAGAAAGAGAACGGGGAAGGAAAAGTAGGAGTTTGGTCTTTTTGGGATTTAGGATTAATAGGTTGTGAGAAAGCCATTGTTCAGTGGATAGTAGGGCCTGTTGGGTCAGGAAGTGTAGTTCAGGAATGTTATTTGAGATGGATGTAAGTGTGGAGTCATCGGCATACTAAATAAGGGAGGATTTTTTGCATGAAGTGTAAAGATCATTGGTGAAGATGTTAAACAAAAGGGGTCCCAAGATGGAGCCTTGGGGAACACCAGTGGAGATGGGAAGGAAAGGTGAGGAGGATGAGAGCCATTTGACAGATCGTTCCTTGACAGATAGGTAACTATTAAACCAGGCAAGTGCGGAGAGGGAAAGGTGGAGATTTGTGAGTTTGGATAGTAGTAGAGGATGAGAGACAGTATTGAGGGCTTTGGAGAGATCTAGGAAGAGACAGGAAATGAGTTTATTGTTATCTAGGGCCTCTGCAATGATATATGTGAAGGAGAGGAGGGCAGTGGTGGTGCTGTGGTGAGGACAAAATCCATGTTGGGTAGGGGTAAGTAAGTGGTTAAATATCTTCAAGAAGTGAGTCAGTGGATGTTCAACAGGGTAGTTACAGCACTATTACTGTACCACTATCTGACTTGTGAATCTGACTGTTACCTCAACCATCTTCAGGCCTGATTTAATGAGACCACAACAGGGCAATGATATTATTATTGCTATATCACTAGTGACCTTTTGAGTCTGATGGTGATTTATAAAATTTTTCACAACTGAGTCAGTGATGTAATATGGATTTTTAGTTATGGTCTAGATGGTTAATGTGAAATAGATATCACCTAAATTGCTCACGTAAGCAGGTTAATTCTGTATGTAACTTACTGCTGTCATTACTAAAGGTTCCATTCTTCACTGTTCTGTCATATTTAAATGAACTTATCTTGTATAGAGCAATAAACTAATGTGGAGTTGTTTTTCCCACAGGTCTTCTCTGAAAATGTGTGTAGCCTCTGGAATGGAACTTCCCAGTAATGCAAACCAAAGTATCCACAACTGCATCCTGCTTAGTACTCATATTGTAGCACTGGGAAAATAAAATCTGGATCCCAGATTGACTTCTAGGCACTTCTAAAAAATTAAAACATGCTTTATTAACTTCTAATTTTGTCACCCAAACTAAGGCAATAACAAAACATACATCCAAAATCATTGCTACTATAGATGCTGGAGTAAAATAAAGTCAAGAAACACTAACAGCTGTCACTAGTGCTTTGTTTCTCAAAGTAAACTAAAAGAATAAACATCTTCTCATGTTTGTCTTGGTGAAGAAACATGTACTATGTGAAAGGTAATCCATGTGAGAATAATACAATGAGATTCAGTGAAAGATTCTATACTACCTAAGGTTGGGGCACAGAAATCCATGGAAAAAATGCACCCAGTTTAGAGAGAGAGCTGTGCACCTTGGCTACAGAAACCATGGGTTATTTCAAACAAAGCACACAAATGGTACACAGCTCTGTAGATATTCACATGAGCCTTAGAGACAAATGATTGTATCAAAAGTACAGAGAAGGTGCAAACATTTGCCTTCTGCTATTAGGTATACGCAAGGTAATGTAATAATCCAGTGCAACTATTCTGCTTACTAAAAAGCACACTAACAAGAGAGAGAGAGGACATTGTAAGTACAGAAGCAGACTTCAAGAATAGAAGTATTACAGATGTAGCATTCTGAATGAATCACCACCTCCATCACATGCTGGGAAAAATTTACTTTATCAATATGCGTTTCAGCAATGCACACGTTATCAGAGAAATTATATCAATATTGGTATTTGTGAAGAAATTAGACACTGTCATCTGTGCTAGCATGTCTGGCTGGAGTTTTTGTGCATCGTTTCGGGTTGGTCTGTGTGTTGTATGTCAGCATGATTAGCTATGATATTGTGAATAGGTTCTTGCATGTTAATTTATAATCTATTTGTACAGAATGTTTTGAAGACTTGAACAGTGTTCCTTTACATTTCTAACTGCGCATATGTGTGAAGAAGACTCTAAATGCAGACTGTCTCAGAATCAGCTGTCATCAGAATGTTGACAGTTGTTATATGTTCCTTTCAGACGCTGAAGGACAGAAAGGAACTTTAGTAAACAGGTGTTGGTTGATTTTAAAAATATGAAATGAAAATTAGAATTGGAACAGTTGTGACAGTTAAGTTAGTCTATAAAAGAGCCTGCTGAAGACAGTTGAAGTCAGTTGTTGTCAGTTAACAGACAGTTATAGTTGCCAGTTGCAGTTGTCAGTTATTCACAGTTGTACTGTGCAGTGAATACCCAAGAGGACTCACCAAGAACTGTAAGCCTGCCTTTGCTCTGTTGTAACAACTTGGTTTAGATCAGGGACAGTATTCTTTAGTCAGATAGCAAAATTCTAACTAATCAGTTAGAGTTTTTCAAAATTTGGATTTCTATCCTACAGTATTGATTTCATTTCCCTGGTGATTGGGTTCTGTTTGTTTATTGGAAATTACTGTTTTTATATTTTAATCATTTTGCTTGTTATTAAATATTTTTATTAACTTAGATTGTGGCTCATCAATCAGTGTTTTTCTTTAGTGAATTGAGAGTGCTTATACCTGCTTTGATAACTTTTCAGATCACTACAAAAGCCTGGCTGCTTTAGGTCATTTGCTATCATTTGTTTTAATATCTAATTTTCATAACTGGATGCCCTTTAAAAGGGTATGTAGTCTCTCTGATTGGTGGCAGCAGGTTACCATATTATTTTGAGGAAGGGGCACAGCTGGAACTCTGTGTCAAGATTTTCCCATAAGTGTTTGGATGTGTGAGATTTAATTTATTTAAGTGTGAATGTATCAGAGGTCTAAACTGAGACACATTGCTCTGAAGTGTGTAATAAGGAGTTACATTGGGGATGGACAGATGTATACAGTCCAGTTCCAGGTTATAGAGCATGCTCCTGTTGTGCTCTTAGGGGAAATTGTGAAATATTACTCCTATTTATGTCACGGTCTCACAATGGAGTTAGTAGTCAGGATTGAAGCTCCTTAGTTACTGATCCAGGATAGTGGTGGATGTCACATTATAGTTGGCAGTCCAGTGGTGTATAATCTGGATGTCAGAGTATTCATTAGAAGGTGTCACTCAGCTGTCTTTGGAAGGGGATAACTAGGGTGGAAAGGTGAGATTGTTGAGATCATATATGTGAACATTAGGGACACCCACCGGGGATTCAGTGATCATTGTGCTTTGTAGAAATAATTGAGAGCTCTTCTTCTAGTGTTTGCTACACTATCTGATATACTGAGAAAGAGGAGGTCTCAATTTGTACCCTGAGGGCACAGAAAGCAAGGTACAGGCCTCCCCTCAAGAACAAACATGACTGTTATTCCACCCTTTCATGATAACTAGGACTTTTTCTTATTATTAGGAATCTCTGTATTTTTTTAGTTTGGTCTGTTCCTCTTGAAATGTTTAACATACAAATTAATCTTTGTATAATGTGATTATATTTTTACTTCCTCGGAGCTTATCTTCCCAGGCCTCTACTGAAAATGGACATGTATCCAGTTAGACTAGCCCGGTCAACAAATGTAAAATAAATAAAATAAATAAATAAATGTGTGGTTTTCTGGCAAATCAGTGAGAATTGAATTCACTGAATAATGATAGCCCTTTAAGTTTCAGTCTTCCTATCTTTTAAGAAACACCTGGTAACACAAAACACTTTATTTTAGCAGCTTTCTAAGATTATACAAGCAATATTCAAAATGTGTCCCTGGTTTTTGGCCTTTGCCCCCCCCCCCAAATAAATTTTGGCTTTTTCCAGATTTCTTGTGCTGCAAAGTTGAGAGATTTAGTTGAGTGTCAAGTGGATATTACAAGAAGCAGAGAGCTTCAGGGGAAGATAAATTTAGTGCTACTTATACTAAGCTGTTTGCATTGTTAGTAGCACAACAGGTAGTATACTTGTTTCTGATGCAGAAGGCTGTAGGTTCTATTCCCACAGTATGTCGATGGATTGCTGATACTGTACTGTGTTGTACTTTAAAGGGACTGGATGCTGCAGTCCTATGAATGTCCTCCTTTGGAGGAGTTACCTAGTAACTATGTTTCTGTTATCAGTTTGACATCCATTCCCCACTGCAAAATTACTAGCTTATCACTTTTTTAATGTAGCATAGGCAATTTATTCTTCTAGGGCAATAGGCACTTTATTTGTAGATGAAACAATGAAATATAACAGTGTTTGCTAGCAGCAACCTCTTCATTAGTTATAGATCCCTTTAATGTGGAATTATTTAGATGACTTACTTCTGCAGAGATTTTGCATATTTACTGATATTGGTAGATTGTAATGACAAGTTTGAGTGGCCTTTCATGTGTGAACGTTTCTGAAATGGGTAGGCTTGTCATTATTGGTTCAGACATTTTGTTTCATTGCTTACTAGAAGACTGTTCTGAACTACAAATTGAAAACACATTCTAACAAGTGGTGCTGTATTATACAAGGAATATAATTTAATACAATCAGGTTAATACAATCAGGAAGGTGAATCAAAGAATGCATACATGCATACTTGCTCACAGGATGCAGGAGATCAAAAAAAGGGAAGAGACCAGTCACCAATGGAGCCCCCCAGGATTCTGTGATGAGACTTTTTCTGTTTGGCATATACATCTTAAAAGTAAAAGGAAATACCAAAGGGCTTTGGCTGACTAAGTTTGAGATGACTGCAAGCTAGAAGAAGTTATTTAATCCCCAAATGACTTAACCATCATGTAGGAAGGTTTGTCCCAAACAATAACTAGTGCCAGAATCATGAATGAAACTAAACTCCAAGAAATACATTATCATATCCTTTGAGAAGTCATCTACTCTAGGGAACTGTCAAATTGACACTGCCCCCTGAGAAGTGACCCAGTTGTTTGGCATTTGGGGACTTGTGTGTACAGCGACCTAACTTTTGCCCAACATGTGCCCAGAGTCATAAGAAAGTATTTTTATATTGCACAGATTATAAACAAATTGATTGTGACTAGATCTAGAGATGTTATTGTCCCCCTTTACAAAGCCCTCATTAAGTCAGTCATTTTGTATAATGCCAACTTTGGCATGTATCTGTCCAGACCCATGCAATAATTGAAATACCCACAGAGATACCTTACTAAAAGGATACAAGTCCTAAACAATAGGTCTTGTGTGGACTACCTCAAAGATTTATCACTATACTCAGTATCCTACAGAGTGCTTAGAGGTGACATGTCTGGCACACAAGGCATCCTCCGACCTAATACAGATGGACCTACTGAACATCAGCAAGTCAAATGGCATCAGAAATACTCAGTCCAGGTATCTAAACTGAATGTTGTGGAGAGATGGATATATATCACAGAGGCTACCACTATTCCAGATTATCCATTCAAGTAAAACAAAGCTCATCCCTGTCCATATTAAAATGCAACTTGTATTTATTTATTTTACATTTGTTGACCTGGATAGTCTGACTGGATACATGTCCATTTTCAGCAGAGGCCCTGGGAGAAAAGCTCCAAAGGTAGTTACAAAAGAAAACATACATAGTAAATTAAGAACAGTTTTCAGACTCTGTAGAGACAAGTAAGTTAAACAATCACACAAACTTGTGAAATAGTCTAAGAAATTACATCACAAATAAATTTCAGGTGAAATAGTATTGGTACACAAATATAACTAAATATTTAGTTAGGCTTGGAGCAAGGACATAATCAATGAGAACTGAAATACTGCTTGAGACCTTTCTTGAATTGAGTTAGGGATGTCTCTAGAGTAATGTCAGCAGGCAGTGCATTCCAAGTTTTGCCAACAGAGTTGGCAAACAGAGAGTCACTGGCTGAGTTGTTGGCTTAGACAGTCTGAACTACAAGTCTATTAGATGAGAGAAGTGGTCTGGGATTGCAGTAGGGGTAGATAATGTTTTTAAGTGCAGGTGTTTTTTTCAGGTTGGTAAAGTACTTTATGAGCTACTATAAGTTGGTTGTACTGAATTGACCTGGGCAGTTCTAGCCAGCCAAGATTATTTAGGTTTATACAATGATGTATTCTATAGGGCAAGCCAGTTACAGATTTAGCTATGTGATTATAACAGCTAGAGAGTTTGTTAAGACAAGTTTTGTTTAAGTTGGTAAGAAGTGGGAAGGCATAGAAAAGGGTAGAGAGTAGATGAGTGCAGGCAATGGCACTTCTGGCAAGTGGGTTTAGGAATGGTTTGATCCTATATAGTGAGCCAAGTTTTTTGTTAATGGTTTTGATAGTTTTACTGACATACATATCAAATTTAAGTTTGTTATCTATGATAACACTTAGGGCGATTGATTAGTATGGAGATGGGATATACTATGGCATCTGCAGCTTTTTGCAGATATTCAGCGGGAGAAGATCAGCAGCTAGAGTTGTAGGTTTCAATTTTTTGATTAGGGTGCCAATAAAAGATGTAGTAACTGGTTGGACGCTGAAGGAGTGCTGGTTAGTGGGAATGGAATCCTGTATGTTAGAGGAACACAGGGGTAGCTTGCCAGCTATGGCCTGGACAGTCTCAGTGAAGAAACTGTTGAAGGTGTTAATGACATTCTCTGGTAGTTTATCAGTAGAGGCTGAGGGAGTTGGTGTGGTGGTTTGTCCTGGGTGCACTCGTTTGTTTATATCTGCCCAAAACTTTTGTGGGTTATTTTGATTTCTCTGCTGGAGATGGCAGTAGAAGTGTTTTTTATCTAATAAAATTAATCTTTTTGTCTCAATCCTTAATTGCCGGTATTTTAATTAATCTAGAGGGGATTTAGTGATATGCCATATGGCCCATGCCTTGTTCCTGAGTATGATTTTTGATTTGGTATCTTTAGAGAGCCATGGTGCAGTTTTTGCTTTGGTCCTAATGGAGCGAACAGGAGCATGAGAATTAAGGATGGTAAGGAATTTATTGTTAAAGAAAGCAACACCTTCATCCAGGGGTAGGTATTTTAGGGAAGGCCAGTTACATGATTTGAGCTCATCTTGAAAGTTGGTAGGGTTAAAGCTCTTATTATTTCTAACTACTTTCTAGGTAGGCTAGTGGGGATGATTGGCTTTGTGTTTAACTATAAAGGTAAGGAAGTGATCACTAAGGTCATCAGGGAGGGTCCCTGATATGTACATTTGGGGATGGCTATTGATTAGTATCCAGTCTAGTATACTTTCTTTGTGACTAGATTTGCTTATCCTGGTGGTGGTAGATATAACCTGTGTAAACCCATATAGGTTTACATGAGTAGTAGGAGATTCCGAGGAGCAGGAATTCCAGTCTATGTTAAAATCTCCTAGAACTATGGTTTCTTGGGGATAGGTATTAGCTAACCAGTGGAGGATGTCTTCTAGGGTATTGGTATTATTCCCTGGGGGAATGTACATGCAGACAATATTTATACATTTATTTTAATTAATCTGAAATCTGGTAGAGAGAATTTCTGCATTATTGACCTGGGGTGGTTGAATGGAGTCTATAGTGACATTTAGTATAGATTTAAAGAGAACAGCTATCCCACCTCCCTTCCTAGTAGCACGGTCAAGTCTAAGTATGTTGTAGCCAGGTGGTAAAACTTCATTATCTGAGATTGATGGCTTTAGCCAGGTTTCAGTTAGACACAGTATATCATGGGAGTGGTATTCTAATAGGGTATGTAAGTTACGTACCTTATTGTTAATGCTTCTAATATTTAGATGCAGACTAGGAGGGAGTTGGGGGGCCTATTTATAGATAGTATTTTGGTAGAGTTATTAGAAGAAGAGGTAGAGTGATCAAGAGTGGTTGGGCCAGGGTTTGGGTGAATGTCTCCATCCATTATGAGGTTATAATGTAAGGTAACAATAAGCTTCAAAAATTTACACAATAGTTTTTGATAGTGATTGAATTTTGAGTTGATATAGCTAGAGTTAATAGGTTGATGGTTTCTTGTGGTTACGGAGTTGGACATAGGACAAATTATTAGGTGACCTTTCATATTGGATGTAATTGGGGTGGTGGTTTGGCATTTTGGGTAATGAAATCCTAGGTATTGCTGATTTTCATAAGTGGAGAGGAGATATGTAATTAACATAAGGGATAGCAGAGAAAATAAATACTTTGTATTAGATGGTCCCATAGTATGTAGCAGAGTTATATTTTTTATTATATTTTCACCAGGATATGAAGGAAGAATAAGAAGTGGAGGAGGGAGGCAAGGGGCTAAGTGCAAGATTAGGAGAGCGATAGTGATTGGTTGTGGTTGGAGGGGTGTGGTTAAGTGGCTATAAATTTAGCAGTAGTGGGGGCAGGTGGAAATTGGGGGCAGGGAGCGATGTGGAACGAGCCTGAGAGCAGCGAGGGCGAGTGGAGCAGTGTTTAACCAGGGCTTAACCAGACACATAGATCTTACAGCCTGCAAATATAAGGTAAGTACACTAGGGACTTATAGTAAAGCTTTTTAAGTTCAATTTTAGTGGTTAAAGTGTTCCTTTAGCAATTTTAGGGGTTGGTAACACTTTTTTTGTATATACTTACAGTTTTACCTATAGTATAATGCCACTGATTTTTTGTTAAAGTAGGGGAAAATACTTATTAGCTACTTTTAATTAGCCAATATATTAGTTTTAGAGGTTAGGTTCAGAATTTAAGGCTACCGAATAGTGCTGTAGACCCAGGTCAGCATACATTGTGGTACAAACAGTAAGAATTACAGATATTAACCTTAGCAGGTTTGATTAAGTTGAGGGACAGTTCAGAGCAGGATTTCAGTTAAATTTCCTCAGGGTAGCGTCCTTTTTATGTTAAAAGCCTTGCAGGATAGTTGGTAGAAGGGGTAATATCTGATAGCGGTGAGATTAAATAAAGATAACAAAAGTCACTAGCTTAATCTATGCACACATAATCATATAATACATTATCAGCACAGCAAGCAGATATTGAAAAATAGTTAAAAATAAAGCATGTGCTTTCACAGGCATCCACAACACATTAACAAAGCTCCAAATTCTAATTAAGCAGCATTTGAGGTAATAACCTATACACTATATAGTATTCGTTCAAATGGATATACCATTCCTATCAAAAGGCAGTTTCAGGTGCAAAATGATCTAAGGATAGGTAATAGAAAATATACTCCAGGATTGCTCCTCATGCCACTAATGGAAAGAGGCAGCTCCTAAATGCTGCATCCCTTACATGGGTATCCTCAAATTATCTATGGTATGATCACAGTTATTCTCACTAGGGCTAATATACAATTATCAGCCATGAGAGAGGTAAGACCAATCACGAAATGTTAATTCAAGCACCAAAAAGGAAATTGGCTAAGTTTAAAATGTCTTCCAAGTGAGCCTATGTTGTGATAGTAAACAGTTTTAAAAAATTGTCCATACCTCAATTTAAAACATCTCACAAAACACACCTAATAATTAACTGGTTGTACCCCTGTACAAACCCAGACTAACCTGCTCACTATTCACTTTGCATTACTATATTCCCTGGCTACTTGTAGAAACTGTCTTATAATAAGTCTGAAACATCAGCTGTCTCACTCTAATGTATTGTACTACTGAATGATATGCTACCTTGCTCAGCTTTGTACTACTAAAATGTTTATATTCTAATATGAAAATTAATAATTGAAAAGTTTTTATGTAAGTATTCCAACAAATCTGGAACATGTATCGATATGTAATTGTGTAAATAACTACAACTGTAAGTCTTCTGTATCTACGTACATGTGGAACTTTTCTCCCCGGGCCTCTGCTGAAAATGGACCTGTATCCAGTCAGACTTTCCCGGTTAACAAATGTAAAATAAAATAAATAAAATAAATAAATAATTGCCATTTTTAGATCACTAAGTGCCCCTCTCACCCTCCACCCCCCCCCCAGTCTTTAACAGCTTCCAGCGCCTCTGCACTGAAGAGGTGCTTTTTCGGTTTTGGTGAATTCTTTAAAGATATCATTCTTTGAGATGGTGGGGAGGACACAGGGATGTTTAGAGAGGGTATAAGAGCTTCTGGGGAGTAATTTGCAACAAACCTATTTGCTAGTACATTGGCATTCCAGCTGAGTTCTTTCCCACTTTGTTCTCCCTTGCTGCGTTCCCCCTACTCTACTCCCAAATCCCACCACCACTACTCCCAACTTTATACCTCCCATGCTCTTCCTAGTTCCATTTTAACCAATTAAAACTATTCTAGCACTAAACATCATCACCTACCTCCCTCACATACTCACCATATCCTATATCATCAAACTATATCTCTTGCTTCACATTACATATCTATTATAATATCTGTCTCAATCTTTTTCTTTCACCTTTTTAACACTCACCTCCTACTATTTTTAGCATTTTCTCAGGATGAACCAATTGGCCACATTTCTGACTGTATGACTTACAAGCCAACACCATGTCCCCCTATCACAAACACTCAATATTTCCATTTCTCTGCCTTTTCTTCTCCTTCTTCAGCAAACATCCTACCATACACCTACTATCAATACCCATATCACTTCTATAACAGCAAATACAGATATCCCTGACAACACAAACAGTTTCTCTAATATATCACCAGGTCTATTTTAAGCACATATATTAACCTCTCCAAAAATCAAACTTTTAAAAGCTAATTTCAAACTCATTAAGTCTCAATATTACTTGAAAAATCTCCTCTTACACTCAAAACTACTCACCACCTATTTTTCACTTATTTCCCTCTCTGGCGATGTTCACCCTGACCCAGACGCATCCCTTACCCTGGTCCTTCCATTACCTTGTAAACTCATCCCAAAGTAAACATCGGAAATGTATTACCCCTAACTTCTGCAGCATTTGTAACAAAATTTCAGACGTTCATGCCTGGGTGGCATTACGTACTCCAGATTTCTTAGCTGCCACTGAAATGTGGCTAAATCCTAACATAAAAGATAATGAAACACTTCCTCCAGGATATAACTTACTCAAACTAGATAGACTACACAAGTTGATGGAATTGCATTATTCATAGATTCATTCATAGACATGTACTAGGCTAACTACCCTTGTGAGCCATTTTAAGCCTAGCCAATTATCCCTTGTGAGGCTCAAACCCTGCACCTTGTGTTTGTAAGGCAAACACCTTAACCATTAGGCCACCCTCCCAACAGTTACTACATAGTTACAAACTACTCAGGTCCTATCCCCAAATTAGAGAATGCTGAACTACTTATTACCATCCTAAAAATGAACGACTCAAAAAATCTATGTATAATCATCACCTACATTTCCCCAGCACAGAACATCCCCATGCTTGAAAACATCCTATCTTGGATCACAGGAAATATCCCTTCTGAAACAATTATTCTTGGCGATGTTAACATAAACTGGCTAACTCTTACATCAGTCCCTCCCGCTACCTCTATAAACCTCTTCAATTTCAAACAATTTATACTGTTCCCTACAAGGTATTATGATTATAACAAACAAGGATCCATATTGGATTGGATCCTAGTATCTGACGCAAACAAGTTTACACAAACAGGTACCATTCCCAACACACTAAGTGACCATCTACCCTCCTTCGCCATCAGAATATCTAAACATTCTCCTAAAAAGCATTTATTCAAACCAGTCCAGAACCTAACAAAATTTAATATAGAGTCCTTTGTACACATACTAAAATCTACTAACTGGACTAGCCTATAAACTCTTCCTCTTGATGAACCTGTAAATTACTTTAATACAACTTTTTGAGCATTCTTAACAGCTTAGTTCATACTAGGATAAAAAAAATCTAAATCAATCATGCTCTATGGCTGTCAGGTGCCACCAAGTAACTAATGTCCCTAAGAAATAAAGCATGGAACAAATGGTTAAAAAATAAACCCCCAAATAATTTACAGTGTTGTGTATTCTGTTCACTACCAAGTCTAGTTTGACTCAAGATGTTTTTGTATCCTCTCATAACATCATAGCCCCTGGTTGTAGACATCCAGCTTAAAAGCCTCAATTTCATGCCTCAGGAGCCAATGCTTGCTATTAGCAAAAGAAATCGCTGCAAGACAGTACTTCAGAAACTAACTGTTTTTCTATCATAATTCAACAGTACAGCCCCTGTATTGTAGTCATCCAATTTTGTAAGCCTCACTTTCATGGCTTCAAGAGCCGATGTTTTATATTATTGGCGGGAAATAACTGCAAAACAACACAAGATAAATAAAGCTTTTTGTATCCTATCACAACCCCTGGTTGTAGACATCCAGCTTAAAAGACTCACTTTCGTGGCTAAGGAGCCAATGCTTGCTATTAGCAAAAGAAATTGCTGCAAGACAGGACTTCAGAAACTAACTGTTTTTCTATCATAATTCAGCAGTATAGCCCCTGGACTGTAGTCATCCAATTTTGTAAGCCTCACTTTCATGGCCTTAAGAGCCAATGTTTTATATTATCAGCAGGAAATAACTGCAAAACAATACTTAGGATAACTAAAGCTTTTTGTATCCTATCACAACATCACAGCCCGGGCTGTAGACATCCACCTTAAAAGCCTCACTTTCATGGCTCAGGAGCTGATTTCGCTATTAGCAAAAGAAATCGCTGCAAGACAGTACTTCAGAAACTAACTGTTTTTCTATCATAATTCAACAGTATAGGCCCTGGGCTGTAGTCATCCAATTTTGTAAGCCTCACTTTCATGGCCTCAAGAGCCGATGTTTTATATTATCAGTGGGAAATTACTGCAAAACAACACTTAAGATAACAAAAGTGTAGGTTTAAGATTTGGTGATCTGTTTTTTCTCTGTTAACCATGTTTATTAGCATGCACACTACTGGACCTATACCCCCCCATATTGGCTTGAATATTATTAAACTCAGTCTGCATTGGTTAATAACCAGTAGTTTGTTACCCTTTTTTTTTCTTTCCCTCTCTTTTTCAGTAGCCTCTACTCAGTTTACTTACAGTTTTGAATGGCTGATCTTACCTCACCTAACAGACTTTAAACTCTCCTGCATTATTTAGGTACTATACTTAATGTAGCATAGTGAGCTACATTTAGCTTTCATATTCCATTTTTTTCTTTTATACAAAACTGATTGTTTCTGTCTACCTTTACTCTCCAACTTGTGGCTCAAACCTTTTTCAGTGTACCTATCATTATTTATTTCCCTTCTGCTTCGTCTATCAGTATCCCCTAGTCGGTGCTAATTGTCTGTACTATACTTCCTAACCCAATCAGCAGCCCCAACAGAACTTTTAAATTCTCCTTGAATTGGTACCATAATTCAAACTGCTTCCAAGTATCATACAATGAAGTAATGTTTCTATCCCTCCAGTAGTGTGCTTGTTGCATTCGTGGGTAAATATTTTGCTGTATTTGTATTGTTGGAACGCACTGTACAGTCTAGTTATTTTTTTACCTAACATAGCTCTGTCTGTATGTTGAAATAGTATATCACACTGACTAGTTTTAGAATCCGACAGTTAGAATTTAGTTAATAATTTTCATTGCATACTGGTGGGTTCTTGATTCTAGCAGCTGTTTTTTGCATACTGTCTTTTGCGTTTGGTGAACCCGCTATTGTGGAGTTTGTACTCCTGTCCTGGCAGTCCCTGCCTACACCTATTATTGTAAACTGTTAATTGTTGATGCAGACTTATTTTGCATTTATACTTATTTTGTACCTCCACAGTGATGCAAAAGCTGTCTAGCTAGTAAACCCTATCTGACATTATTGTATTACGGTACTGGGTGTGACAGTTGTATGCGAGCAGTAACGTTGTCTGTCTCAATGTTTATTTTGATGACCGCACTTTACTGTTCTGTACTGCAATGTCTTTGCTAGTTCAGGCTTTTTCCTTAAAGATTATATTTCTGCTCTAAACAGTCTCTTTTTTTCATTCTTTTTCCTATAGTTTTTGTATCCTATCACAACATCACAGCCCCTGGTTGTAGACATCCAGCTTAAAAGCCTCACTTTTGTGGCTCAGGAGCCAATGCTCGCTATTAGCAAAATAAATCGCTGCAAAACAGTACTTCATAAACAAACTGTTTTTCTATCATAATTCAACAGTATAGGCCCTGGACTGTAGCCATCGAATTTTGTAAGCCTCACTTTCATGGCCTCAAGAGCCGATATTTTATATTATCGGCTGGAAATAACTGCAAAACAACACTTAGGATAACTAAAGCGTAGGTTTAAGATTTGATGATCTGTTTTTTTTCTCTGTTAACCACATTTATTAGCATGCACACTACTGGACCTATACCCCTCCATATTGGCTTGAATATTATTAAACTCAGTCTGAATTGGTTGATAACCAGTAGTTTGTTACCCTTTTTTTCTTTCCCTTTCTTTTTCAGTAGCCTCTAGTCAGTTTACTTACAGTTTTGAATTGCTGATCTTACCTCAGCTAACATACTTTAAACTCTCCTGCATTATTTGGGTACTATAGTTGATATAACATAGTGAGCTACATTTAGCTTTCATATTCCATTTTTTTTTATTTTATACAAAACTGATTGTTTCTGTCTGCCTTTACTCTCCAACTTGTGGCTCAACCTGCTCCGTTCCGCCTCGCTCATGTTTGGGCTCACTTCGCTCCTCTACCCTTCCCCCATTCCCACCCACCCACTCTTTCCTGTAATTTATACTTAACTGGCCACTCCACCTTGAACAATTACCCAATTACCACTTAGTTTATAGTTAGGTACAGCTAAAGCTATCCCAAATCTTTACAATCTGCCATATATTATATACAATGGCTAACATGAACTCAAGTATCACTCCCTCTCAAGCCCTAATGTACAAAAAGCTAAATTTTAGTCATATTGTTCTTATGATAACCCTGTTATCCCTTGCTCACATCACTTCTTTCCAAAACAGACTTCATGCACCCCTCCCAAATTGTGTCATCTCTACTCCTTATGTATCCAAACTACAATGTATGAACATTAAAATATCTTCTTCACTCATAAATACCACAACAATACATTACATGCATTTCTCCTATATTAAACACCCCAATATTTCAAAACCATCTGTAAAATTCAATAAACATATACTTACTATTGCAAATATCACACCATACCTAGTCAACAAGCTAACACTAAGTGGTGATATATACCCAAATCCAGGACCTATCACTAATCTAAACTCAGACATAAACATTATCATGGACCACACTCCACTGACAATCATTCCCCAAAGATGTAAAGATGATATACTCTTATTGCATTTGAATGTTAGAAGCATCACCAATAAAATCCATGACCTGCATGCTACTATCACTCTATATACACCTGACATATTACTGGTTACTGAAACCTGGTTGAAACCCCATATCTCAAATGATGAAATTCTCCCCCCTGGTTATAGCATTATTCATCAGGATAGAATGGTGAAAAAAGGTGGAGCCATAGTTATATTCTACAAAACATATCTATCTTTAACAGCTGTTGATCTAACCACCCTAAACTTCAGTAAAGCTGAAATACTATGTTGCAAACTTATCATAAATGCTAAAAAAACATATTAATATAATTGGCATATATATTCCCCCAGTTGATAATATATCTACCCTAGAAAGTATCCTAGATTACATTTCTCATAACTTACCCCAGGAAACAACTATATTAGGATATCTTAACACTGATTGGATAAACTGTAATGGCCAAAATCCCACTAAATATGTAAACCTTCATGGGTTTACCCAGCTCATACAAAAACCCACCAGAATAGACAAAACATCAAATAAATGCTGCACTCTAGACTGGATACTTGCTAACAGACCTGACTGCTCTCCTCACTCAGGCTGTCTGCTAGACAGCCTTAGTGACCATCTCCCAACATACCTGCTAAGACTATGGCTGTACCCCACTAAATTGACACTATATCGGCAGATAAGGAACAAAAAAAACATGAACTTTGATCATTTCCTTTATATACTTAGACACTGCAACTGGTCCCCTCTTATAATATTACCCTCTAGATGAAGCCACTAATTACTTCACTAGTACCTACCTATCCATCCTAGATGAGCATGCTCCTCCCAGGACTATTAGAGTTAAATCAAAGTTTGCCCCATGGTTAAGCAATGACTCCAGGTCTCTACTAAAAACAAGAGATAAAGCATGGCTACACTGGCAAAAAAATAAATCACAAGTTACTAGGCAGTCTTATTGTGAACTAAGAAATAAAGCAAAAAACACAAATAAAACAGGATAAAATAAAGTATTACTCTCATATACAAACTAAACACCACAATAACCCCAAAAAATTCTGGGCGGGTATTAACAACATTCTATGACCTGGTAAAGCTGGTACACCCCCTCCCACTACAAAAAATAGATCTGACTATATAGCAACACAGTTTAACACCTATTTCACAGAAACTACTCTACAACTGTCTAATAGTCATAGCCCTACTAATATTTCACAAGCACCTACACCCCATGAAAACAAGCACAGCTTCTCTCTTTAATCAGCATCACTACATACTATTAGAAAACTTCTTAGAAAACTAAAACCCACTTCTCTAGCTGCAGATCACTTGCCACCTGAATTCCTCAAACTATCTGCTGAAGTAATTGCATACCCTGTCTCCATTCTAATAAACAGCGCTATATTAGAACAATACGTTCCTTCTATTTGGAAGATTTCATACGTCACCCCAATACACAAGGGTGGAAATTCTACTGAATTGTCTATTGCCCTATTGCAATTCTATCTCCACTATCAAAAATACTTGAAAAAAATTATTCATAAGCAACTCATAGATCAGTTAAATTCTAATAAATTGTTATCCAGCACTCAACACAGCTTCCGACCACACCACGGTACCACCACTGCACGTTTCTCATTTACAAACACAGTTAACAACCATAGAAATAATGGCAAGCATGTATCCTCCATTTTTTTAGACTTATCTAAAGCTTTTGATATGGTGAATCACAGCAAACTCCTACATGCACTCTCTGATGTAGCTTTATCACACTCTACACTTACATGATTTCAGAGCTACATAACTGGAAGACAGCAAGTAATACGTTGGCACCAAAGTCTATCTCCTTTACTACCAGTCACCCTAGGAGTCCCCCAAGGATCTATTCTTGGCCCCCTGCTCTTCTCCATATTTACTAACAATCTCTGTACTGTAGCCTCCTCTGCCACAATTATTCAATATGCTGATGACTCTACAGTACTATGTGCTGCCAGTACCCTTCCTGAACTGCAAGTACTCACTCAATCATCCTTTCTCAAAATAGAGTCCTGGCTAACAAATTCCTGCTTATTATTAAACCCCAACAAGACAAAGTTCATGCTATTCCATCCTAACAAAACTACTATAAACACAGAATCTTTTCAGATAGTATCCAGAAATAACACTACTATAACTCCCTCCCCACATACCAAACTTCTAGGTGTAGAAATTGACACTGATATGAGATTTGGCATCCATATCTCTCAATCAATTAAGAAAGTATGCAAAAAACTAGATACACTATATAGGAACAGGTAGTATCTCACAAATAGCACAAAAATTGCTATTGCTCAAACTCATTTGAGCTCAACTCTTCTATATGCATCGCCTATATTTATTAACCTCAGGAAAACTGAGCTGGTAAAACTGGAAGCCCGCTACAATAAAATAGCTAGATATGCAGAAACTCTACAATGAGATCACACCATTGCTCTGCCCTAAGGAAACTACAGTGGTTAGAACTTCCCCATCTCCTACACTTGTCTCAGTTTAACATGGCTTCCATATTCTTCTCTCTTTCTGCAAAAACTCCATTATTACATGACTTGCTAGAGCCCTATTCCTGTAGTAGAATGTTGCATTCAAACAATAAGCCCGTCATACAAATCTCAACAGCACACAATTGTGCTGGAGAGTCCACCTACTCTCATTATATTGCTAATATTTGGAACTCTCTACCTAGTAACATCACAACTAGCACTACTATAACTAAACTTAAACAAACACTAAAAACCCATCTTACCCCTACATAGCTCTGCTCTTGCTCTGCCCGAGACTAAAAAATCATACAAACTCTTTCTTCTTACTGACCCCTTTACCCAGGATTTTGACTGTGGATTTTTGTGTATAAAATATCACCAGATATTATTTCACATCCCTTTTATGCTACATATTTTTATCTCAGTTCTACCGTCATTTTTACACATTTGTGGGTATCTAAACTATGAAACATTATACTCTACGTACATCTGCTTTCTTTCCTTCTCTTTTATCTTTCCTTTAAGACATCTTTTCTTTGTTCTATGTGGAGCTTTTCTCCCCGGGCCTCTGCTGAAAATGGACATTCCGTCCAGTCTGACTTTCCCGGTAATCAAATGTAAAATAAAATAAATAATAAATAAATAAACAACTCCAAAATAAAGCCAGACAGCTCACCACTTCCAATAAAAAGCAATTGTATACCAGCAATCTAGTAACTCTGACAATCCAAAACTATTCTGGTCATCAGTCAATCCACTTCTTAAACCAGGCACTAAAGAAAATCCTTCGACTGCCTTCCTCGTTAGTAAAATCCTAGCCCTCACCCAGATAAATCCCTTTTTTTGAAATTGCCACCCACTTTACCTCTCACTTCACTGACAGTATTTCTAACTTATTGTCAAACAATACTCACCCTTCACGTTCAGTAAACAAGTCCTCTGCCTACAATACTTCTCAGCCAAGTACAGCTAGTACTAATGTTACTCATTGTCTTACTAGTACTAATGTTACTCATTGTCTTACTAGTACTAATGTTACTCATTGTCCTACTAGTACTAATGTTACTCATTGTCCTACTGCTTCTACTCATACCTTTTCACTTCACCCAGTCTCTACCAACCTTATAAAAAAGCTTCTTCAAAAACTCAAACCAAGTTCTAATTCAGCAGACAATCTTCCTGCTCAAAACCTCTGGCTTGCTGCTATGTCCATGGCCTGCCCAGTCAGTATTGTTATAAACAGATCAATCACAGAATCATATGTCCCAGGCATCTAGGAGAAGTCCTTCTTTATCCCACTACACAAAGGGTATACTTCCTCAGATCTATATATCACCCCATTGCTATCTTATCACCTCTGTCTAAAATATTTGAAAAATTTATCCATACACAACTCATTAATTATCTTCTCCACAACAAACTATTGTTCCCAATCCAGCATGGTTATGGACCAAGCCACAGCACTTCAACCTCTCTGTTATCCTTCATGGACAACATAAACTATGCTAGAGATTCCAGTTATCTTGTAGCTGCAATGTTTCTAGATCTCTCTAAAGCATTTGATACAGTTTCTCACACTAAGCTCTTATACCAACTTTCCTCACTAGGCCTCACATCAGCCTCCCTGGCATGGTTTAAAAAGTTATCTGTCTGATAGACAATAGTCAGTAAAATGACAAGGCCCACTTTCTACCTTCCTTCCAAACATCAGTGGGGTACCCAAAGGCTTCCTCCTTGAGATCCCACTTTTCAAAATCTTCATAAATAACCTTCACTTATCCTCTTGCCAAGCTACTCAAATCCAATATGCTGATGACTCAACCATTATCTGCTCATCAAATAATATATTGCACCTGCAACAAGTTACCCAAGAGGCTTTTTCATCCATAGACCTCTGGTTAAACAACTCCCAACTATTACTCTCTCCCAATAAAACACATTTTTTACTTTTTTTTCCGTAAAGGACAACAGTAAATAAATCAAATTTTAAAATGTATTCCACAAATAACACTCTAATTGAAGAAGTTCCACACACCAAGCTGCTAGATGTAATCATCAATGAAAACCTAAAATTTGACTGTTATATCCAAAATAAGATAAAAACACACCAGAAACTAGACCCCAGATTCACTATCCTTCCATGCAGGACTAGCTTAGTCCTGCACGGAAGCAGCCATTTAGGAGCACGACGGCAGCGTGCCATGCATATCAATGAAGGCGCACTGCCTGAGCTCCTAAACAGACAAGGAGCATGTATGAGTGCAGGGGGCATGTCTGAGAGCAGAGCTTTCAGAATATACATGCCCTGCAATGAAGAATAGCAGTGTATAAGAATGAGCAAGACCACTCATAGGTGTTCGCATACCCCCAGCAACATCCCCCCAAGTTTACAAGAACAATAGTTAAAACATTAAATATAAAGAAGTGTTTTTTCTTTTATATAACAAATTCAATTTAACCATAGTTGCGCGAGTTTGCCCATTGCTTAGCTACGGTTAATGCAGCTTAAATGGCACAAGAGGATAAAAAACAAGATATATGCAAATGCAGCAATACAGCAATAGTGTAGTGGGCAGTGCATTCACCTTTGAGCAATCATTCCCGGTTTGAGTCCCACTCCAGTACAATCCATTTTCCATGTCAAATCACTTTATGATCAATTTATTTTGTTGCATAACTTACAACATAACATATATTTATGAACTGGAGTACTGCATTAAATGCAGATGTGAGGTGCCATTGTCATAATGTTGTAAAGTCCACAGATAATCACAAGTGCCCCATACAGTATATGTACACAGGAATCAGGGATACAAATGGAAGGTAAAATGTGTAATGAATGATAAATCCATACAGTTTCCAAATCCACCACCTTCCCAAAAACAATTAGACATTACTGTCTAAATTAGTGCTGTGGTAAGCAGGAGTAAGCACTAGTAAGCAAGAGTAAGCATATTTAAGCAGTAGTAAGTGGGAGTAAGCATATTTAGGCAGCAGTAAGTGAGTTTATGCCTGTTTGCATGGGGGTAAGCAATGCGCACACAGGTTAAGCAATATTGAAGCTAACTGTCTGTAAGCATATTTAACCGGAGGTTAGCATTGCTTACCTTCATGAAAACCCGAGCAAACCCGCTTACAATTGCTTAAACGTGCCTTAATCACTCTGTATGCATCATCCGCTGTTCTGGCCAGAAAAAAAATAAATAGCCTTTACAGGTCTTGAACCCAGGACCCTGTATACTATAGTTACAGTAGATAACCACTAAGCCATTATAGCAATACATAACACTGACATATCACCAAACAGATCCTCACTATAGGAAATACAAAGTGAACATGTGAAAGGAATCTATATACAGTTTTATATTGTATAACCTACTACAGGACATAAATATGTGAACTGGAGTACTGCATTAAGCCCAGATGTGAGGTGTCATTGTAATAAAGTAAAAACTATGTAATAAGAAACCAACTCAAAAACAAATCACACACTGGAGCCAGAATAAATTGAGCACTTTCGTCCCATTTATTACAGAACTTCTTCAGAATTAAACAATAAATCACTGATTTAATTTCCTTTTATATCAAAACCATCCCATCATCATATCCTATGATAATTAAACCTTAAAGGCATAGTTGTTCTATAACCAATAGACTTCAAAGACATATAATATTTACTTACAATTCAATCTGTACTCAAATATAAAGTTAAAATGAAACTTTAAACATAACACATAATTGTGAAATCTTTATGTCAAAAATTAACATAATTTAAATAACTTTTGACTGAAATTTTATCATTAATACCAGGTATTAAATCAGCTCTTAAAAAATCTGCCATTTCAGCTCAATTCTCTCTAAAAATTATTAAATGAACCTACAAATGTATCTTTGTTAACTTTTTCTACTAAAAAAAACTAGTGAGATTTATGGCTCTATGGTTTCCATGGTCTGTAAATGGCCCACCTTTGTGCAGAGGGATAAATGTTGCCTTTCTGCATTCATAAGGCACAAAGCCTGTTTGGAGGCTACAGTTAAATAGTAACTCCAGAGGCCCTGATAGGTCATGTTTCATACTATTTATAAGGCATCCTGGGATATTGTCTGGACTCATTGATGCAGTGTTCTTGGTCTTAGAGAGAGCATTAAGGACCTGTTCCCTAGTGATAGTAAGGGGACTTATATTTGATGATTTTTCCTGAGGGAAGATTGAGGGGGACAGACGAGTAAAGCTGTTGCTGAATTTATCAGCCAGGAGGTTTGCTATATCTTCTGGTTCAATATAGGTGACTCCATTTACAGTGAGCTCTGCACACAATTGTGTATTGCCTTTGAAGTTGCGAACATAGCTAAAGAATGCTTTGTGGTTGTCCTTGGCCTGGGAGGCCAAACTTACCTCAAATTTGGCTTTAGTAGAATTTATTTGTTCTCTGAGTTATTTGTTTAGTTTGATGAGTGCTTTTATCCTACTGGGTGCTGCACCTCCTAATTTTTGCCATGAGTTTCTTCCTCCTGTTATATAGCTGATTGATTCTGTGATTCCACCAGGGTGTCTTGTTTTGGAGTTAGATTTGTACTTCTTCCTGGTGGGTACAGCTGCCTCTATGCAGCTATTAACATGCTTGTACAGGGCTTCACTTAATAGCAGGAGATCAGCCTTAGAATAGTTCCTGAATATTCCAGGTTTAGCTGGGGGTCCAGGTTTTATTTTTACTCCAAAGGAGACCATTTTGTGGTCTGATCTTACCAAGGAAGGCATTGCAGTATGGGGTGTGCAGCAGTCTCCCATATTAATGAGGACCAGATCCAGTATGGTTGCACCCCTGGATGGTGTACTGACTATCTGGTCCAGGGAGTTTGTGTTTACAAAATCCAGGAATCTCTGTGCCTCTGCATTTGGTGTCATATATGATTCCCAGTTAATAGTGGGGTTATTAAAGTCACCCATGAATATGGTATTGGGTTGGATGGTTAGTGTTTCTAATAAGTTTAAATACATGGTATGGGTTTTCTGTGTCATAGAGGGGGACCTATAGCTTGCAAGGAAGTGGTATTGGATTTTACCTATGGTGGTTTGAACATGGAGCAACTCGAATGCATTGTCCTGTTTGACCAGCCTTGAAGTTTATCTATGATGTAAAAAGAGACACCTCCACCTTTAGTCCCCACCTGTGTAGTAGCTGACCTAAATGTGTGGAAGGCATTATAACCTTGCACCGTTTGTGTGCTCTCCATGGCTTTAAACCATGTCTCAGTGACCGCACAGACATTAGCATTATCTAGGGTAAAGAGAGCTTCTAGGGAGTGGAGTTTTTTTTTAGACTTCTGGCATTGACCAGTAATACCTTTAGATTTCCTTGGTTTTGATTTGCTATGCCTAAAAAAAGGCAATATGGAGGATGACAATGTTTTAGCTAATATTCGAAAGCTTAGAGGGGAGAGGTACAGACCATCCCTGGCAAAGCAGCGTGGTCTGTTGACCATCTCCTTCCATGCTGAGAAACATTGCACCCCCTTAGAATGACACCAGAACCTAAGCCAATTATTAAAGTCAATCATCTTTTGTTTGTATTGTGGCATCATCCTTGGAGAAGGTAAAATGCTGTTCAATACTAGGCTCATCCCAGCTTGAGACACATATTCTGAGAGCTCCATGATGTCTCTCTTCATATAGTCCAGGGAGGTATGTCTCAGGTCATTTACTCTTATATGGGCTATGATTGAGTCATATTGGTAATTGTAGCCCAATGACCTGAGTGCATGCGTAATGTGGCAGATCCTAGCCCCTGATAAGCAACTGACTGTAACTTTCTCCTTATTCAGCTTGGTGAGAGGGACATCAGTGTGTCTCACGTGTTTGAGATATGGATGTAAAAAAATTCACCTTGTGAGATTAACTTGAGAAATGAATGTTGAGATCCAAATTTAGAACACATAACTTCCCTGGTTATGATTGGAAAGAAAAAAATCCAGAGTACTACCAGTAAGTGTTCTACAGCTTAGTAAGTCTTAACTCATTAACCTCTGCCACACACGGAACTGCCACTCAAAATGAGTAATGGAAAGTCAGTAAGAACTTCATTTGGAATTTTTAAAAAAGTCCAAGTGACATGTTTCGGTTGTTTAAACTGTTTTCCACTGCTTTTCTTCTGCAGACACTTTAGCACTGTTAAATTTGAGATTAGTGCCTAACTGTGCTGACAGGATGAGTAACAATTGTTAAGCACCCTTCTACTGTTAGAACAGTGCTTAACAAGCCTGTCTTTTCACCAGTTTTGGAGAGTAATCTGGGTGCATCAAGGACTACAAAATTTGTTTTACACTTCTATGCTGTCCACAGCTACCGGGGTTTGTCTTTATTGGCTTGCATTTGTCCATTAAACAACTTAAAAAGAAAAAGTCATGGGCATTCAGCATCACCATATAACTGAGACACCTCATGCTCTTAAGGGTCATGTGCATATATCCCATGTGCCTCTAATACAAAACCTTTGAGGAAGCACACAGTGGAAATTCTAGCTTGGCTAGAATTTTCTTTTAGTTTTTACTGATTGTTTTTTCTGTGTGACCTTTTTACTCATTGTTTTAGTTTGTTAGTTGGGATATTTTGCAGACACCCTAATGGTAATAGACATCAGCTGGGCATAACAGCCCTGTGTTTCTAATGCTCAGACAAACAGTCCACTTGTGCTGTGCTGATGAGGCCATAACGACGCTGAAACATGCATGCCCATAACTGGGGGTATATAGATACCTACAACGATCAAACTCTTGTTTTTATTAATGTTAGGTTTAGAAGAATTTCAACATTATTAAATGAAGGAAGATTAGTATTAATAAGTTCAAGTGTTAAATTTTGTTTGAAAATTATGGCTACACCACCTCCTTGTTTAATTTGATGGTCAAATCTGTAAATGTTATATCCAGGGGGTAGGATTTCATTGTTTTTAATATGTGGTTTGAGACAAGTTTCAGTCAATATGGTAATGTCAGGAGAGTATACATCTAGTAGGGCATGTAGATCATGAACTATGTTTAGTACACTTCTTAGGATTATATTAAGGAAGAGAAGAGCGTGTCCTTTGTGATAAGAAGGAATGATAGGGGAGTTAATTGGGGAGTGTAAAAGAGTTATGTTTTGAGTGGGTTGAGGGCCCAGATTGGGATGGATATCACCACTCAACTGTAGTTTTGACAATATGCTGAGAATTGTTTTTATGTATTTATGCAATAGTTTATGCTTTGTTAAGAGAGGCTCATCTTTAGAGATGAATTTATCGTATTTGCATGGAAAGAAGGTTGTGTGAGTAGTATTATGAAGACTGGGTGTAATATAGAGGTTATAAAGGGAGTGTTTGGGATCTGCAATAGCAGCTGTGGAGTGGAGAGGTATGTGAAAATTGGTGGGGGTATGAAAGCATGTAAGGCAATAAAGAAGGATAAATGTGGATAAATTAACCCAGCCACTGGGGATGCACAAGCCAGTGCATTTCTTTGTGCCAGTCCCAAGCCCAGATAAATGGGGAGGGTTGCGTTAGGAAGGGCATCCAGTGTAAAACCTCTGCCAAATTACTGATGTGGAGAACATTTCATAATTACATACCGGATCGGTCGGGGCCCGGGTTAACAACGACCGCCACCAGTACTGTTAGCCAACAGGGTGCTGGCAGAAATTGGGCTACTGTTGGCCGAAGAAGAAGAGGAGGGGGAAGGCATGCCCGATGGCAGGAAGAGAGGAAGAAGGTTAGGAGTGTAGTACTGAGGGTAGGAACTTTGAATGTTGGCAGTATGACTGGTATAGGGAGAGAGCTAGCTGATATGATGGAGAGAAGGAAGGTTGATATATTGTGCATGCAAGAGACCAGATGGAAGGGAAGTAAGGCCAAGTGTATAGGAGGCGGGTTCAAATTATTCTATCATGGTGTGGATGGCAGAAGAAATGTGGTAGGGGTTATTCTAATGGAACAGTATTCCAAGAGTGTTTTGGAGGTGAAGAGAGTGTCTGACAGAGTGATGTTTATGAAGCTTGAAATTGATGGTGTAATGATGAATGTTGTTAATGCATATGCTCCACAAGTTGGGTGTGCGATGGATGAGAAAGAAAAATTTTGGAGTGAGTTGGATGAAGTTGTGGTGAGTGTACCCAAGGGTGAGAGACTAGTGATTGGAGCGGACTTCAATGGGCATGTTGGTGAAGTGAACAGAGGGGATGAGGAAGTGATGGGTAGGTATGGTGTTAAGGAGAGGAATGCAGAAGGTCAGATGATTGTGGATTTTGCGAAAAGGATGGATATGGCTGTGGTGAATACGTATTTTAAGAAGAGGGAGGAGCATAGGGTGACGTACAAGAGTGGAGGAAGATGCACACAGGTGGATTATATCCTATGTAGGAGGGCCAGTCTGAAGGAGATTGGAGACTGTAAAGTGGTGACTGGTGAAAGTGTAGTTAAGCAGCATAGAATGGTGATCTGCAGGATGATGCTGGTGATCAAGAAGCGGAGCAGGAGTGTGAAAGCAGTGCCAAAGATTAAATGGTGGAAGTTAAAAAAGGGTGATTGTGAGGTGGAGTTTAGGGAAGAGTTAAGACAGGCACTGGGAGGCAATGAAGAGTTACCGAATAGCTGGGTAACTACAGCAGAGCTAGTAAGGGAGACTGCTAGGAAGGTGCTTGGTGTGACATCTGGACAGAGGAAGGAGGACAAGGAAACATGGTGGTGGAATGAGGAAGTACAGGAGAGTATACAGAGGAAGAGGCTGGTGAAGAAGAAGTGGGATTGTCAAAGAGATGAAGAAAGTAGACAGGAGTATAAGGAGATGAGGCGCATGGCAAAGAGAGAGGTGGCGAAGGCTAAGGATAAGGCATATAGAGAGTTGTATGAGAGATTGGACACTAAAGAGGGAGAAAAGGACCTGTACCAATTGGCTAGACAGAGGGACAGAGCTGGGAAAGATGTGCAGCAGGTAAGGGTGATAAAGGACAGTGAGGGAAACGTACTCACAAGTGAGGAGAGTGTGTTGAGTAGATGGAAAGAGTACTTTGAAGGGCTGATGAATGAAGAGAATGAGAGAGAGAGAAGGTTGGTTGATGTGGGGATAGTGAATCAGGAAGTGAAGCAGATTAGCAAGGAGGAAGTAAGGACAGCTATGAAGAGGATGAAGAATGGAAAGGCTGTTGGCCCAGATGACATACCAGTGGAAGCATGGAGGTGCTTAGGAGAAATGGCAGTTGAATTTTTAACCAGATTGTTTATTGAAATTTTGGATAGTCAGAGGATGCCTGAGGAGTGGAGAAAAAGTGCTGTGGTACCTATCTTTAAGAATAAGGGTGATGTGCAGAGCTGCAGCAACTACAGAGGGATAAAATTGATCAGTCACAGGTTGAAGTTATGGGAAAGAGTAGTGGAAGCTAGGTTAAGAAGGGAGGTGATGATTAGTGATCAACAGTATGGTTTCATGCCAGGAAAGAGCACTACAGATGCAATATTTGCTCTGAGAGTGTTGTTGGAGAAATACAGAGAAGGTCAGAAGGAGTTGCATTGTGTCTTTGTGGACTTAGAGAAAGCATATGACAGGGTGCCTAGAGAGGAGTTGTGGTATTGTATGAGGAAGTCGGGAGTGGAAGAGAAGTATGTAAGAGTGGTACAGGATATGTACAAGGGTAATGTGATACTGGTGAGGACTGTGGTGGGAGTGACGGATACATTTTAGGTGGAGGTGGGATTACATCAAGGATCAGCTCTGAGTCCTTTCTTATTTGCAGTGGTGATGGACAGGTTGACAGATGAGATTAGACAGAAGGCCCCGTGGACTATGATGTTTGCAGATGACATTGTGATATGTAGTGAGAGTAGGGACCAGGTTGAGGAGACCCTGGAGAGGTGGAGATATGCTTTAGAGAGGAGAGGAATGAAGGTCAACAGGGCTAAAACAGAATATATGTGTGTAAATGAGAGGGAGGGTAGAGGAATGGTGAGGATGCAGGGAGTAGAGTTGGTAAATGTGGATGAGTTTAAGTACTTGGGATCAACAGTTCAGAGTAATGGTGAGTGTGGAAGAGAGGTGAAGCAGAGAGTACAGGCAGGGTGGAATGGGTGGAGAAGAGTGTCAGGAGTGATTTGTGACAGACGGGTACCAATAAGAGTGAAAGGGAAGGTCTACAAGAGGGTAGTGAGACCAGCTATGTAATATGGGTTGGAGACAGTAGCATTGATGAAAAGGCAGGAGTCAGAGCTGGATGTGGCAGAGTTAAATATGTTAAGATTTGCACTGGGTGTGACTAGAATGGACAGGATTAGGAATCAGTATATTAGAGGGTCAGCTCAGGTTGGACAGTTTGGAGACAAAGCAAGAGAGGCGAGATTGCGTTGGTTTGGACATGTGCTGAGGAGGGATGCTGGGTATATTGGGAAAAGGACACTAAGGATGGGGCTGCCAGGTAAGAGGAAAAGAGGAAGGCCTAAGATAAGGTTTATGGATGTGGTGAGAGAGGACATGCAGGCGGTTGGTGGGAAAGAGCATGATGCAGAGGACAGGAAGAAATGGAAACAGATGATCCGCTGTGGCGACCCCTAATGGGAACAGCCGAAAGAAGATGAAGTGTGGATAAATTAACAGTATGAAGACATAAGAGTTTTAGAGATGAGTGCTGGGTTAATAGTGACATAGGTAACATAGTGTGTCTTGAATAAATAAAACTAAAAACAGAGGGAAAAAAAAAAGGAAGTAAGAAATAGTAGTAATGTATATAAGTGTAAGTTGGATGGTCTAGATAAATGTAAGATGGGGGAGGGAGTTGTGAAGAACAGAGATGTTTTTATTGTAGTAAGGGCAATTGAAAAGTAAATGTGTGCTGTGAGAAGAGAAAACATAATGGGATGGTGAAGGTCAAAATATGATTGGATAATTGTTGACAGGTAAGAGGAGGGTCTAGTAGAGTGTGATTGGTTGTATCTGAAGGAGAGGTATGGCTAGTGAGCAGTAAATGTGGGGGTAGCAGAGGCAGGGATGGGAGCAAAGTGAGCCTGAGTGCAGTGAAGGGCGAATGGAGTGGGCAGAGCCAAGGATGACTACACACAGTCAGAAACAATCAAGCAGTCGCTATACTAAAAGTCAGTGAAGGAAAGATAACAGTACAGGTAACAAAGAGAAAGTATATATTTTAAAAGAAAACTTTGTAAACTGAATATAAAATAGAGAAGGAAAATGTGAAGAGAGTGTAAGAAAAAGGGCTACGTAAAGCTGGAGACCAACAACAAATAGCAGGTATTAAGAGGGAAACACCGAGGGAGGGGGCTCCAGTAGTGTGCTCTCTTAGCAAGATAGCAAATATGTTTAAGCAATAAATGGGCTAAGATAAAAATAAAACAAATAACATGCACGATAACTGTGCCTTAGACAATAAGGAAAGACGTCCGAGATGTGTCTTTGTGCAATCAATGAGCAGTAGTGCTGTTGAACCTGCCGTACTAGTAAAATTGACTTAAACTTTTTTAAATGGCAGCGTAGATGGTACAGTGATCATAAATGCAAACATCTGGAAACATTGCTTATTTTAATTACTGTTAAAGTTTATTGTGCTAGTTACTTTATTATAGCAACCAGGACTATTGCTGCTCAGGGAGCATCTGATTTGGCACTGGGCAGCAATCCTGGTTAGGTTAGCTGTGGATTACACCATGTAAAAGCACTTCCCTCATCCAGTTACAAACATCCTCCACTCCTAGCCTTTCAAGTACACATTTGGACCTGCAGCCATGGATGAGCATATTCCTGCTATCTCTGCATCCAGCTTGGTGGTCATGGGCATCCTGACACAATGTAACAATTGCCTTATGTACACTGACAACCACTTAATTCTTGAACAGACAAATACAGTATATAAGAAATGTAGTTACACATTGACATTGGAGGCTTGACTCACATACAGACACAAAAAGCAACAAACAGGTTGTCAGCAACTCACACACATCACTCACTGCACCCACAAAGGACCACACACATAGACCCATATATGTGGAGATGCTCGCATGTAACTTACCCAATCCTCAAAGGCCACTCAGGCACAGTCCTCAGAAACTCTGCATGTACACAAATAAGACAATTCCCATCATAAGACATAAGGCCATGCCTCATTGCGCCTCATCTCCCAAGCCCGTAAGGTAAAACACTCCATGACCCAATGTTCTTGTCATAAGAGACTCTGTTCTGACAGGCTGGATAAGAGAAGGTTACAGTTAGCTGCCTGTCAAGGACCAGGATTTGTAAGACCATACAAGCATTCAGGTCACTTACCCGTAAGAAAGTATGACTCAGTCATAATTCAGGTGGATGTGAATGACCTAAGACATACCTCCTTGGACTATATGAAGGGTAACATGACTGAGGTCTTGGCATATGTATCACAGGCAGGTATGAGCTTAGCAATTGGCTTAGCTACTGGTGTCATTTCAAAGGGGTCCAATCCTTGTCAGTCTAGGAGGACATGGTTGACAGGCCACACTGCTTTGCCAGGGATGGTCTTCACCTGTCACCTCTAGGCTTTCGGATGTTGGCCAAAATATTTTCCACCCCTATAGTGCCTTTTTTAGGCATTACCAAGCAGATAAACCTTTCAACATAACAAAGGTTACTCAAGACAAACTAAAGGTGTTACTGCTCAATGCCGGGAGCCTCAACAAGAAACTACACTCTCTGAAAGCTCTCCTCACCCTGGAGAATGCTGACATCTGTGCAGTTACTGAAACATGGTTGAAAGCCATGGAAAGCACTCCAGCAGTGCATGGCTATAATGCATTTAATACATTCCGATCACTAACTGAACATGAAAAAATTAAAGGTGGAAGTGTATCTATCTACATAAAGGATAAGCACACCTCAAGGCTGGTCAAACAATATGCCATGCTTGAGCTACTCAATGTACAACTAACCATGGGAAAAATCGATTAGCATATTCTTGCTAGCTACATGTCCCCCACTATGAACCAGGAAACCCATAAATCATATCTGAAGTTACTAGAATCACTCACCATCCAGCACAATACCATACTCATGGGTGATTTTAACCACCCCTCCATTAAATGGGAGGCATACCCGTGCACTAACATACAGGCCCAAATATTTCTTTGCTTTGTAAATTCAAATGCCCTGGAGCAGCTAGTCTGCACTCATACTAGGGGAACAAATATCCTAGAACTGGTACTCAAAAATATGGGTGAGTGCTGCACCCCCCTCCCCCAGTGTTATATCCTCACTAGTAAGATCAGATCACAATCAGATCACAAGATTTCCCTTGAAATAAAGGTTAAACTAGTCCCCCCACCTAAGCCTAAAAACTTTAAGAACTTCTGTAAAGAAAATTATCTCCTATTAAGGGATGGCAGAATTAGTTTGAAGCTCTCCCAAATCCAGTAAACACAGAAACCTATGCAGAGGCAAACACAAAAGCCCTCTATGACCAGAGAAACAACTTCATAAAAATGGCAGTACCAGACTGAAATAAACCCAGGTCAAACCGCAAAAACAAGCTACCCTGGTGGACTTCTAGTATTAATAGGTTGTACAACAAAAGAAAGAAAATCCTATCGAGAAGTAAGAGGGAATTTGCACAACAGAGAAATAAGTCTCTCATTAATCTTAACATTGAATCAGGTGCTAGTCAAGTCTCTGGAAGTGGACTTTGAGATAAAATTAGCCTCCAAAGTTAAGGATAAACATAAGCCATTTTTCAGTTATGTCCACAATATTAAGGGTAACACCCAACAATATGCAGAATTAGTTGTAGATGGCATCACCTATACTCAGCCAGAAGACATAGCAAATCAGCTGGCCGACAAATTCAGCTCATATTTCACCTCCCCATCACTCCCAGTACTCCCCCAGGAAGTATCCTCCACCCCTCCTCTGCTAATCATCACCAAAGAACAGGTTGCCACTGCTCTCTCTAAAGCAAAAAACACAGCTTCAATGGGGACTGACAATATACCTGGTTGCCTCTTAAACAGCTTAAATCGGGACTTATCAGGCCCATTAGGATCTCTGTTTAATCACAGCCTCTAGACTGGCGACATCCTGATAGAGTAGAGGATAGCAACAGTCATCCCTCAGCATAAAGGTGGGCAATCTATTCACCTGGGAAATTACAGACCCATAAGTTTGACTAGTCTTATATATAAGGCCATGGAAAGAATAATCATGGACCTGATAAATAATGACATAGGAAACCTCCAAACACTGGAACTGACCCTATTTGACTTTGTCAAGGGCAGGTCATGCCTAATGAATCTGGTGGATTTCTTTGAGAAAGTCACTAAGGCCATGGATAAGGGTAAAACATTACATACTGCCTAACTCAACCTGGCCAAGCCATTTGACACAATTCCCAACTCAGGTATTATCGAGAAACTCACAAAACTGGGCATAATTACCTATGTTACCCAATGGATAGCCAGCTACCTCACAAAAGGGGCACATGTGATTAAAGTGAATGAATCCAAATCCAGCAAGAGACCATTTACTAGTAGTGTGCCACAGGCCTCAGTACTGGGACAACTCCTGCTTGGAATACACTTCCCTGAAGTCAAGGCATATATGGAAGGTCTTGGGTGGACAAAGTTTGCTGATGACTGCAAGCTGGGGAAATCACTGAATCACCCAGTGATGTAAATAGCCTCCAGGAGTGTCTAGATCAGACAAATGATTGGTGGCAGAATCATGGCCTAAAACCAAATGCAAAAAAAAAAAGCATTATCATATCCTTTGGGAAATCAAATACCCCTCCAAATTACAACATCAATAGCATACCCCTTAGAGTGGACTCAGAGGTGAGAGATCTAGGTACACAGATAGAGAATAGCTTGAATTTTGACTGCCATGTGTCTACAGTGGTGAGGAAATCCTTTTATGTGGCACAACTTATAAGTAAAGATATGGCATCCAGATCCAAGGAAGTTATAGTCTGATGTACTCTGCCCTCATTAGATGAATAATCGAGTACAGTGTGCCATTTGGCATTACTTGACCAGGCAATTACAGCAGCTGAAACAACCTTGAGGCTCCTCATAAAGAAAATACTGGGTGAAAAGAACATGAACTATGTGGATAGACTAAAAGTTCTATACCTTTACTGTGTCTCCTACTGATTATTAAGGGTGACCTATGCCTGACCTACAAGGACCTCACATATCCAGATCTGATGGAGCTGCTACCTTACAGCAAGTCAAACAGCATGAGGGTCAGCCAATCTAAGGATCTAAACATAGTTAGCAACTCAATTAAAACATGCTGGAAAGAGAGATAAGTGTCTCAGAGATTGCCCCTTCTTTGGACCAGGGTTCCTCTTCACATTAGTCAGAGTCCTTCCCTGTCCCTCTTCAAAAGCAGTATGGATCAGTGGATGGGGTATCACAAATTCACACCTGGGGCAGTGCCTATGTCCCTTATGGACAGGGGCAATTTGTAAGATACTCAATGCACAGTCACAAGTCCATGCCATCTTGTTGCCCCTAGGGACCATATATTGAGTAAAATCGGGTTTCATTGGCTAGGGTTGTAAAGGCCCTTAAGCCATTTGTCTAGTAATCTCTTATAAACCTATGAACCTATTAACATAAAATAAACTCTTTTTTTTCCTTTTAAATACAGTAGAGAGTCGATATTTGAACTAATTGGGACCTATGGTAGTTTGAATAATCAAACTGTTCAGATATTCAAACAAATAATTGAACCGGATAAAAAACTTCTAAAATCTTGTTTGTCTCTGTACACAGGAATACGCTTTTCCACCTGTCAGTGATTCCAGTGGACTGTGGACAATAAAGAATATTTTTCACACACGAGCTGGCTACAAGCTCAAAAAACATGCTCAAGCGAATACATACAATGTGTACATATTCAGACTTCATGATTTCTTTCCTACCTGAAAATTTTTGGAAAGCTGGTTCAGATAATTGACGTTTCAGATAATCAATGTTCGGATAATTGACTCTGTACTGTATTGACTTTAGATGTTGGATGGGAAACAAACAGGACTTTTTCAGACAACATGCTGGTGATTTCTTTTTTCTTCTACTTAGACTTTCACAAAACATTTATAACACTATTTTTTACTATAATTTTTTTATCATTTTAAATATATTTTATTTAAATGTAAAGTACTTAATATAACCACAAATATCATACACACACACACACACACACACACACACACACACACACACACACACACACACACACACACACACACACACACACACACACACACACACACACACACACACACACACACACACACACACACACACACACAATCATCATCATCATCATCCCCTTTTTCCCATTTACATGGGGTCGGGGTATCGTATTAACTGTCGCCAACTCTCTCGATTCAGTGCCACTCTCCTGCCTTCTTCAACACTCATGCCCGACTGTTGCAGATCTTCTTTCACACAATCTATCCACCTCTTTGCTGGATGCCCTCGCTTCCTCTTTCCTTCTTCCTGTCTGTCCCAAATTTCCCTCACCAGATTGTCTTCTGCTTTTCTACACATGTGCCCATACCATCGTAATCTGTTTTCTTTGATCTTTTCTGCAATTGGAGCTACTTTGGCTTCTGCTCTTATGTCCTCATTTCTTCGCCTGTCCCGCAGTGTGCATCCTACCACCTTTCTCAGGCACTTCATTTCCATCACCTGTAGCTTCTTCAACTGTTCTGCCTTTACTGCCCAGGTTTCTGTACCATACAGTAGTACTGGTCGCACCACTGTCTTGTACACCTTACTTTTCAGCTTCTTTGGTATTCTTCTGTCATATATTACACCTAATACTCTATGCCAGTTGGCTGCAGCCCCTCTGATTCTAGCTTTGACCTCTTCATTCAGACTACCCTTCTCCTCAACCACCCCTCCCAGATACTTGAAGCTGTTTATCTGTTCCACTATCTTCCCATCTATCTCTATTCTCAGCTTCTTCTGATTTCCCCAATCTGCTGCCATTACCACTGTCTTATTTGTGCTTAGTTTCATCCCATGTGCCTTCAGATTTGCATTCCATTCTCCTATCCTTTGCTGAAGTTTTAGATCAGAGTCTGCCTGTACTGCCACATCGTCTGCATACAGCAGCTTTGTTGCTCTGACCCCTCCAACCTGTTTGCTGATGTAGTCCATTACCAGTATGAACAGCAGTGGGCTCAGAGCTGAACCCTGGTGTACACCCACTCCCACTAGGAACCCCTCAGTGAGGCCAAACACTGTTCGTACTTGAGTCACTGGGTCCTTGTACATAGCCTGTACTAATTCTACCAATGTTTCTGGGACTTCAAACCACTGCAGTACTGCCCAGATCAGCTTTCTTGGGACCTTGTCATATGTTTTCTCCAAGTCTAGGAAAGCCCAGTTTGACTCTCTCCTCTTCTCTAGTTTCTTCTCAAGTATCTGTCTCAATGCAAACATCGGGTCAATTGTGCTGCATCCTGATCTGAATCCGAACTGTTCATCTCCCATCTTACATTCTACTATTCTGCGTATCCGTTTATCAATCACCCTCTCCAGAACTTTCATGCAATGTGGTAGGAATTTGATGCCTCTGTACTGTCCACAGTTGTGGATGTCCCCTTTGTTCTTGTACACTGGCATGAGTATGCTTATTCTCCACACACACACAAAATCACAGACTGGAAAGTTAAAGGTTGTGTCAAACCCCCTTGCTGCAAGAACTTCCTATTTCTGCACCTCAGTCTGCTTACCATCTCATCCCTGCCTGTTCTCAACCTCTGTTCCTTGTATCACCCTTCTTCATCACCACTCTCATTTAGCCTTCCTTATTCAATTATGATATGCCTATACAACTTTCTTTTTATTTATTTATTTTAATTTTATTTAACATTTGTTTACTGGGAAAGTCCGACTTGGAACGAAGCCAATTTTCAGTGGAGGCCCGGGGAGAAACACTCCAGATGCATGTCTTTGTAATGTGGGAGGAAACTCTCACAAAAGCAGGGAGAACATGCAGACTCCACACAGAAGGCACCCTAGCCGAGAATCTAAGCGGAGAACCTCTTGCTGTGAAGTGACAATACTACCGCTGCACCACTGCTCTGTTTTTTTATTTTTTTTACCATTGGTCACTGTTCAACCTGTTTTGCATACTATGCAACAATTGTAAAATTTTGCAATTTATTCTAGTGTCTGAAATTATGGCTAGGGTTCAGAAAGGGCTATCAACAAACCCTAACATGGGTGGAAAACCACTGCTGGTAGTCCTTTCTGATTCTTGATTCATAGACTGGCCCATCGCAGTGATTCTACATAGCTGGTATTATCACCGAAGTGGGATGTGTGCCTGGTCATGCTAAATGCTAATGAGGGATTCTGAGGGAGTGGCCTATGCTTATCAGGTAGTACACTTGCTTTTGGTGTTGGAAGACCAGAAAGCTGTGAGTTTTATTCCCATTTCAGGAGCTTTCTATTGCTGACATTGCAGTGAAACCCTGTATGGGGGAAGCTGTACTCCTGAGTCTTTCTTTCCTCAGATGATATGCTAAACTGTCTGTTTGAATTAGTGTCAGCTCATGTGGATGTAAAAGATCCCATGGCACCTATCAAAAAGAGTAGTGGTACTTTATTGAATACAATATCTTATTTACATTATTTACAACACATACATTATTTTTCTTGCTTAACATTTAAACATGATATAACTTAATCATTTTGATTATTCTCTCCACTCTTGTTTCCACAACCATAAATGTATTTTTTTTTAAATTTCAGGTAATACCCATTTTCCATTATATTTTATTTCATTAAGTCTTTTATTCCATATGACCCATAAAAAATAGAATAACTTTTGATCAATTTATTTTGCTTCTCCCATTCTTTTGCCATTATAATATCCATATTCTATCATATTCATGTTTATATGTTTCACAATTCTGTCATCATTCAATATTTTAATTTCATCTAACTCTCCCCATATTTTTTAAATTCTTTTATAATTCAAGAACACATATTCCCTGGGATTCAGTAAGGTTCCGTGCAGGAATAGCTTATTCCTGCACGGAAATGTCCGTTTAAGAGCAGCGCAGCAGCGTGCCATGCATAATAATGAAGGCATGCTACCTCTGCTCCTAAACGGACATGGAGCGTGAACGAGTGCAGGGGGTGTGTCTGAGAGCAGAGCTCTCATAATACACACATCCCTGCACTCAGGAAGTGCTGCCCGGCAAATATAATGAGCGAGAATGCTCAGAGGAGGCTGCATACCTCCCAACTGTACAAATCATCGCAGAATGTCCACATGTCATGGCCATACCACATCCCAATTGTCCTTGCAAATCACTGGGATGATCTCAGGATTGAAGTTGGTAAATAATGCGTACATTTCAGTGTCCGACTTCAAATCCATGATAAAATATATATTAAAACAAATCATGTTACCCTAGCAACTGTCCCATGTTTATAAGAGCCATAATGAAAATATGTCCGTAGTTGTACCACAATTTGTCAAGCTTTGTCCAGATAGTGTGCCTGGAGAAGTTGAGAGGTATGGGGGGGGTTGCTAGGATGTCTGCCAAATGTGCATATGTATGCAGGAATCCACTGCAATAAGTGAAACCTGTCCCTTCCAAGAGAAAATAGCAGTATAAAATATTTTTTATCAAACAGATTAAATTTAACTGTAGGTGCACTGGTTTGCCCATTGCTCAGCTACGCATACTGTAGCTTAAATGGCACAAGAAGATAAATAGCAAGATGCATGCAAATGAAGCAGTACTGCAATAGTGTAGTGGTCAGAGTGTTCGCCTTGCGAGCAGTCATTCCCAGTTCGATTCCCACTGTAATAAATTCCATTTTCCATGTGAAATCACTTTATGAACTTTTTTTGCCATATAACCTATTAAATAACATATATTTGTGAACTGTAGTACTACATTAAATGCAGATATGAGGTGTCATTATAATAATGTGGTAAAATGCATAGATAAACACAAGTGCCCCATACAGTATATGTACACAAGAATCAGGGATACGAATTGAAGGTATAATGTGTAATGAATGATAAATCTATAGTGTCGAAATCCACCACCTTCCCAAGAGCCATGTTACATTTCTGTCTAAATTAGTGTGGGGGTAAGCAAGAGTAAGCACTTGTAAGCAGTAGTAAGTGGGTTTAAGCTTGTTTGTGTGGGGGTAAGCAATGCCCACACAGGTTAAGCAATATTGAAGCTAACTCCCTGTAAGCATATTTAACTGGAAGTTAGCATTGCTTACTGTTGCGCAACCCCCTTATAACTGCTTAAAAGTGCCTTAATCACTCTGTATCCAACAGCCGCTGTTCTGCCCAGCATCAAAATAAGCAGCCCTTGCAGGACTTGAACCAAGAACCCTGTACACTATAATCACAGTAGTTAACCAGTAAGCCACCACAGCAGTAAATAAGAGTGAGGTATCCCCAAACAGAGCCTCACTATAGCAAAATCAAAATTTACATGTGAAAGGAATCTATATACAGTTTTATGTTGTATAACCTACTACATAACATAAATATGTAAATTGGAGTACTGCATTAAGTCCAGATGTGAGGTGTCATTGTACGAAAGTGTTGAAATCCCCCAATAAACATAAGGACCCCATACAGTGTACATATACATGAATCATGGATACCAAACACATATATAACTTGACATGTAATGAATGATAAATCAATACCAAACAGCAAATAGTGTGCAAATTTAAAATTAAGCAATGCTAAGCATTGCACACCTCTGCTTACTAGGTGTAAGCAATGTGTAGGCCAGCTAAATCAGTTTGCCCATTGGTATACCCCTTTAAGCAATGCCAACCTTTGGTAAGCAGGTTTGCCCATAGTTTAGCATTTTCAAAACCATCCAATCATGGCAAAGTGTGGGAAATCAGCCCTATTTAAACCCCACATGCAGGAATACATCTCATAACTAGTTGCAGCTTCTTCCTGTAGGCACTATGGCCGGTGTGGGTGAAGAATTGCACTTCCGGGTGCAGCGCTGGGGCATCCAGGAGTCCAAAGTCATGGCAGGACTCCTTGTTAAAGACCATGACCAGAGACTGCTGCATGGTCAGTACCAAGGTTCCCAATATAAACCATAAGCCTGGTACCGTCTCGCCCGTGACCTCACCAGTGCCACTGGCATCCCTCGAACTGGTGAGCAGGTCAGGCATCACTATGCCGACCTGAAATGGAGAAAGAGGGAGCTCTTGCATCAGTGGATCCAAGAGGCTAGGCAGACGTGTGATGTTCCAGCCGTGTGTAAGTATCAGTCTACTACCTGTTTAATAATTGCCAACTCATGTATATTATAGATAGGTATGGCTAAATATTCCTCTTATGTCTTTGAGAGCAGCAGACGAGCGGGCTGTGAATCGGGAAGCTCATGTCTGTAGACTGCAGAGGCTGCATCGCGAGGCAGGTTAGCAGAAATAAATCTAAAAGTAGTGGAAAGTTAATTGCCAGTATAAAACCTATATTGTGTATGGCATGTACTAAATAAACCAGATAATATAGCAGGAAGAGTCTCATATAGGTTGTATATAAAGAAAAGGTTAACAGCCTGGCAATAAAGGTCTAACTCCTGGACTGCTTGTTTTTACTCTGGTATCATACAGTAATGTAGTGTTGCAGTCTCTTAATAGTACTGTTGTATTAAGCACTATTACCCACACTGTGCTACATAAATAAAATGTATAGGGATGTTTGTATATGACTGTTGTAATCACAATGTCATATTGTACAACTGAGAGAGACTTAGACAGAAAACAGTGAAAAGATAAACAACATAATCCAAATAGCACACTCAACTGAGATGTGAAGTGTTGTATTTTTAGCACACACAGCCATGGTTCGACTCCTGGGAGTGGTATTGAGCTGTATGCAGAATTATACCCCACAACTGCACAGATATTGTCAGAAAGTCCAGATAATTGGCATAAGTCCCCTGCCTGTCACCCTGTCCTCCTGGCAA